>NW_011888965.1:1989579-2232165 GCF_000151845.1 Pteropus vampyrus | reverse complement strand
GAAGGAAGAAGAGAGAAACTGAAGAATGAAAAATAATGAAAGAGAAATACAAGAACTAGCTGATACCATCAAGAGAGGAAACATAAGAATAATGGCATTACCAAAGGTGAGGAAAAGGAGCAAGGACTAGAAAGCAATTTCAGACAAATAAAGAATGAGAATTTCCTAAAACCAAGGAATGAGCTAGAGCTTGGAATTCAAGAAGTCAACAGAACACCCAATTTTCTCAACCCAAAAAGGCCTTCACCAAAACACATTGTTTTAAAGTTACCAAAAAACAATGAAAAAGATAGAATTCTCAGGGCAGCCAGAGAGAAGAAGATGGTAACTTATAAATGAAAATCCAATAGATTATCCTTGGACTCCTCAGGGCAGACTTTAAAAGCCAGAAAGGAACGGAATCAAATATTTAAACAATTAAGTGAAAGAAACTACCAGCCTAGTATAATGTATCTAGCTAAGCTCTTCTTTGGATATGAAGGAGAAATGAGACCTTTCCAAACATACAAAAATTGAGGGAATTCTCCACTACGAAGCCTGCGCTACAGGAAATACTGAAAGGACTTGCTCACCTGAAACAAAATGAAAAAAAAAAAAACATAATTAGGAATAAAGTGACTATCAGGAAAATGGAAGCAAAGGACTACAACCTTTACTAAGAATAGGACATTATAAGCTTAAATAATAATAAGACAATTGCTATAGCAAGATAGTAATGAACGTTCAGTATACATAGGGACAAATTAAGATAACAATGACTGAAAAGGGGAGGATTCAAAGATTCGAAATCACAAAAGGCAATGGAGTTTAAGCACACACAGAAGAAAATGGATGACTCTCTCTCTATATATATATATAACTATCCTTTACATATCTGTAATGGTAACCACGCACCAAAAAAATCAGATAAAAGTATATAACAAAATAAAAAGAACCAGAGGAAAAATCCACAAAAGTCAACCAAAATAAAGAAAACAGAAACACAAGAACAAAGAAGCGATTGAAACACCAAGCTACCAGAAAGCAAAAGATAAAATGACTATTAGAAGACTTCATCTTTCAATAATCACCCTAAATGTAAATGGACTGAATTCACCAATAAAAAGGCACAGAGTTGTAGACTAGATCAAAAAACAAAACCCAACCATACGCAGCCTCCAGGAGACACATTTCAGCTTCAAAGGCAAATATAGACTCAAAGTGAAAGGGTGGAAAATGATATTTCAAGCAAACGGCATCCTGAGAAAAGCGGAATTATCAGTACTAATATTGGATGAAATAGACTTCTAAATAAAAAAGGTAAAAAACGATACTGAGGGACACTTCATAATCAAAAAGGGAATCATGCACCAAGAAGACATAACACTTATTAATATCTATGCTCCCAATCAGCAAGCTTCGAAATGTGTAAAGCAATTACTAACAGAACTAAAAGGAGAAACAGACGAAAACACTATCGTAGTAGTGGATCTAAATACTGCACTTTCAGATATAAACAGATCATCCAAACAGAAAATCCATAAGAAAATAACATCCTTAAATGACACATTAGACAAACTGGAAATAATTGACATATACAGAGCCTTCAATCCCGAAACAGTTGCTTATACATTATTTGCTCTTGCACATGGAACATTCTCAAGAATCGATCATATACTGGGACACAGAGATAGCACAACAAATATAAGAGAGTTGAAACCATACCAACCATATTCTCTGATCATAACGCTTCGAAAGTAGAGATCAACTGCAAAAAGAAATCAGGAAGAATCACAAATACATGGAGATTAAATAACATGATACTGAAAAATAAATGGGTCAGGGAAGAAATAAAAAGAGAGATCAAGAGATACATAGAAATGAATGATAATGATAGTGCAACATATCAAAACTTTGAGACACAGCAAAAACTGTCATAAGAGGAAAGTTCATATCATTACAGGCCTATTTCCCAAAACAAGAGCAAGCCTAAATAAACAACCTAACACTTCATTTTATAAAACTAGAAAAGGAAGAACAAATGAAGCCTAAAGTCAGTAGAAACAAAGAAAGAATCAAAATCAGAACAGAAATAAAGGAAACTGAAAACAAAACAACATAAAAGAACAATAGAAAAAATAAATACAACGAAGGGCTGGTTCTTTGAGAAGGTTAATAAAATTGACAAACTCCTGGCTAGACTCACTAAAGAAGAAAGAGAAAGGACACAAATAAACAAAATCAGGGATGAAAGAGAAAAAATTACGACTGACATAGTAGAAATACAAAGGATCATGCAAAAATACTATGAAAAAGTATATAATACTAAATTTAATAATCTAGAAGAAATGGACCAGTACTTAGAAAAATACAATCTTCCTAGACTGAAGCAAGAAGATCTGGACAATCTAAATAGACCGATCAGCAGTATGGAAATTGAAACGATCATCAAAAGCCTACCAAAAAGTAAAAGTCCAGAACCAGATTGCTTCACCAGTGAATTCTACCAAATATTCAAAGAAGATTTACCTATTCTCTTCAAACTCTTCCAAAAAATCAAAGAGGAAGAAATACTTCCCAACTCATTTTATGAGGCCAATATTACTTTGATACCTAGACCCGGTTAAGGATAACACAAAAGAAGAAAACTACAGATGAATATCTCTCATGAACACAGATTCGAAAATCCTAAATAAGATACTAGCGAACCGAATACAGCAACATATTAAAAAGACTATACACCATGATCAAGTGGGCTTCATCCCAGGGGCACAGGGATGGTTCAAATCGATATGCAAATCGATTAATGTGATACATCACATAAACAAATTAAAAAATAAAGATCATATGATCACATCAATCGATTCAGAAAACGCCTTCGACAAGATACAGCATCCATTTATGATCAAAACACTTCACAAAATTAGTATAGAAGGAAAATATCTGCACATAATATAGATCAAAACACTTAACAAATTCATTATAGAAGGAAAGTACCTTAACATAAGAAAGGCCATATATGACAAACCCTCAGTCAACATTATACTTAATGGTGAAAAACTAAAAACCTTTTCTCTAAGATCAAAAACAAGGCAAGGCTGTCCACTATCGCCACTGTTATTCAATATAACATTGGAGGTCCTAGTGAGGTCAATCAGACAAGGGAAAGATATAAAAGGCATCCAAATAGGAAAGGAAGAAGTCAAATTGTCACTATTTGCAGATGACATGATTCTCTATATAGAAAACTCTAAAAACTCCACAAGAACACTACTAGAAACAATAAGCGGATACAGTAAAGTCTCTGGATACAAGATCAATGTTCAAAATTCCATAGTATTCCTATACTCTATTAATGAAGTGTAAGAAAGTGAAGTGGAAAAAATAATTCCGTTTGCAATTGCACCAAAAAAAAAACCCCAAAAACCTAGGAATAACTTTACTGAAACATGTGAAGGACCTATATAATGAAAACCATAAGACTATTAAAAGAAATCGAAGAAGATACAAAGAAACGGAAAGTTTTTTTTTGTGTTCTTGTATTGGAAGAATCAACATAGTTAAAATGACCATATTACCTAAAGCAGTATACAGATTTAATACAATCCCCATCAAAATCCCATCGGCATTTTTTTAAAAAAATAGAACAAAAAATTATCAGATTTGTATGGAAGCACAAAAGACCCCAAATTTCCGAAGCCATCCTGAGACAAAAGAGTGAGGCTGGAGGCATCACTCTGCCTGACTTCAAATTATGCTACAAAGCGACAGTAATTAAAACAGCATGGTATTGGCAGCAAAACATACACATGGACCAGTGGAACAGAATTGAGAGTCCAGAGGTAAACCCATATTTATATGGGCAAATAATTGTCTACGGAAAAAAAAAAAGCCAAAAACATACAGTGGAGAAAGGAAAGCCTCTTCAATAAATGGTGCTAGGAAAACTGGAAGGCTGCCTGCAAAAGACTGAAACTATTCTGTTGTCTATCACCACACACCAAAATTAACTCAAAATGGATTAAGGACCTGAATATAAGACCCAAAACAATAAAATGCATAGAGGACAACATAGAAACTAAACTCAAGAACCTTGGACTTAAAGGGGATTTTGCAAATTTGACCTCAAAGGCAAGGGAAGTAAAAGCAAAAATAAATGAATGAAACTACATCAAACTAAAAAGCTTCTGCTCAGCAGAAGAAACTGTCAACAAGGTAAAGAGACAACCATCCAAATGGGAAAATATATTTGCAAGCAAAACCTCCAATATGGGCCTAATATCCAAAATATACAAAGAACTCATACAACTCAATAACAACAAAAAGACAAACAGTCCAATAAAAAAAAAAATGAGCTGAGGACCTGAACAGAAACTTCTCCCTAGAGGACATACAAATGGCCAACAAATATATGAATAGATACTCAACACCGTTAGCTATTAGGGAAATGCAAATCAAAAGCACAATGCGATACCATCTCCCACCTGTTAGAATAGCTATAATCAACAGGACAATTAATAACAAACGTTGGAGAGGATGCGGAGAAAAAGGAACCCTCATACACTGCTAGTGAGACTGCAAATTGGTACAACCACTATGGAAAACAGTATGGAAGTTCCTCAAAACACTAAGAATTGACCTACCATATGATCTAGCGATCTCTCTACTGGGTATTTACCACAAAGACTTGAAAATCCATATCCAAAAAGATATTTGCACATCGATGTTCATAGCAGTACTATTCACAGTGGCCAGGACATGAAAGTAATCGAAGTGTCCTACAATAGATAATTGGCTAAAGAAGCTGTGGTACATATGTACAAAGGAATATTACTCAGCCATAAGAAGAGATGAAATACTGTATTTTGCAGTATTTCAACTTGGATAGACCTTGAGATAATCATGCTAAGCAAAATAAGCCAGACAGAAGAAGTTGAAAATCACACGATATCACTTATATGTGGGATATAAACCTAAAAGTAACAAATGAACAGGACAAACAAACAGAGATTCATGGACATGGACAATGGACTAGTGGTTACCAGATAGTAGGGGGTGGGGCAGGTTGGGGTAGGTAAACGGTTAAAGGTGGTCAAATATAGGGGCATAAGGGGACGGTGAAGTGGATAATGTGAACCAAATATATAGTAGCTGAAGGAAACTGGTCTTTGGTTGGTAAACACACAATAGAATATTTAGATGTCAATTTATAATGTACACCTGAAATTTATTTAATTGTATTAAGCAATGTTACCCCAATAAACTTAATAAAAAATAAATAAAAATAAAAAGTAAAAATAAAATAATAATGTGGTGCTGGAATTATGATAGATATACAGACCAACAGAATAGAATTGAGAATCTAGCAATGAAACCATACCTTTATGGCCTATTGATTTTCAACAACGATGCCAAGACCATTTGATAGGGAAAGAAATAGTCTTTTCAATAAATGATGCTGAGACAATGGATATTCACGTGAAAATGAATCAGATTGGACCCCTACCTCATACCATACAAAAATTAACTCCAAATGGATTAACAATGTAAAGAACTAAAACTATAAAACTCATAGAAAAAAAACATAAGGGCAAATCTTTATGACTTTGTATTTGATAATAGATTCTTAGATATAAACCCAAGAGCATGAACAAGACGAAAAACAGATAAGTTGAAATTCTTCAAAATTAAAAATATTTCGTGTCAAAAATAATTATCAAGAAAGTGAAGACAACCTACAGAAAGGAGGAAATATTTGCAAATTATATATCTAATGAGGGTCTCTAATCTAGAATATAGAAAGAACTCTCACAGAGTTCTCTTACAGAATACACAAGGAACTCGGTCTCAAAAATAACAATCCAATTTAAAAATGGGCAAAGGACTTTAATAGACATTTCTTTATATAAGATATTCAAATAGTCATCAGGCGCATCAAAAGATGCTCAGTATCATTAGTTGTTAGGGCAATGCAAATCAAAACCTCAATGAGATATCACTTTACGCTCACTAGGACGGCTAGATCAAAACAGAAAATAACCAGTTTTGGTGAGGATGTGGAGAAATTGAAACCCTCATATATTACTGGTGGCAATGTAAAATGGTTTAGCAACTGTGGGAAACAATACAGGATTTTATCTGGGGACCATAGACATGTTTTGGAACTAGATAGAAGTAGTGGTTGCACAACAGTGTGAATGTACTAAATGCCACTGAAATGTTCACTTTGAAATAGTCAAATTTATGTTATGTGAATGTCACCTCAGTGAAAATCAACAAATAGTTTTCGATAGTAATGAATTATTATCCATTGAGTAAAATAGGAAGCCCTGAGCCCATGGTGATATAATTTTAAAAATAAACAAATTGAAAATTTGATAGGATTTTTACATGGCATTATGTGCTTTCCTGTCAAATATTAATATGGTCATTCAAGATGCTTAAATTAAGAGAAAGTGGATGATGAATACCTGAGCCTCGCTATAGCATACATTTCTGTAAACCTAAAATTATTTTAAAATAAAAATTTCAAAATGTGCTAAGGGGAAAAAGATTAAAACAGATGCCTGGCAGACATTAATCAAATGAGCAAAATGGACACCACCAATAATGGAACAAATAGAAATCACACGGCACATGATAGGATACAGTGAGAAGAATGCAGCATCCACTTCTGTGCTATTCCTGCCAAAAATTTATAACCTGATCTTCATTAGGACAAAACAGCAGACAACCCAAATTGAGGGAGAAATTTCGAAATAACTGACCTGTAATCTGTGAAAGTGTCAAGGTCAAGAAAGTCAAGTCAAACTAAAGATATGTCTCAGGCTCAAAAAGGGTAAAGAGTCATGTAATGACAACAAAAGGAAACACCTTATTTTGAACTGGATCTTTTTAGTCTAGGAGACATTTTTTGGGACAACCAGAAAAACTTGAATGGGCTATTGGGAAGTGATGGTAGTAATGAATGTACTGATTTGGGTGGTAATATTGTAGTTATGTAGGAGAATGTCTTTGTTTGTAGAAAACATGCATTAAACTAGTATTATGGGATATGAGGCAACAACTTAGATGGTTCAGGGCAAAAAGAAAGTTATTTGTATGGTAATTACAATTTTCTGTAAGTTTGAGGTATTTAAAAAAAATAAAACAGGAAGAAATCTTAAGTCAATTTACTAAAAAAGCTGTCCTTTGAGTGCATAAAATGTTATTCTGCACTGTCTAACTTGTGAGAGTCAGATTTCAGTGACTGTTTGGCTGTGACTTGGAGAAACCAGTTCTATCATTTATCCTAATCTTTCTTTTCTTGGAATAAGTTACTCATTACCAAGGGAGTGAAGGTGACGGGAGAAGTCAGGAAATCATGATCTTCACTGCCTAAGGAATGAGCTACATGGAAGAGGGTGGCAAAACCCTCCAATCTTGACTTTGAAGAGAGCAATGACTAGGAGCTAGTGCTTACCACAGCTACCCTAATTGCCTTCTCCCCCCAGTGGCTGGACAATTTTCCTTACACTTTGAGGACAGCTCTGTTTAACAGCACTTAATGTGTTGACTCAACTGGTACTTTGCTATCTTATTGGCAAATCCATCTATTTTCAGGTCCCCAAGCCTGTTCAGTGTAGACTTATTCTCTTTTTAGTTGCGAAAGAGGGAACTTAGCTTTTTAGTTACCTTGTCAGAATCTTTTATGAAGACATGGGGTAAGAGCAGGAGACTTTAACTTCGAAAGGTAAGAGAGTCTCATTTCTTAGCATAATGACCAGGGAGCATAAAACAGTCCAGGAGCCACAACATAAAAGTAATGTCTATCAAGTGTGCAGTTAAGCATTGCCTAAGTATAATAAACTGCAGGCAACAGCATTCATCCAGCTACACATGGTCAGATTACTCCCTTATCCTTTTATATTACAGTATGACAAAACCACTTTCAGAGAGAAATTGAGGCTTCTTCACAGCACTTGTGAAGTTATTACAAGCTTAGCCTCAATCACGTGGGCTGCAACTACAAACATTGACTCTTTAAAATAAAACTACATTTAAAACTCTCTGCCTTTCTAACTTTACAAACAATCCATGCAGTCAATGGTGGCTCATATTGGTTCCAGTTCCCATCCTTTTTTTGTACCCTTATTTTATTTCTCATACTATATTAAAAGATTTTAGAAAAGGTATCCTGTGAAGAGAAAGAACACAGTACCCTCTAAAGTATTTCCCAGTTAAGATGCTGGTCCAGGGTTGGTAGGGGTCTAGGAGGACCACACAAATTGTTTCTATGAAAATGGCCCTTGGAACTTGAATAATTATACCACACTAGCACATTCATTCTCATTTAAATGTTCTGAAAGTGTGACTTGGTCCTTAAAGCACTCTCCTTGTATTAGAGCAAATCATTTCCATACTCAGTTTAACAGGATGTTCTGCATCTTAATAACTAGGCCATTTCAAGTCATGACTGAAAAGAAGAAATCAGCAAAAACAAGATGTCACTGTTCCAGAAAACCAGAAGCCGGGTTGATGGGAATATGGACAAATGTCATATTTCCTGATGAAGCCCTTGTTCTAGGAGAGGGATCCTCAAACTACAGCCCTGAGGCCAAAGCCAGCTTGCTACTTTTTGTATTTTATATTATATTGGAACACCGCCACCCCGTTCTTTTACTTACTGTCTAGGGCTGCTTTTTCACTATAATCACAGAGTTAAGTAGTTCCCCACACAGACTGTCTGGCCCTCAAAGACTAAAATATTTACCGTCTGGAAAGTGTGCTGACCTCTGTCCTAGAAGCCTCTGGCACATAGTATAGTTCTAATGCCAGTCTGGATCTCTGGCTCCCTGCCTTGCCTAGCGATGTCAGTCATATCCTCCTTCTCTACATAACTTCTTTAGGAAATCTCACTCAGCCACTAGATGGAAGGGGTAGCTCATGTGACTCCACCTACTGATCGCAGGCAATAGGGCTGAGGATGGAAACCTGGCCCAAATGCCCATGAAAATTGGCAAGAGAAACTGTTTTACCTGACATCCGTGAAGTTTAAGCCAAAGTTAGTATTATGGCAAACCACATTAATGTGCAAGCTTATGTGATGACGGAAGAGGAGCTGTAAAATTTCCAGTGATGCTTCTATCTGTAGAAAAGACAGAGAAGACATGCAGCTCATTTGAGAGATCTCAAGGCCCAAAAGAAACAGAAACAGACCCTCTTTCTCTGCATTTTCTAGTACCAACATCATCTGGCTGTCTTTCCTGTCATGCGGGGCCTACAAGGTCTTCTCTATTCCTTAACCTAAATCCCTTTTGTCTAACCTAACCTGAATTAATTCATGTTTTTTTTTACAAATAATTGACCCTAGAGAAAAATACAGGTCGGTATTTCTTATTGGTATATATAATATTTATCGGCTGACTATTATATTGAAAATGTTCTAGATGCTCAAAATACAGTTGTGAAAGAAACAAGCAAACACCCCTACACTCATAGAGTTCCTGTTGAAGTGTAGTATGTATTTGACTAAATTGTCTTGCTTTTCTTTTCTCAGCATTCCCATTTGAGAAAAGGAAATAAAATAGTACCCATCTCATTTGAGTTGTCGAATGACAAAACTGAAACAATTTTGTAATGAGTCTGATATCCTTTATTCAAGGGAAAACAATCCATGGATTTGGGGAGTACAGTGATTCACAAGTAGTGGAGCACTCTTCCTGAGGGATTTTGGGCAAGAGCGAGTCTATAGAGCATTAGAAGAGGCACCAGGGAAACGGGGCATGATTGCCCAGCAGGTCCTATTTTCTAGGGCAAGGTAAGCTAGATAAAGCTGAGTTGGAGGATTGTGATTGGCGTTAGGTTTCCTTGACAGATAAGAGGCTCCTGTAAGTACAAGCTGACTTAGATTTAGATTTGTCACATGGGCCAGACCCCTGAGACGGCCTCCATTTTGTGGGTCCTGATATATAAATTAACTTTATCATTGTTATGTGATGATTAAATGGAATACGTACATAAGTATATAAAGCGCATTAGAGTTCCTGGCATTAGGTTTAGGTATAGTAAATGGTGGTGGTGGTTGTTGAAATGAGAAGCTGAAAGGAAATAAAGGCTATAGCCAGAAGAAGTCTTGTGAAAGAGAGCAAATACAGATAGGCATTGGTGCAGAAGTATAGAATCTTTTGTATCTTTGATTCTTGTAATCCAGAGAGTAATTGCCATTCATCACTTTCAGTGATGAAGGAAATCAACAATCTGCCTTCTCACCTTTCTTTGTGACTCATTTATAAAGTTTTGCTCTTTCTCACAGAAAGGCCCAAGGGAATGAAGAGGGAGCTGAACTCTACCTAGTTACCCTCTGACTATAGCTGTGGGTGATAGTTATGTTATGGACCCCAAATATCCCTGCCTGACAGAATGAGCCTTATTATAGCCAACATCGTAACTATTTACAGAAAGGAATGCCAAACAGAGAGACCAGAACTGGTTCTAAATAAAGTTTATTTTGACAGAACCTAAAAACAGTATTCATTTTAAGAATTTTCTTTAATTTTGTAGAATGGACCAAAGGTATAGGTAACCACCTAGACCAGAATGGTCTGTGAGTCATCTGCTTTGGAATCACCTGAGGGGAGGATGATTTTGAAAGCAGATTTCTGGGGTCCTCCCAACTCATCTATTGAATCAGATTCTCTATTGATGAGGCTCAGGAATCTGAAATTATAGCAAGTTTCCCTGGTGTTAATTAAGCTGGCTAAGCTTGAGAACCACTGAAATGCCACCATCAAAGATTTTTCAGTTTTAGGCTTGGGCCCTTTTTAAAATGTAAATATTTCCAGAAAAGATAATACATTAAGATGTGAATGTAATGAGGGTAAGTTAATTTGTATCCAGCTATCCAACATCACAACTCACAGAAAACATGAGTGGAATGTGAAGAGAATGGATGATCAGCAAGGCACTGGCACCTGGTAGAGGCATCACAAGGGGAACAAGGGGAAGAGAGCACTGCTTTTATAATTTTTCCACAAATCTATTCTGCCTCTAAGTACAGTCATCTCTCTTTATCCATGTGAGCTTGGTTCCAGGACCCTGCTCAGATAGTAAAATCCATGGATGTTCAAGTCCCTTAATATAAAATGGTGTAGTATTTACATTTAACCTACTCACATCCTCCTATGTGCATTAAATCATCTCTAGATTACTTACAATACCTAATATAGTCATGTATGCTTAACATGTTCTGAGATGTATGCTTAACATGTTAGTATATGTTCTGAGAAATTAATTATTAGGCAATTTTGTCATCATGCTAACATCATAGAGTGTACTTACACAAATCTAAATGGTATAGCCTACTACTATAATTATAAGTGCTATACTTTTACACAACTGGTAGGCTTGTTTACATCAGCATCGCCATAAACATGCGAGTAATACGTTGTGCTATGATGTTACAACAGCTATGACACTACTGGGAATTGGGAAATTTTTAGCTCCATTATAATCTTATGGGACCATTGTCGTATATGTGGTCTATAATTGACCAAAATGTTATGAGACACGTGACTGTACAATGTAAGTGCTGTGTAAATATTTGTTATACTATATTGTTTAGTATTGAATAATGACCAGAAAGTCTGTACATGTTCAGTACAGATGCAGCCATCATAGGCCTAACTTGATGCTACACTTCACCAACAACATAACATGATTTTTTTGGAATATTTTTGATCTAAAGTTGGTTGAATCCACAGATGAAGAACCTGTGGATACAGAGGGGCAACTTCAATACATGAGCCTTAAGTGGAAGCTCTTAGATATGTAGTGTCATTCAATCAGAAGTTGCACTTGAGTTTGGGCCATGCCTATCTGACAGGGAGCATGTTACTGAGGATGATTTCGATTTTTGCTGTGTGTATAAAAGAAGTCCTTTCTAGGTATAGCTGATCTAGCTCATGCTTGGTTATGTGAGCTGGAAGGTGGAGTGGGAACCTTTATGCTCTCCTTTACGGGCATTTCCCAGGGGGTGGGGGCAGCATCCACTATGCACAGCTCAAAACTCTTTCTTCCCTGGACTAAATGGTGACCATTATTGAAAAATCCCAAACCCTATTATTGCCTCTGCCTTTCCTAATGTTGAAGATTTTTTGTTTTTGTTTTTATTTTTGTTTTTTAAATCATTAGGGTTGTGGGGAGCAAGCTTCCTTTCTTTTAAAATGCTATCAAGCCAAGCCTGGTGGGCAGCTCTGGATGAATATCAGGATTTTCAAATTGACTCTTCAGGTGTGTAGAAAGAACATAATTACATATCTAATTTTAATTTGCATCCCATGGTCAGGCATGTTGTGTTAAAGCACTTGTTAATGTTTAAAGAAGAGAAGCTGATTATATTGATCCTTCTTGTATAAATTGGCCAAGGTGATCAATTTTGGGTTGTAAACTTTTGATGTTTAAATGCATTACCTTAATATCATTAAGCACAGTCAATTGTCAATCCCATGAACCCATAGTGTACAGTCTGAATTTAAAATTCATTTCCAGAATGGTGACATGAGGAAGGAAGTTTAGCAATTTCCATGCAAGGTAGGCCTGCTATTCTCTTATAGGCTATTTCCTGTGTGTGCTACTGAAATAGGCAATCATGGGGTCATTGGCATAGTCATAGATTGCCTTGCTGAGAATTTACCCTTCCTTCTTCATCCCATCTTGACTGCAATCACGAGAGAATTAGAAGATTTATATTAAGTTAGTGTTCAGGCAGTTATTGTACAAGTAGGAAAGGATTAATAGTGGCATCTGTTATTGTAAATCAACAAGAGATAAACACAAATTTTGTCAGCATGAAGCTACTGAGATACTGAGACAAAGGGCACAATAATTTCCATGGCTCAGGAGATGATTCATGGACACAGGGTTGTTTTGACATGATGGCATCAAAATCACCATGAAATCATTCCTTCCAAAGAACTTTCTCTGCCCTTTGCCCATGCAATAGATCCCCTCTATAAGGAAAGAACCTGATTAAATGCTGTATCAGTTAGGATTAAGTATAGTTGTGAGTGATAAGAAATCCTAATCAACAGTGTCTTAAATGCACAAGATTTAATCCTCTCACATGAGAAATCTAGAGGTTGACCATCCAGGGCAAGGTTGGAAGTTCCATGAAGTTACTGGGATATAGGCTCCTTCCAGCTTTTAGATCCATCATCTCCAGGTTGTATCACTCATGCTTATGACCTATGATGATTGCTTAAACTCTGGATATCCTGTCACCTTTCAGGTAGTAGGAAGGAAAAAAAGGGGAAAAGTGCATTATTTTTTCTTAAGGACTCTTTCCAGAAGTCACACACGAAACTTTCCCTTGTACACCAGTGGCCAGAACCTAGCCACCTGACCATACTGAGGCACAAGGGAGATTGGGAAATATAGTATTAAGCATGCATTCTGCTAAAACTCAGAATTCAAATGGAGAGAATAGATATTGAAAGCTGACTGGCTGTGTCTGTCCTGAGGTGGTGTGTATGTTGGAGATGGGGAGAGACTAACTGAGTAAAGCATTTTTCTTTTTCCCCTGCCATCGTGGGAAATTGGCTAAGGTAATCAACAATTTCATGTATCAACAACTCTCTATTTCTTCATATCGCAACCAATCTAAAATGTTTACAGTAACCTAAAGAAAATAGAAAAAACATCCAGAAAGGTCCAAGAGAAGGAGAGGGAGCATATATAACATCAGCATTTCTCCCCCAAATGATTTCAAAGCATTTCATTTCACTTGCTTATTTTAGATAGCATAGTCTGGGCATCAGCTCTGTCTCGTTTTTACTCTGGTAAGCTAAAAATGAGATTTTTTTTTTTTTGCAGTGCATTTGTAACTCTCATTAAAGCACACCAGCTGAGCTATTAATACTTTTAAAGAAAAATAACTTACCCATGATTTGGATACTCTAGAAGGCAGCTATCTATCTATCTTCCTATTGTACTTACCATTCCAGATGTCCTGGTAGTCCATGAGAAGTCTCATGGAAACTCGAAGCCTCATGGTGTCCCTAAACTATGTACCTTTGTTTACAGACCCAGTTCAGGGTCATTGGGTTCCCCTAAAATTAAACATTGTCCTTTTCTTAGGAATTCTTTATTAGTAACTGAGAATTCTCATTTGTTTGGGAAGGTTTACTAAACACATCTTCAGAAATGAAGAAATCTCTAATAAGGCTGTTTCTCAACCTGTGGATTAGCCATGCTTAATGATTCATCCCAGACAGGCTTCACACAACTTTCTATTATATACTTCTTGACTTTCTCTTTGCCCATTTATGTGTGCTGAGGGAATGCAAATTTAAGTTTAACAGGAGCCTAAGCAAAATCTAATTGAGAAGGTAACTTTCCTGTAAATAATATACAAGGTAAAATAGAAATGATTTAAAAATTATCAGTGTCACATTCATTGATGTGGATAATCAAGAAATGGCTACACGGTAAAGCCTCATTATTTTGGTCCATAGTAATTCATAATTTGGGATTAAATTTCTGCCCGGTTCCAATTCAAATTACCATTGCACTATCTATGAATGAATGATTAGCTAAGCAAAGTAATAGTGTAAACAAGATTGCATAGGGGTATGTTTCACCTCAGAGGGATCAATCTCTTTCTAAGAGCTTTGATACATTAATTATTTGCATGCAAATGACTGTTGCTCATTACAAATAAGTCTTATCTAGTCATTAAAACTCATAACAGGACTTCACTTGGAAACATTTTGTTACCAGTTAGTTTGTTACAATATATTATGAAAAATAATAAAACTGCATCTAATTTTAAAAAATATATAACTTAGACCCTTCCCAAATGGGGATGAACCATCCCTATATTTGGCCTATATCACTGAGCTTTCCCTGTATGTGTAGAGATATAATTAACAAGCCATAGGCTGAAACTAACCCATTTATAGATTATATTGATGTCACTATTTCTACAAATGGGCCAACTAGCCCTGCCTACATAAGGAAAACATTTAGGATCATTTAAAACTACCTGAAATATTTATCAACTCTGAACAAGCTCAAGGAAGGCACTGGTAGGACAGTTAGGCTTTGATTCTGGTCCAACATCAAGTCACAGCCAATGATCTTAAAAGTATTAGAATCACACTGAAAGTTTTCCTTTGTTTTTGTTGACCTGATCAGCCCAGTCACAAATCAGAACAAAATATCATTTATAATACATTTATAATACATCAGTGGCTTTTTGGTAAAGTAGATCATGTAGTCCAACTAGTTGATTTGTTATTAAAATCTTAAGACTTAGTCCCCTTGGTTTAGCAAATAGGTTTACTGGGAAAGCAGTATTTTATTTTAGTTAAGAGCACAAGACAACATTGTTTGGACCCCAGTTTTCTGCTTTTACCTTAAGAATTCTATTAGTCAGTCTCCTCACTTGTAAAATAAGGAATATATGTCCTACCTTAAAAAGTAAGGGCTTAGCACAGTACCTGGGAAATATTATTATAGCTGTCATTAATGTCAGTGATAATATTTACTGAATTTATGTTGCCAGGTAACAGAACTGAATAACTTTAAAGGAGGCTGACAGTCCCATTAGTTGTTAATTTTAACAGGCTTAGCCAATGAGGTTCCTCATTCATTGGCCTTTAACTATTGCATAGTGTTTAAACCTCAATTAACTTTTTTATTCATTGACACTACTTGAAAACCCATTATGAACTGTGTGTGAGTGTAATTGAAAAGGTCACTGTGGGACCAATAGTACCTTCCAAAATAAGCACATGTGAAGTTTGTCCTCTGATTAGTGAGCGTGGACACTATCCAAATGCCTGCCACCTAGACTCTCCATATGCCACGACATACTGTATACATGTAAGAAATTCCCAAGCTTACTCCATTTCAGTGATTTTGAAGACATACTTATAGATTGATTGCCAAACAGAAAAGCTACGTACAGTATCAGCTGAATGGAACAAAACAGCAAAATGAGTAAAAGTCTGTCTAGAGTCAGTCAGCAAAGCACATTCTTTGTGATCTTTTACTGAATGGCAAACCTTTCAAAAAGCAGCGTTTATGCCTCCTCAGCATCTTAATCTAACAACACCGAACGAACTATTCATCAATTTATGCCTTCAGAGGTATTTATCATTACATTACCTACTGGACCAAACCCAGGTGAATGTGAGGGATTAAAAGAATGAGATCAGTCCTTTCTCAGACTCTAGACATACAAATTAAGATGTAGAATTTATCAGATGAGAAGAGTGAAACTGGAAGCTGCACTAACTGGTGTGTATCCTATGAGGAGTTAGATATGTCACAAGTGATTTGATGAAAATAATAAAGTACTGATAGTTGGGTATGATTTAATTTTTTTAAGTAAAATCAAAGTAATCCTAATGATGTCATTTTCATTTAGTACTTACATGCCATTAATGCTTTCTTGAATGGCAGCTAAAAGGGTGGAGCAGGGTTACACACAGAAAATGGGGTATTACCCATAACTCTGGGCATATTTAAAGATAAGTCACTAGAAGTCAACATCCTTTATCTTGTATGTTGCAACTGGGAAAAGAAAGGTGGTTAACTATTGTCTCAGTGTACTCTAAGGCACCTGCTGCCACTAGGCTTTGTCTTGCTTAGAGCTCCTCATTTCATTGTGTTTTCTCACTCTCTCATAGGCACTTCTAACTCCTTCAGGTCTAGAGACCCAATATCTGGACTTTATTCTTAGGGCTTATTTATTACAAAGCAGAGCATAACAATACCATTCATTATTTTTTTATTCCTCTTTTCTGTGTAGGGCCATGTGTTTTTGGAATGCCCACAGACCCACAATGGGATGTATAGATGAATTCATATTAGTTCGACAACTTATATCATGTTGATGTTCAGGAAAATTTTGGACAAAAATTATAAAAATTATCTTAAGTAAATGGTACACATGTAGAATGACAGTTCCACCCATCCCCCAAGTCACATTATCACTGTATAATAATATCTACATGTAGAAGTATTAAGTTTTTCCAATTATAAGATGGGTTAGATAATACTGACCTCCCTTTTCATTGATGGATTTTGAGGGCTATTAAATTAGCACTTTTTAAAGGGAGTTAATAAGTGCTAAGCAGTAGTATAAACAATTTTTACTTAAAACAATGAATAATGGAATCTATGCTTCATTTATCATTTCTGGTGCTACATATATATCAGAGGAATCTGGTCATTTTTTTTCAGCTTTCATGACAAATGTGCAATTCAGAAATAATTTTTAGGGGTTTTTATGCCTTTCTACTCAATCCCTCATTGACCATTACGATGGGTGCCTGCTTGTTGGTTTTCTGTTTGCTCCTCAGCAATCTGTTGGGAAGTAATGGTAAATAAAAGAGTACTCTGATGAAACAGTGTAGGCCTGAGATTGAGACTGGAGGTTAGGGTGGAAGAGATAAAGGAATGCATGTTCTGGGTTCAGTCTGGAAATATAATTAGTAAGCCTGCAGTGAGAACTTCTAGGTCTAAATAAACTCTGACTTGATATTTGTTCCACTTTTCAGAATATACATATAGTCTTCCATCTATGCATGCCTAAGGCTCTGGTACCTGTGCAATAATCACAAACTAGTTTTCTATTGTTTCTACTAGGTAGACCATCCAATCAAGAAAGATGCTGTGTTCCTCATGCTTCAATGTTATGACTCATTGGTTGCACTGCAGAATAACAAAGCACTCTTAAATGAAGGAATAAATCAGCATCACAAATTCCTTTTCAAAATATTTTGGCCCACACGGTTTGGATGGGATCTGTACATATTAATGTTACTCCCACATCCTTAAAAATATTCAATATTGAGATATAAAATAATACTTATAAAATATTAATAAATCATAAAGAACAGTGATACAATAAACTGGTGCTTATACTGCCCACATAATTTAAAATATAAAATATGACCATCAACTTCAATCTCCTGAATGCCCTTCTCCGAACCTATTCCTTAGAGGTAGGTAATTACTACCTCGAACCACATGTTTATCAATCCCTTGAATTTTTCATAGTTTTGTCACCTCTATTTATATCACTATATAATATCTTGTTTCGTTTTATATATTTTTGAACTTAATTTTTAAAAAGGAAGAATATGTTTTCTTCTACCACTTGTTTTTTTCATGAAATATTCTGAGAATCATCCATGTAGTTGTATGAAGCTGTACTTCACTAATTTTCAAACATATAACACAACTTGTCAATTTATTCCACTTTGATGGACTTTTGATTTGTTCCAGTTTGGGGCTACTAAGCACAACAGTACTATTGACATTCTTGTCTACATCTTCAGCTGTGTGTGTTTTACCCATTTCACCATTGTGTTGTTTCTGTTTGCCTTATTGATGTGTAGGATACATACAAATGTGCGTTTTTTTGTGTGTGTAATCTAGATACTAATCCTCTGTTCATATGTGTTGCAAATGTCTTCTCCCAGATTATGGATTCTCTTTACTATCTTTAGGTTGACTTTTGATGAATAGAAGTCTTTTCTTGGTTTTAATGAAGTTGAATTTCAACAATCTTTTCTCTATGGTTTGTACATTCCATATCTTCTTTAAATATTATTTTCTTACCCTGAAGGAATAAAAAAAACTTCTCTTAAAAGTCCATTCGAAGATAGATTTTTTGACCTTTATGTTTAAGTCTTTAGTCAACCTGAAAAGGATTTTGTGTATATGGTATAAGATAGGAATCTATTTTTGTTATATATTGCTGTATAACAAACCACGCTGAAACTTAATCAGTTAATACAACAATATGTTATTATCTCCCATGGTTCTGGGAATTGAGTTTCATCTGGGTTGTTCTCACATGGGGTTCCTCTGATAGTTACTGTCAGATGGTAGCTGAGTCTAGAGTAAACTGAAGGCTTTTTCATTCATATCTCGGATGCCTGCACTGGTCTCACATCCTCTCTTCATACGGTCTCTCCAGGTGGCTGGCTTGACTGCTTCACAGAATGACAATCTCAGACTAGTTAATCTTAGATGTGGGCTAGCTTCCCCCAGGGCAATTATTCCAAGAGTCAAGAAGTGGAGACTGCCATTTTGTAAAGGCTCAAGACCAGAAGCTGGAACTTATACTATTCTTTTGTTATAGTTTATTGTTCAGAAAAGTCTCACAGCCCACCCAATTCAATGAAAGAAGAAATAGACCCTACCTCTGGATGAGGGGGAGTTGCAAAGAATTTGAGACCATTTTTAAATGGCCACAGGATCCAAATTTATTTTTTCCCTATAGATAACCAAGTAACCCACGAAAATCTGCGTGTGGTCACTATGAACAAAAGACCACTTTATTTACTTATTTTTCATTTAAAAAAAATTATTGAAAAAAATGATTTTAATTAATTTTTCCCTGGCTATCTCCTCACTCCCATCTCCCCCTTACCCTCTGGTAATCACTGTTCTATTGTCCATGTCCATGAGTCTCTGTTCGTTTGCAAAAGACCACTTTAAACTTAATTTTCAGAGGAGATTTTTGTCCCCTGCATCCAACACCCAGTTTTGAGATAGGCGATTTTCTTAAGAATCCCTTAGTGTGTGAGCAGGAGTACCTGTATTTCCAGTTCACCTTTGTACTGGGGACATGGCTTTTTGGAATCCTAGTTTTATACAAGAATAGGGATCTGATAGTAGATTTCCTACCTGATCAGCCCTGGTCTTTATCCCTGGTCCCCCGTACCCCACAAGGTCATAAAAAAATGAAAGCTCAAATTCAGTTTTGTTAATGCCCTCTGAACAAAAGCGAGCTTATTTCTCTGGGTTCCAGTTCTTGTTTTGTTTTTTGTTTACCTCCTCTGCATATTTCTTGACAATTTACTTATGATTAACTATGCGAGCTGCGCACGTGTGCACACACACACACACACAAACAGCATTGTTGAGCAAAATCAGAAATTAATGAATGCTAGTGTTATGGCAATGAAAAGGGCTGGAGGAGATGAGAGAATAACCTTGGAAGCTATGCTTCAGGAGTGCAGAATTTAGAAGCTGTCATTGCTTTCTTAATCATTGCAATATGCTGATTTGTTTTGTTTTTGCATTGTTATTGTTAGAGAATATGAGATTTCTGTAGCTTATCCCAGGAAGACAGGAAATAGAACACACTCGTCCAATCTCAGTAGATAGTGAACCATAAGTGAATCATTACTATTTCATTGAATTTACAAAAAATATTTTTCTAACAAGGTAGTACTTTCATTGAGTAGTGTTTCTTAAACTGCATTTCTTTTTCAATTATCATTTCCAGGTAGATGTGAAAATCTAAAGCTGGAGAAAAGATAAATAGATAAGAATTTGTGGCAATTTGAAATGGTGGTGTTTTGTATTATATTTTTTGTTCTGTGTGTTTTACTTGGAGACATTTTTATGTGTCTTAAAAAGAAAACCATTAAATTGTATACTTCAAGGAAAGTTTTATTAGCAAGTAAGTTTTTAAAATAAAACACTAGGCCTTTTCACATGCCTGAACCTAAGATGAGGTGATATAATGTAGCATTTGCTAAGGTCTGAGTGTTTGTGTCTCTCAAAATTCATAGGTTGAAATTCTAACACCCAAGCTGATGATATTAGGAGGTGGGGCCTTTAGGAGGTGATTGGTACCCATTAAAAGAAGCCTCAGGAACTCTTTTGACCCTTTCCCCATGTGAGAATAGAGAGGAAGCACAATCTGTGAACCAGAAAGCAGACTCTCACCAGGCATCAAATCTGCCAGCACCTTGATCTTGGACTTCTCAGCTTCTAAAACTGTGAGAAATAAATTTCTAATATTTATAAGCCACTCAGTCTCTGGTATTTTGTTAGAGAAGCCTGAACGGACTAAGAAAGTAGTCAAGAACAAGCTCTCTGATATTACTTTCCAGCTCCACCTTTTCCTAGATAATTTTTGTCAAGTCGCTTAGTCCCTCAACCTTACTTTCCTCATCTGTAAACATAGATAAATGAATGTTACATGAGATAATACATGTCAAGTGTAAACTTAGCCTTGACATTTATTTGCCTGGCACTTAAACACATAAATGTTAATTGTTGTTGCTCTTACAATAATTATTAATATGAAGTGACCCCCAAGAATGATGGTATAAGATCAGGAATATTTGTTATATTCACTACTTTATGATTAATAGAAAGAAAATCTGCATATTTTACATATTAAGGTGACAAATTGACCTAAATTAAAGTTATTGCACCAATATGGCTGTGGCAAATTTCCTGCATCTTTCAATAAGGACCACAATAAGTTCTTTACCTCACAAAGGGAAATAATTTATCCTATGAATAGTGTTTGTAAACAGGAAGTTTCAATTAACCTGGCTTTTCTTTCAGCCATTACTGTATTTCAGCTAAGATTGAACAGCAATGTCTACCACAGCAAAGCAAGGCAATAGGGATTAAGAAGAGTCTAATACTTTTAAGATTGTTGTATTTTTTTTACTTGATCATGAAAGTGTTGATTGAGCTAACTTCTTCAGTGGGCAGTTGCACTTACAGTTTTATTTGTTAACGATCACCAGTGGCCTCCACTATTTGTTTGTTTGTTTGTTTGTTTGTTTGTTTGTTTGTTTGTTTGACAGGGATGATAAGAGGATGAGAGAGAGAGTTTCTACTTCCTAAAATTAGGGAAGGGTGGGAATTTTATTTTTTTTAATTACAGTTGACATTCTATATTATTTTATATTAGTTTCAGGTATACAGTGTAGTGGTTAGACATTTATATAATTTACAAAGTGATCCCCTGATTAGTCTTTTTTTTTTTTCCAAAACAAGTGAAAATTTATGCTATGATAAAGGTAGCATTTAAGTCATTGGGAAAATGAACTAATCAATAATGTTATTGGGATGATTGGGAAGCCATTGAGAAAATATTAGATCTATACCTCACACCTATACCTAAATAAATTCCAGACGGATGAAAGATAAGTCTTGTACCCACTTAGCACTATAAAAACTTATTGCAGTATTATTGACTATATTCCCTATGGTGTACTTCACACCCCATGATTATATTCTAACTGCTAATTTGTACTTCTTAATCCCTTCTCCTTTTTCACCCAGCCCAACAACTCCTCTCCTATCTGGCAACCGTCAAAATGTTCTCTGTAACTATGAGCTTGTTTCTGCTTTTTCTGGGGGGCGGGGGATTTTACATGTAAGTGAAATCACATGGTATTTGTCTTTCTCTGTCTGACTTATTTCACTGAGCATAATACCCCCTAGGTCCATCCATGTTGTTGCAAATGTTAAGATTTATTTTTCTTTTTTATGGACTCGCCTCCACAATTTAGTTGTAATGGTTAAACAATTACCTTTTGCATTTGAACTGGAAAAAGAAGAAAGTCATTTAATTTCTAGTAATTTTTTTTCTCATTATATAAAAGCCCTTTCTTCTTGGTAACATAAAAACAGATAAAAAACAGTGATTTGGTACACAATAACTCATTTTGCTTCTTAAAAGATAAACTATAAATCCCAAATAGCCTCAAAGCATACAAGCATTGGGCCTAAAAGAGTATATTTTCAATATTTTTAAGAACAAAGAAAAGAGGTCTTGGTAAGAGTTAAGGGAGCTCTTTGTCCTCTTCCAATGTGTTATTTGTGATAACATAGTTGACCAGAGCAATGCAAATCTATGAGATGATTTAGTCATCTTCCTCTTATCTCCCTCCACCTTTCCAGACTTGTACATTTACCCCCATACTTGATCTCCCTACTATATTCTTAAAAATGACTTGTTGTCATGACAGAGTTAGGTGAATAATTGTGTCTCTCTGGATGAAAGAGAAAGAAAAACATATGATACAGATTAGTCTTGTTCTCTGGTTTGACTCCCAGCTGCTCCTGAGCAGTTCATAGAGAACTAACATGCATTTGATTAGAGAAATCTGGGGTATTGGGAAGGTCACACAATTTCTGGCAGCTTCTTTACAAACTAAAACCAAGTAATTTATTCATGATGGTATCTATTTCAGTGGTGGAGAGACAGAGTAAAAGAAAACATTGTCTGAACAGTGATTTGGAAAACAGAAATTCTTGGGCTTTGCTCCCAACCTTAATGTCAGCTACCTCTACAGCCTGGGTGCTTGTTCCAGTACTCCAAAGATTAATTAGCTTCTTGAATGCTTTGAAAGTGAAAATGTGCTAAATAAACATGGCAGATTGAAGTCACCAGAAGAAAAGAGACCTGAATTGGGAGAGGATGGTGAAGAACAGTTATAGATGATAGATTATTGAATGTTCGTTCATTCTTACTTAGTAACAATAAAAAGAAAATACCCTTAAAGGGTATATTGCCTTATGTACATTGAAGGAGGGGGGAAAATAAGGTTAAAAAATCATCAGAAGCTAGTAGAATATTGTGCTTCATAATCAGTGACTAGAGGTGGGAGGCTGAGTAAGGACAAGGGTGAACCATATAATAATGTAGAGCAAGGCTCTGTGGCTAGAAAAATAAAGCTAATCCTTCAAGAAAGAAAATAAGACACTGATTTTAGGAGGCACAGAAAGCAAGAGACAAGACTGGGTAATTAGATGAACTTGCCCCAGAAGAAATAAGTTAGGAGGAAGGGGAGGTAGGTGATATTAATGTTGTAGGCAGATGGACACTGTAATACCAAACCAAGGTTGCTGATCCAAAACACACGAACAGACATGATGTAGTCAAAACTGCAGGGAATGATCAAATATGAGATAGAAATTTTACAGCTGTAAAATAATAAGCTAGTAATAAATTATTGCTTATCAGGTTGAAAAGGATAAGGACACAGTAAAATGCTGAGGAGGTAGCTGGTGAGAGAAAATAATGTGGTCCAAAATGCAGTTTCAGTCGAATATTAGAATATGAAAAAAAAGAGAAATTGAACAATAACATGAAGAAAGGTACTGAAAATTAGATGATACTGAGTGAAGTTGAGGGATGAGGACATTATAGGAAGAGATTTGTGGTGTAATAAGATTGAGTATGGGTCTTAGATATGCCTGCCGTCTAGGCTTTCAATAAAGAAAGAGTTCAGAAGCAGGACTAGAATTATTTACATATATGGTTGGCTCATTGAACCCCAGTATCTACTCCCCAAATTACCTTAGATGCCCAGATTGCATTTGCTTCTGCAGAAATGAATGTTCATACCTGCTCGGAACATCCTGCTGTCATATTAGCCCATCCTCTAAGGAAATAACAATCACAGCTTGCATACCCAATTAAGAGGTTCAAATTCCACTATTCTCCATTATTTCCTTTCAGGGCAGTAATTCCATCCAGCAAGTTTCTAGTACTGTCATCATTTCAGTCCTTTGGGAAAATCCACTTCATTGACATCCATCAATTAACTGAAGCTTTACATTTTGACTGGAATTTCAAAGTTAAAATCTTGTTATGAACTTTTCCCTTCTTAATTTGTATTTTACACAAAATTGGATCCAAAAATGCTTAAAGAGCATTTCTTAAAACCCAGATTACAAAATTATTGGTGATTTAGCTAGTTACCTCTTCTGAATTGGCTAGATAGAAGCCATAAACCTTAATTACATCATAAAGTTTCCTTCTAAATATCGAAATCCCTAAAAGAACAATCATTTGTAGTATCCAGACCAAGATTTTGTGTGCAAGATCACCAAGTACCCCACATGGGTTTTAGGCACAGGCTGTTATTGACTGCTTCGTGGCTGCATTGCCAGCTCAGCTTCACTGAGTTAATTTTCTGCCTTATGTTACCCGAGCTAATTGATTCACAAAAGATTGAGGGGGCTTTGGTTTGGAATAAAGTTACTCTTTGAGTGTTCTTCAAGTGTTTAATCTTAAACAAGAGCAGTGTCCCCACCCATAAATTGCCCCAAGTAGGCACTTGGGGCAATTTGACCCATCTATTTATTAAAACAACTTACTTGATATGTTGCTTATTACTATTCCCAATAACTTCTTCAATATAAAAGTTAATAAATGCTCATTGCAGAAAATCAAATATATGGAAAACTACAAAAAGAAAAGCAGAGTCAAAGTACCTGGATAGACATTTCTCCAAAGAAGACATACAAATGGCTGGCAAACATATGAAAAGATGTTCAATATTACACTAATCATCAGGGAAATATAAATCAAACTATAGTGAGATATCACCACATACCCATTAGGATGGCCACTATAAAAAAGAAAAGAAAAGAAAAGAAAGAAATAACAAGTGTTAGTAGAGATGTGGAGAAATTCGAACCCTTGTGTACTGTCAGTATAAAATGTAAAATGGTGCAGTGCTATGGAAAACATGGAAGTCCCCCCCACTCAAAATTAAAAATAGAATTACCATATGATCCATCAATCCCATTTCTGGATTTCAAAGAGGTATTTGCACTCCCATGTTCGTTGCAGCATCATTCACAATAGCCAAGAAGTGGAAGCAACCCAAATATCTGTCAGTACATGAATGAATAAAGGAAATGTGGTATATAAATACAATAGAATATTACTCAGCTTTGAACAAGAAAGTCTTGCCATGTGCTACAATATGGATGAAACTGAAGGACACTATCCTAAGTGAGATAACCCAATAACAAAAAGACAAATACTGTATGATTTCACTTATGCAAAACATTTAAAGTAGTCATGCATGTAGAAACAGAAAATAAAGTGGTGGTTACCAGGGGCTGGGAAGAGAAGAAAGGGAGCTTTGTTACTCAGTGGGTATAGAGGTTTAGTTTTCCAAGGTGAAAATGTTCTCAAATCTGTTGCACAACAATGGGAATATAGTTGGCGCTACTGAACTGTACACTTAAAAATGGTTAAGATGGTAAATTTTCTGTTTTTTAAACACAATTAAAACTTTTAAAAGAAGAACGAAGAAGGAGGAAGAAGCTCTAAAAGCACTTGTGTGTTGGTGCTTATGGACTTGCTGAGCCTGGAACATTACCATGATGTGAATGAGCCTGGGCTATGGGGGATACAAGACCACATAACAGCACAGTTAACCAGCCACCAGCCAACCCAGCAGCCAGTCACAGACACATGCATGAACCACAGCAGAGATCAGTTAGCTGAGTCTGCAGAAGCACCCAGCTGAAAACAGCCCAAATTGTTGGCCTGCATATTTTTGAGCTAAATAAATGGTTGTTGTTTGGGAAAAAAATAAAACAAATGACTCAAAATTCTTCCACTTAGAGGGAACCAATCATGAATTTATATAAGTTGTATGTATGTGTTCATGCACATAATAATATTCTATCAAGTGTTTGCACCTTTATTTCTTTAATCCCAATGCCTCGTTGTGGGGGCATTTAGCTTGTTTTCAATATTGTGATTTTGAAAATAGCACTGAGGTGAGCACTTTTTGGATATATTTTGTGTACAACCATGATTATTTTCTTAGGATGAATTCTTAGACATTGGATATCTGGGCGAGAGCTATGTAAGTTAAATTACTCAAGTGTCTTAAAAGCATTAACTGAACATTTTTTAAAATGGAGGTGGATTTTCTTTTCACATCCAATCACTAAGTTACAACACTTTAAAAATCTAGCGTTGTCTAACTGTAAAAATCATTTAATTAACTACTTTGAGTGAGCAACTCGAGAAAGAAATCTATAGGCAATGAAAACAGATATTAGCTGGGAAATTCTTATTACAGATGAGAGACACACAAATGCAACCCAAATAGAAAAAAAAAATGTTATTTCCTTTTTGATGTCTGCCTGGTCTACAAAATGTACCAGATTTTTCAGTGCCTGCAGTAAAATGCAGCACACATTTGAGTGAGAAACCAGACACTAAGAGCTTTATATGTTAATAATACTGAGATCCACTAAATTGTTTGTGCATAAATGCCCCCAAAACATTTGGTTTAATCCACACCCTTGAAGAAATAATATTAGGGTCTATTTGTTGTTCATCTTCATCTATTTTAAATGCCAGCTAACCTGTGAATGATGCATATCAGAGGGCCATTCAGCTGAATACTATCATTAAAATGACATGAATCAACATTTTTTTAATTAAGTAAGGTTTCATCCTATGTAAATATTTTGGAACTCAAGCAAAAAGAAATCCTTTTCAACTAAGGAGTAGATAGATGTCTAGTCCCTCTTACATCCTTCAATGCAAGTATGACCTGCTTCTTACATATGCCTGTGCATGGGAAAAACAAAGAACGACTTCCTTAGGCACACTAGAGTGCTTAGCTTGTGTGCAACATGATGAGTATAGACTAGTATATCTGGATAAAGTTCATTAATGGGTGACTTTCTAGGAGACTAATATTTTAGGGGCATTCCTATAAGCATAGAAGGTTTAGTTGCCATCAATAACATGTTTAGTAGAGTTTCAATAATTCTTGGCAATTCTGTGCACATATTCCTTTGAGAATTAGTAGAACTTTGAATTATTATACAGGCAAACAACAACTAGGTCGATCTCTAGGCCTCAGATCTTACAAAGGGTTGCTTAGGAAGTAGCTATTTCTATCAAGTTAGAGAAGCTTGGAAGTGAATGACACCATCCTTCCACACAAGCGTCCCTTTCGAATTCCTAGAGTATGTATGTGTGTTGGAGGAGGGTCAGTATATGCAACTAAGAGAGAATCTCCAATGTTATAACAATTGGGGGAAACAGTCATACTGAACCCCAAGAAAACTGTCTCCACTGCTGTTCCCTGAACTTCACACACAAAGCGAATGATGAGAATGAATCATCCGAAGTTCTAACAATAGGGTCAAGTCAGTGTAAAATTAAGTGTTGAGGACAAATTTAAAGATGCTGTTTTCAACAGGACAAGTAGTAACAAGTGTTAGAGAGGATGTGAAGGAAAAGGAATCTTCATACACTGCTGATGGGACTGCAACCACTATGGAAAACAATATAGAGGTTTCTTGAAAAACTAAGAATTGATCTACCATATGGTCCAGTAATCCTACTGCATATTTACCCAAAAGACTTGAAAATATTTATCTGAAAAGATATTTGCACATTGATGGTCATAGCAACATTATTCACGGTGGCCAAGACATGGAAGTGTCCTACAATATATGATTGGATAAAGAAGATGTGGTACATATATACAATGAAATATTACTCAGCTATAAAAAGAGATGAAATATTGCCATTTGTGACAACATGGATAGATCTTGAGATAATCATGCTAAGTGAAATAAGCCAAACAGGAAAAGCTGAAAAACACATGATATCACTTAGATGTGGGATATAAATCTAAAAGCAACAAACAAACATGACAGAGACTCATGGACAGTGGACTCATGGTTACCAGAGTGTGGGGGGAAGGGGAAGGACATAGGGGTAAAAGAGGTCAAATACATGGTGACAGAAATCTAACTGTAGGCGGTGAACATGCAATGCAATACACACACACACACACACACACACACACATATACACACACATACACACACTCACATACACACACATATATATATATGTATATATACATGACTTACTGTTGAATTATACACTTGAAACTTATTGGATTATGTTAATGTCACCATAATAAATTGAAATAAAATGCTGTCATTATATCTTGGAAATTGTTAAAATAATTTTATTTCTTTTGGTAGTGGCCATTGGAGGCTAGAACCTGCCTACCCCCAAAACCTCTCACCTTGAAATGCAAACAAAGGCTTGTTGATGTAACACTATGAAGAGTGGTTTGACTCTTGAGAGAGTAGGAGTATTTATTTTTTCTCTTCTGTTCATAGTGTATTGCATGACTTTTGCAGATAGAACTGATGAAAGCAATGGTTCAAATCCCTATTTGGCCTGGCCCTGACACACATAAACCCTCTTACTAGCAATAAGTTCAAGAAACATGATTTCCTCCCACTTTAGAAAAAATCTTTAAGAGATGTTTGGCTTTAGCATTTGTATCTTAAATATGGCATTTGGCAAGACACAAAAACCTCTGTTGCTGGTTCTCTCTCTCTGACACACATGTACACACACACATACATGTACTTTTTGGAAAGAAAAGAAATTTAAGAAGCATATAAGTTTCTGTGGTATATAACCTGGAAACAGTAGATTTAGGTATTATAAATCTAAGATCTATGATTGGATTCTGTCTCTCCCACCCCCAAATTATGGGTTGAGTGTTTTTAACCAAATATTCTTTTTTATCTTTGAATTTCTCACTTGAGGAACATAGTACTTGGATATCCCTGAGATATCTTATTTGTAGATACAGAAAATAGAATGAGATTATGGGCAAGCAAATCTTTCAAGCACATAAATGGAAAATAAAAGTAAGATAGCACAGTAATTAACACAGATGAAAACAGTTTGTATTTTCCTAGAACTCTTCTGTGTGATAAATTGTCTTAGCTGGAAACTCTGTTTTCAAGTTGTAAATCTTCATATGACTAATGACTTCCCTGTGCCTTGCAATGAAATTAGAGAACAAATATTAAGATGTTGTTTTTATGTATCTATAAAATTATACCAGGGCAAAAGCATGAAACTGTACATGAAATTATGACCATAAGTTATTGCTTGATGTCCATTTTTCCCCATTAAATTATATAGGTAGCAGTAGGTAGATAGAAAGGCAGAATAACTAAGGTTCATAGTCTGCGTCTTATCAAGTGGTTAAAAGATTTCCACTGAAGGCACCAATTCATGGAAATATTTATTTTAATTTGAATCTTTTTCATGTATTAAAAACTCAGTCGGCTAAAAAGATCAGAGCCATCATGCAAATGTCTTTGAAGAGTTCATTTGCCACACCTAAATTAGTATGTTTACCGTAGAATGTTTTTATAAGTGGATATCTCTGGCTTCTCACATATCAGAAATGCTTCAGCCAACTGCTAAAATAGAGAATGGTACACCAGAAAAGTATTTCTTCTATTGCCTTCCCTGGGCATTCAGTGTGAGCTGCTCCCTTAGTCTAAAAATTACTTGAAGGAATTCAGCTAAGAATATAGAATAGCCCCCAATCATGTCCATGAATTCCTGGGTACCGTTCACATTAAAAAACAAACAAACAAACAAACAAACAAAAACTTTAATAATCCAAAGGCTAGCACTAACCCATTTCCAGCAGAGGCAGACAAAGACTGGCTTTGATCCACAGGTCAGCAGTTGTTAAATCTTGAGTCTCTTTACATCAGCCACCTCATGATGTGGAAGAAGTATTTGATGCAAAAGGGCATTAACATATTATAGAAAATTTAAAAGTACAAAGCTTTTAATTTTTGGAATTTAATCAGGCTCTGAATGCCCACCCATCTGGGATGCTGTGAAGGAGATTTCTGTACTGGGTATATCCCCTGAGGACCATTCCAACTTTTTGATTCTATGACTAGGAGGTAGAATTATTAAACATGAATATTTGGGGCATAGTCTTATCCTAATGATTTCAGTACTTTTCTTACATAGATATTTGTATAAATTTGGGTTAAATACCCAGTAGAGGGAATGCTGAATCATATGGTAGATCAATTCTTAATTTTTTGAGGAACCTCCATACTGTTTTCCATAGTGACTGTACCAATTTGCAGTCCCACCAGCAGTGTATGAGGGTTCTTTTTTCTCCACATCCTCTCCAAATTTGTTATTACTTGTTCTGTTTATTATAGCTATTCTAACAGATGTAAGATGGTATCTCTGTGGTTTTGAATTGTATTTCCCTAATAGCTAGCGATGTTGAACATCTTTTCATATATTTGTTGGCCATTTCTATTTCCTCTAGGGAGAAGTGTCTGTTCAGATTCTCTACCCATTTTTTCATTGGATCATGTGTTTTTTGTTGTTATTGTTATTGAGTCATATGAGTTCTTTGTATATTTTGGATATAGGCCCTTATCAGAGGCGTTGCTTGCAAATATAGTTTCCCATTCGAATGGTTGTCTCTTTACCTTGTTGACGATTTCTTTTGACGAGCAGAAGCTTTTAGATTGATGTAGTCCCATTCATTTATTTTTGCTTTTTCTTCCCTTGCCTTTGAGGTCAAATTCATAAAATACTCTTTAAGTCCAAGGTCCTTGAGTTTAGTTCCTATGTTTTCTTCTATGCATTTTATTGATTCCGATCTTATATTCAGTTCTTTAATCCATTTTGAGTTAATTTTGGTGTGTGGTGATGGACAACAGTATAGATTCATTCTTTTGCAGGTGGCCTCCCAATTTTACCAGCACTATTTATTAAAGAGGCTTTCCCTTCTCCACTGTATGTTTTTGGCTTTTTTTTGTCGAAAACTATTTGCCTTTATAAATATGGATTTACTTCTGGATTCTCGATTTTGTTCCACTGATCCGTGTGTCTGTTTTGCTGCCAATACCATGTCATTTGATTATTGTTGCTTTGTAGTATAATTCAAAGTCAGGCAGAGTGATGCCTCCAGGCTGGTTCTTTTTTCTCAGGATGTCTTTAGCAATTTGGGTTCTTTAGTGCTTCCATACAAATCCGATGATTTTTTGTTCTAATATTTTTAAAAAATGCTGATGGGATTTGATAGAGATTGCATTAAATCTGTATAATGCCTTAGGTAATAAGGTCATTTTAACTATGTTGATTCTTCCAATCAAAGAACACAGAATATCTTTCAATTTCTTTGTATCTTCTTCAATTTCTTTTAGTAGAGTCTTGTACTTTTCATTATATAGGTCCTTCACATGTTTTGTTAAATTTATTCCTAAGTATTTTCTTCTTTTTGGTGCAATTACAAGAGTAATTATTTTTTCCACTTCTTTTTCTAACACTTCATTATTAGAGTATAGGAATGCTATGGATTTCTGAACATTAATTTTGTATCCAGAGATTTTACTGTATCCGCTTATTGTTTCTAGTTGTGTTCTTGTGGAGTCTTTAGGATTTTCTATATAGAGAATCATGTCATCCTCAAATAGTGACAGTTTGACTTCCTTTCCTATTTGGATGCCTTTTATATCTTTCTCTTGCCTGATTGCACTTACTAGGACCTCCAATGTTATACTGAATAACAATGGACAGCCTTGCCTTGTTCCTGATCTTAGAGGGAAGGTTTTTAGATTTTCACCATTAAGTATAATGTTGGCTGAGGGTTTGTAATATATGGCCTTTATTATGTTAAGGTACTTTCCTTTATACTAATTTTGTTAAAATGTTTTGATCAAAAATGGATGCTGTATCTTGTTGAAGGCTTTTTATGCGTCTATTCATATGATCATATGATTCTTATTTTTTAATTTGTTTATGTGGTGTATCACATTAATCGATTTGCATATGTTGAACCATCTCTGTGCCCCTGGGATGAAGCCCACTTGATCGGGATGTATAATCTTTTTAATATGTTGCTATATTCGGTTCGCTAGTGTCTTATTTAGAATTTTTGCATCTGTGATCATGAGAGATATTGGTCTATAGTTTTCTCTTTTTGTTTTATCATTACCGGGTTTTGGTATCAGAGTAATATTGACCTCATAAAATGAGTTGTGAAGAATTGCCTACTCATCAATTTTTTGGAAGAGTTTGAGGAGAATAGATATTAAATCTTCTTTGAATATTTGGTAGAATTCACTGGTGAAGCCATCTGTTTCTGGACTTTTACTTTTTGGTAGGTTTTTAATGATTGTTTCAATTTCCATACTGCTGATCGGTCTATTTAGATTTTCCAGATCTTGATTCGGTCTAGGAAGGTTGTATTTTTCTAAGTACTGGTCCATTTCTTTTAGGTCATTAAATTTGTTATTATATACTTTTTCATAGTATTCTTGCATGATCCTTTGTATTTCTGTGATGTCAGTCGTAATTTTCCCTCTTTCATACCAAATTTGTTTATTTGTGTCCTTTCTCTTTTTTCTTTAGTGAGTCTAGCCCAGGATTTGTCAATTTTATTAACCTTCTCAAAGAACCAGCTCTTCGTTGTATTTATTTTTTCTATTTTGTTGTTGTTGCTGTTTTCAATTTCCTTTATTTCTGTTCTAATTTTGATTATTTCTTTCCTTCTGCTTTAGGCTTCATTTGTTCTTCCTTTTCTAGTTTTAGAAGATGAAGCGTTAGGTTATTTATTTAGGCTAGTTCTTGTTTTTGAAGGTAGGCCTGTAATGATATGAACTTTCCTCTTATGACCACTTTTGTCATGTCCCAAAAGTTTTGATATGTTGTACTATCATAGTCATTTATTTCTATGTATCTCTTGAACTCTCTTTTTATTTCTTCTCTGATCCAGTTATTCCTCAGTAGCATGTTGTTTCATCTCCATGTATTTGTGGTTCTTCCTGATTTCTTTTTGCAGTTGATCTCTGCTTTCAAATCATTATGATCAGAGAATATGGTTGGTATGATTTCAACCTTATATTCTTTGAAGCTATTTCTGTGTCCCAGTATGTGGTCTATTCTTGAGAATATTCCATGTGCACTAGAGAAGAAAGTATAAGCAGCTGTTTTGGATGGAAGGCTCTGTATATGTCAATTATGTCCAGTTTGTCTAATCTGTCATTTAAGGACGTTATTTTACCTTTTTTATTTTGAAGTCTATTTTGTCTAATATTAGTACCGCTACTCCTTCTTTACTCTGAATGCGATTTGCTTGAAATATCATTCTCCACCCTTTCACTTTGAGTCTATATTTGTCTTTGGAGCTGAGATGTGTCTCCTAGAGGCAGCATATGGTTGGGTTTTGTTTCTTGATCCATTCTGCAACTCTGTGCCTTTTTATTGGTGAGTTTAGTTCATTTACATTTAGGGTGATTATTGAAATATGGGGTTTTCTTATAGCCATTTTATCTTTTGCTTTCTGGTAGCTTAGTGTTTCCATTGCTTTCTTGTCCTTGTGTTTCTGTTTTCTTTATGTAGGTTGGCTTTTGTATGTTTACCCTCTGCTCCTTCTTGATTTATGTTATATACTTTAGTTCTGAATCTTTGGCATGTGGTTACCATTATGAGTATGTAAAGGATAGTTTATATATATATATATATATATATACACACACACAGTTGTCCTTTTTCTTCTGCACGTATCTTATCTTGATTCTTCTTTGAGAATTTGGATCTTTGCATCCTTCCACTTTTAGTCGTTGTTATCTCAATTTGTCCCTATATATGCTGAACATTCATTACTATCTTCCTATAGCAATTCTCTTCTCATTATTTAAGCTTATAATGCCCTGTTCTTAGTACGGGTTGCACTCCTCTGCTTCTCTTTGCCTGATAGACACCTTACTCCCAATTACCTTTTTGTTTTGTTTTGTTTTGTTATTTTGTTTTCCGTAAGCTGACCCCTTTCAGTATTTCCTGTAGTGCAGACTATGTAGTGAAGAATTTCCTCAATTTTTGTATGTCCATAAAGGTCTTAATTTCTCCTTCATATCTAAAGGAGAGCTTAGCTGGATACATTATTCTAGGCTGGTAGTTCCTTTCACTTAATAGTTTAAATATTTGATTCCATTCCTTTCTGGCTTGTAAGGTCTGCACTGAGAAGTCTGATGATAATCTAATTGGTTTTCTTTTATAAGTTACCATCTTCTTTTCCCTGGCTGCCCTGAGAATTCTGTCTTTGTCGTTGATTTTTGATAACTTTAATACAATGTGTCTTGGTGAAGGCCTTTGTTGGGTTGAGATAATTAGGTGTTCTGTTGACTTCTAAATTCCAAGCTCCAGCTCATTCCTTAGATTTGGGAAATTCTCGTCCACTATTTGTCTGAAAATGCTTTCCAGTCCCTGCTCCTTTTCCTTGCCTTCGATAATGCCCATTATTCTTATTTTTCCTCTCCTGATGGTATCAGCTATTTCTTGTATTTCTCTTTCATGATTTTTCATTTTCTCTTTCTCTCTTCTTCCTTCTGATATATTTCTAGATTTCTTTCTTCTATATCACTGACCCTTTCCTTCATTTGGTCCACTCTATTTCCCAAGCTTACTATTTCATTCTTCAATTCTTGCAGTGTATTCTTCATCTCCAGGAGTTCTAGTTGATTCTTTTTGAGGGTTTCAATCTCCTTGCTCTGCCCATCTAGGTGTTTTTAAGTTCCTGAAATTGCTGATATGACTCATTTTGGAATTCACTGAGTTTTTTCAGAAGTACCATCCTGAATTCTCTGTCATTTAAATTGCATATTTCTATGTCTGTAAACTTATTTTCTGGAGATTTTTCTCTTTCTTTCTGAGATGCCTTGTCACCTTAGATATTTATGGTGTTTAATGGACTATTTCTCCACCTGGGCATTGATGGAAGTGTATTCTGTTGATTTCTAGAAAGAAGATTTATTATATAAAGTTCTCTCTTTAGCCTCCTACAAAGAAGGTGCTTTTCTTTTAGTTTCCAGTTGGCGGTGTCTAAGCCTCTTGGATCCCTGCTTCATACGAAGCCTGAATAATGTCTTTTTTATTTTCTTGTAGATATTTAATCACAATTGCTACTCTCAGTTTCTGTCCCTATCAGTGTTAGAAACAATTTTGGTAGCGTTTGCTGAGACTCTTCTTGGGCTCCGCGGTGATCAGTCTCGTGGAGAGTGAGGGGCCCTCTGGGTTGGGAGTTGAGAGCTGTGGCTCAGCCTTGATTTTGCAACCATGTCTGGTAATATTCAACTGTTGTTTCTCTGCAGTCCTGATTCTCTGCTTTCTGCCCTGATATTTGGACCTTTCTGCAAGCCGGTCGCCACAAACTCACAGCTTTCCCAGGCAGGGCTGTTCAGGGATGTCACCGCACCTTCACCCCTCCTCTTCCTTCTGCAAGGATATCCAGAGGCTGCGAGAGGCAGTTTCTCTATTTATTCCAGTCTACCACCTAACATCCGGGTTTCTGATCTGTGATAGTTTTTATGTGCAGATCCCACACTGAGACATGCTGGTGTGCAGTTTGGATGTTTTTTTTTGTTCAGTTTTAGATGTTCAGCTTATTGTTGTTTCAAGAGAAGACACCTGAGGGTGTCTCTCACACTGCCATGTTTCCCAGAATCGACACTTTAATGAATTAGAAGATGCTTCCTTAGGTAGAGTGACAAGGTGTAGCCAGAACTCTATAATGAAACGCCTGGATGAACAGAGTGCAAATGTCCATTAATTTGCCCATTTCATCATCTGCTTTATTATTATATAATAAATATATTAATTCTATGATTAATTATATAATAAATAAATAGTCCATATTCTATTTAATTAAAAATGAGCCTGGTAAGTCTTAGTGATGGAAGAGTTGCTTGTATCAGCTAATACTCCTACAGAAAACAACTATAAACTCTGGAAAAAAATATAAAAACAACTGCTATTTGAAGGAATTAGAAAGCAAAGCCTTCAGAAAGTGTAGAGTTTTTGGCCCTTGAAAAAAAGGAATCATACTGTTTGAGGATCACCTACATATATCTTTTCCCCTGAGACCAGTCACATGGGGATAGAAGACAGATTTGTAAGCCCCACTCTCCACCTATGGCCTTCCAGGATTTCTCTCTCAAATTCCAATCACTATAGCAGCCACAGATTCCATTTTTTAACATAAGAGATAATGACCTTCTTGTGTAAAGGGCCAGATAATATATACTTAAGGCTTTGTAGGCCACATACAATCTCAGTTACATATTCTTTGTTTTCCTTTTTGTTTTTTACAAACTTTTACAAGTGTAAAAACCATTCTTTGTTCCCATTTTTTAGCTTTATGGCCCTAAAAGTAAAAGGCCAGAATTGGTTATAAGGCAGTCATTTGCCTATCCCTGATCTAATACCTCAAGCAAATAAGACTGCAATATCTAATGTGCACGTAGTATTTAGATTCCCAGAAGGTGAACAGAGAATGGAATAACAGAGCATTAAAAGATATAATCTTTAATTTTTTCCAGATTTGGTGAAAAGCATCAATGTACAAATTCAGTGAACCCCAAGAAGTATAAATTCATAAAATAAAAAAAATCAGGTACTTCATAATTAAATTACCTCAAAACAAAGATACATAAAATATCCTGAAAATAACCCTTTTTACAAAATTAACTCAAGTAGTCTGTGAAATGTTAGGGAAGTAAATCATAATTCCTAAACACTAAAAAAGAATACAAGAAGGCAAAGTTAAAAAGCCTTAAGAAGAATTTAAATGGCAATATTTTAAATTAACCCAGAAAAAAGATAGGAAAGGAAGAACAAAGAAAAAGTCAAATGAGACCAAGAGAAAAACAAATTAGAAAGCAAAATAGTAGATTTAAACCCAACCATATCAATAAATGACTTTACGTATAAGTAGACTAATCTCTCCAACTAAAAGGCACAGATTTAGAAAATTTTTAATTCATTTTTCAGTTAAGTTGACATTCAATTTTATATTAGTTTCAGGTGTGCAGCATACTGGTTAGACATTTATATAACTTACGAAGTGATCTCCCCCAATAAATCTAGTACCCACTTGGCACTTTACATAGTTATTACAATATTATTGACTATATTCCTTATGCTGTATATTATATCCCTGTGACCATTTTGTAATTGTCAATTTGTACTTCTTAATCCCTTTGCCTTTTTCACCCAGCCCCTCAAGCCCTCTCCCATCTGGTAACCATCAGTTTTTTAGACTTTTTTTTTTTTTTATGTGACCTTACTCTGTTCTGAAACAGACATTATGTTTTGATGTAATGACAGGTTGAAAATAAAAGTATAGTAAAAGTTATATAGTACAAACAAGCATAAGAAAGCTTGTGTCTGTTATTATTAGACTAAGAAGACTTAAAGAGAGGGAACATTATCTGAGATAAAGAGGAAATTTTTATACTATAAAAGTGTTACTATATGACAAAGACTGCAAACAAATCTACTTGTGTAGTTAATAATATTGCTTCAGTAAAATCTGACAAAACTAAAGGGTGAAGCAGACAAATCCAAAACCATAGTTAGATATTTCAATACCTCTTCTGAGTAAGTGATAGAAACACTAGAGAGAAAAATTAAGGTTATAGAAGGTTTAAATATCAACCAATTTGACTTAATTGATACTTTAGAACAACACACAAAGAACACACATTTTCAAGTGTCCATATAATGTTTACCAAGACAGACTGTATACTGGGTCATAAAACAAGTCAATAAATTTTAAAAATTCAAACCTTACATAATATATTATTTAACCATAATGGAATTAAATTATAAACCAATAACAAGATATATAGAAAAATGCCCAAATATTTGAAGATTTAAAAACATCCTTGAGTTTATGCATTTATCCATGTTTCAAAAAAAAAAAGAGAAGTTAGATAATATTTCAGTTGAGTTGCAATGAAACTACAGCATGTAAGCATTTATGGGATAAAACTAAAGCAATAGTTAGAGGAAACTTTAGAGCCTTACAGGGTTACATTAAAAAGGTTGAGAAGTTTAAAATCAATAATCTAAGCTTGCAACTTAAGCTAGAAAAAGAAGAGCTAAATTAATCCAAAATAATTAGAAGGGAGAAAATAATAAAACTAATAGGGAAATCAGTGGATTAGAAATAATACAAAATGTGGTTCTTTGAAAAGATTAATACAATCAATAAAGCCCTACCAAAATTGATCAATATAAAATAAAGCACAAATTTTCAATATCAAGAATATAAAAGAGGATATCACTGTAGATCCCACTGGCATTAAAATGATAATAAAAATATGTTTTAATTTCTTAGATACACTGGATACAATTCTGGAAAAACACAACTTGCCAAAATTGATATAAGAAAAATAATCTTAACTGAGGCAAGTCATTTATTCTAGGAGCAAATACTGTCTCTCTTTGCAAAGACCACTTCCTCAGTGTGCCAAAAAAAAAAACCCCAAAATTTCCTATGTGTATAAATTTTTTTCTAGAGCTATGTAGTCTCCTTGCAAAATCCACTATCCCATGCCCCAAAAGCATATATTTTGTATTTGTAAAATGTTTAGGTGATATTTATTTGGGCATGTTCAACCAGGTCTCTCCTAGGATTACAAAGGTTTCATGCTCTTCATGGAAGTACTGCTTTTAAGGTAGAAATACTGGTCAGGATTCCTTTGCTTCAGTAGCTATTAAGAGTTCATTTTAGAAGCCTCTTGCAGTGTGAAATTCTAGCCAAGGGATAGGGGAGGAGTTTTGGCACATGTGCTTCCTTGTCTCTAGTTTATATAGAGTTGGGTTATTTGTGCGATGAAATGTGCAATTTTCTCAGCAGATAACATCGCTTAGCTTTCTCCAGGAGGGTCTTCATTATATTATCTAAAAGTGGTAGGTGTATATTTTTCAAAAAAATTTTTTTAAATGCATTTTCAATAAAGGGGGCTCCCAAAAGGGTCAAGTATTATCAAATACATTTTACTCAAATCTCATTCACCAATATCTCTAGGAGAGACCTGGTCTTATTTTAATTTGAGAACTGTCAATAAGTAGACATCATTCATTCTATAACTATTCACCGAACACTAACTATATGCAGGGACTGAGGTAGGGAGAAGAACTGACATGCCTGTCCTCAAAAAACTCACATTTCAGTAATGAAATTTTTTTATTCATGAATATTAGGTTGTACCATATAATGTTGCCATTTTTGTAGGTGAAAACTAACAAGATAATGATAATTTCGTATGAATCAACCTTATAAAATCTGAAAAAAAAAGTGTTTAGGCCAATGTAGTCCAGAAGAAAGGCAAGATCACTTTCAGATGAGTGGGAGGGAGTGGGAAAGAGATGAAAAGTGGAAAGTTGCTGCCTTTTTGTGACTCATTTGTTTGTTCCTTTTGTGGTAATCATGAAAATGCATTGCCTGCCAATCCAGATTAGACAAATACTTAATTTGTGCTTCAAGGCGCATAAATGTGAAAACAAGAGGGATGATACATAGAAGGGATGGTGGTGTGAGGCCACTCATAATCTGGGCCTGTGCGTAAGAAGGTTATGTGATACTGAGATGTCTCTACTGAGAGTGCTTACTACCTGGGATGAGGGATGGGGTGCTCTGCATCTGAAAACTGGGGAATCTTTGGGGAATACACAAAGCCCTTAAAACTGTAAACAAAAGTATTTGTGTTTTTAGATGGGGATGTTGCATGCATTTTGGTGTGGGGGGATGAGTAACATGAAACAAGAATCTAATGCTCATCAGATTCTCAGAGAGTCTGTAACTCACAACAGCTTACTTACCATAGAGATATGTGCACACAGACTTTGGACATGAGTAAGTATACTTGGAGGGAGTTTATGATCAGTGTCTCGATTCCCAAAGAAGGAAAAAAGTCACTTTCAGCAGGAAGAATTAGTCAAAGTCATGGGAGGGAAGTTTGGAATCCAAGGTTAGGAGATTTTCTGTGATGGATTTGGTAAGAAGTAATGAAGTCTAGAAGCATGGCAGTGTCAGGGCAGATAGAGACGAGACGGGTAGTGCAAGAGCTGCAGAAATAGAATTGGCAAGATTTGGCAACTTATTAACTGAATGGCCAAGAGAGATGGAATATTCGAAGTTGATGCTAACTTTTTAGCCTGGGTAAATGGGAGGAGTAATTTCCCATTTAAAGAAATCTTAAAGCATCAAACATTTCTTTACACAAACTATATCTCTGTTTTCTTCTCCTTTTTATAAAGCTGGACTGACACTTCAGCTTTTTAACTCTTTATAATGGAAAATTTCAAACATATACAAAAGTAGAAATAAATATATATGGAACTAAATTGTACCCCTCACCCAATTTCAATAATTATCAATATCAAAAGCCAGGTGTCCAGTTTAGGAACAACATAGCCTAAAATTAAATTCTCTAATAGCCCGATTCTCCATGGATAGAGTTTCTTCTATGATATCCCTAAAAGTGTGTATAAAATTGTGTATCTCTGTCCATTTGTAGATACGCACAGAGAAAGGATGCATAGGGTCTGATAGGTTCTATGACATGGCCCCATCCCATCCCACCCCGCCCCTCCCAATCACTCACCCTAAAGGAAGACTTGCTTGTATAAAAAAGAGAATTTATTTAAGATATGCTCTCTGGAAGCTTGGATGTCAGTTAAGCACTACTTTTGATAAGTTATTCTGATTCTTCAAAACTAGAGTATTAAGGAGCTAGGACACCAAATAAGTACATTCTCATTTAGGGCCAGGGAGGTCTGGAACATGGAACTATGCACACAGTGGATATGTCTAGATGGGTGTGATCTATAGGCCTGCTTGTGAGCACTGGTCTCTTAGTAAGTATTGAAGTTAAAAGAGGATGGAGAAGAAAGCTGAACAAAGAGATGGTTGTTGATTATATAGCATCCTCATTTATTCATTAGCAAGTGTTTTTGGACACTTTTTTATGTACCAGGCACTAGGCTTTGTCCCAGATGAACAGAAACAGTCTCTACTTTTGTAGACTTACATTCTCATTGGGAATACAGATGTTATCCTAATTATCATAAAAATAAGCATCTATCAATAAACCGTGGTAATTACTAAAAATGAAAGACACAAGGAATAGCATGTACAAATCCCCAGTGTTGGGAATGAGCATGAAATTGTGTCTGCAGTCTAAATCATGGCCACAATTAGCAGGACCTAAAATCTTAAGTGCAGCTGATGTTCAGGTCATTAGGAAAATCATGAGGAAATTTGAGGGGCATATAGGAAGAGAGCATACCCTGTGAAGTTTTCTTTTCGGAAACTATAGGAAGCTTTTAATGTTTTTAGCACACATATTGGAAAGAGAAAAAGTAAGTTGATGTGATCAGATCTATATTTAGAGAAGATAATTCTGCTTGGTATGAACATTAGATTTGGGGCACAAATGCATGGTGAATGACCAGTTCAGTGGTTATTGTAGAAGTTCAGGTGAAAGATGAGAGATGATGGCTTATGTTAGGGTGGTGATGATGATGATGGAATGACCTGGATGCTGTGGAGTACCTTAGACCACTAAACAATTTTGACATAACCCATTGGAATGGAAAGTTTGAGCCTCACTATACATTTATGTTAAGTAAAATAGTTTCCTGGTAGTTCAATTGCTGAGCTAAGGTTAAAGCTCTAGGACATGCCAAAAGCCACATAGTAAGTGGCCAAGCCAGGTCTTGAGCATAGACATGTGCTCAGGTTGCATATACAGGATAATAACCGTGGATTAATTCTGTAAAAACAGTTGATCAGGTAGACCTATGTAGTCTTAGCCTCAGTCAATCAACACAAGATATTGACTGTGCACTGTGCAGAAAACAGAAGTATCCCACAAAAATAGCCTCTAGTGTACAAAGAAATAAGTATCACCTCAATATGTACGATCCACTTAATGAATACATTCTAAATATTAAATAGATACTATTGAACATAGCACTTGGCTCTGCAGAATTGCCAAGGGTTATTCACAGGGTGGATTTGCAGAGGAGTCTGTTTGATAGGCGATTTCTAACTATTGGAATGGGAATATGCAGAAGTCAATTGTTTTAGGTATAAATAAAGGAAACTTAATGATTCTCTTAAACCAAGAAAGTAGAAAATCTCTTGATTTCTCTCATGATTCATCATCTGCCATGGTGTTTCATTAATGAATGGGTAATAGACCTTTAAGACTGGGCTAGCTGAATAACAGAATCCAAAAATGCTATCCTCTGAAGACCTTTAGTTTCTGGAGGAGGTGTATGCACAATTTATCTCATGAGCCTCAGTTTACAGTAGCCCTCTGATTAGTCTGGCTGATCCTGCTCTGTCAATTCTCCAGAATTCCTGGTACCTTGAATGGGCTAGCTGACAGCCTTCTAACTTACCTCTCAGATCACCACCCAGCTGCTTGTCTTCGATCTCCATCCTTTCCTGAATCTTGCCAGCCTCTCAATTCACTGTCTGCCATTTTGCTGCCCGTTTCTTAGCACGTCCTAGTATCCTTCATGCAACATTATTGAAAATCCTTGGAAGAACACTACAACCAGTAGTTTTCAATCCTGTCTGTGTGTCAGAATCACTAAGTGTGACTTTTTACAAATGGAGACTCTTTGGTCTGATTTTGTGTTAGACTCTCTGGAAGGGGAGTCTCAGGAATACACATGTTTAGAAAGCTTCACAGGTATTTTGGAAGCAGTGGACCAATGTTTTGGAATCCCTGCAAACTCTTTGACTTGTGTTCCCCTTAGAGGTTTCGGATTCCCACAGAGGGAAAGAAAGGTCAACATATTGCCCTTTATGCTCTTCTCAAGAATTTATCATTCCCTTGAGCATGATATTGAATTAGAATAATAGCACTAACCCCGGTTAATGCTATTATAGATACAGAAGAAACATCATTTTCCATTCATGATAACAACTACCATTTATTGCAATCTTAGTATGCGTTAGTCACTATTTTACATATTTTTCATAATTTTTTAAATTTAATCTTTTAAATCCCATGAAGATTTAATATTATTTACTTGAGAAAAATGATGCTGAGGAGTTAAGCAACTTGCCCAAGAGGATTTGAACCCAGGACTGCCAGTTAAGATTTGAACCCAGGACTGTTTGATGGCAACATTCATATTCTTAGCCACACGGCCATAATCTCATAATAAATAGGTGGCAGAACTGAGAACAAAATGAAGGTCTCTCTTCTCTTTTGGGTTCTTCGGAGCTCACAGTAAGGTGCTTTAGAGTGTGGGCTGGACATCCCCGCTGTTGTTGCTGGGGGAGTTAGGACAGATAAGACCTATAGTAGCTGCCCATAAAGAAGAATTTGATCTCACTGGTGAGTCTCATGAAAATGGTTGTGATAGCAAACCTGAGGCAAAATCATGTTTTGTACATTCTGGCTGTTTTTAGGTTATTTCAGCTGTACCTTTCCAGTTAAAGTCTCAGCCACTTCCCCTATTTTGCTGTGATGCTGTTACTCACTGTGAAACCCCAGCTGACCTGAGATTGCCAATACTACAGGTGAATCTGCTGGCAGCAGCAGAGGTCCCTTGAGTCCATTCTCTTCCTGACTATGATAACTCCCACTGTCTCTTCCCTCTTTGTAAGCACCACTCTGTGTTCACTAGCACAGCCAGATGCTTTTGTTCAGACCCAGAAGGAGTGGAATGAATACAAAAAGGTACCCCCTCCTTCATGGCTGTTAAACCACTGGAATCACGGCAGAGTATTCTGCTAGTTGCAAGAAGTTGATGGATCTGTGGCAGAGTTCTAAGAAGAGGACAAGAAACAAAAGAATTTTTTAACAGTTGGGATTCCTGTGGAGTTATTAACATTTGTATCACCAGTTCTATTCTGCTGCATTCACCAGGGACAAATAATACATTAGTTTTGATCCTGCTATTCAAAAGGAAGCCATAAGGTGACTAGTACAAAGGTTGCCCATTCTAGAAATCTTATTGGAATGCAGTACACTATTAATTGTTCTAAGAGTCCTCATAATTAAAATAAAATACTTGCTACAGTCCTTATTTTTAAATGCAAGACTGTGTTTTAAACACAATCCACATGTAATGCTTGCACCAAATACTTATAGTAAAATTTGTTTTTAGTATTTCTCATTGTGCAATATACTATTGTGTTCCATGGTATTATAGCCCCGATAAAACACATAATGAACATTTACCAGTCAATAGAAAGGATTTACCCATTTCTGATTATCTATGGAAATCAGATTATAGCAAAGTGCTTCCTGAACAATCACATCTTAATGTGAGGGATAAAGCTACAACACAGACAATGGAGATTGTTCAGTCGGATGGACCATTCAGCCATAGAATGGCCCCATGCAAGGATTAGAGGCCTCTCATTTGCCACCTTCTGAAATGCCTCCTTGATCCAGTCTGCACAAATAGAGAGATACTGAAATAATTTGACACTGGCAAAGTGTCTGTCAGCTGTCTGAAGTGACAAGTGAGGCATATTGAGTTTTCTTTGTCACATCTAGAGCCACAAAAGTGAGAAAGGTGATTTTTAGTTAATCTTTCAGGGGAGTCCAGGTACAGAGGCTGATACATTCCAAGCTGCATCGGTTCAGAATGAGGCAGCTGGAAAAGATGCGATTTTATGTATAGTTGCCTCTCTCAAGAAACACAAGCCTCTAATTGTCCTCTTCCTGCTATCTAAGTTTACAGATGGACATTATTTTTAAACCAAAGTCAGGTTTTAAAAAAGAAAGTCCTATAAAGGCAACAACCTACATCTTGACTTTTATTTTGTCCCAAATCTGAAAAACAATTATCTCAAAAGGTTTCTCTTTGTCTTCAGAGTTAATCACAATTCTTCTCATGATCATATTAAGAAGCTTCTGGAAATGCTACTTAACCATTACCTACCAGAAATTTCTTCCCTGAGCTCAATTTTATAGCCACAAGAAAATAGGCACTATAGGTAGAGGAACCCACCCACTGAACTTGACTGCAGGCTAAATCAAAGTTCTGACGATCTCTGTAAAGGAAGACATGAGTTCTTAGCACATTATTCAACCTGAAAATTTTGATTCAGAGTCATCCTAGGAACCCAGGACTTTAGAGGCAGAAATGATTTTAGTGTAATAATCATAGAATAACTTTTCAGGGCCACTTTTTATTCTAAGTATATGCATGCCAGACTCCTGGTGCAGGGTGGACTATCTTCACACACTTTGGGCTCTATTTAAAATGGAGTCTTCCTGAAGTGAGTCCATGTTTCCTAGAAGCATTTGTCTAACTAGCTCTTTTAACTTATTCTTACTGAAGAGGTTACCAGACACTAGTCTCCAAAAACTTCTGTTGTGTCAAGTATCGGCATAGGTACCATTAGCAGACATCTATGACTATTAGTTTCTATTGTTAATTGCCCACCCATCTGGTCAAATGTCAATTCTTCCACCATCTGTTGGGGAATTTCTGACAGGAGAAAACGAATCTAGCAAACCAAACATTTTCAGCCTGTCTTTGGACAAAAGCATACCTCTTGTGTGGTGGTTTTCTCCTTCTTTTCTCCCCAGGTTTGCACATAGTACAATGCTGGTTTTGAAAGTAAAATACACACACACACACACACACACACACACACACACACACACACACACATCAGTGACTGGGCTGAAGAAGCAATATTTAGGACACTGTATGCATTCAACAAGATAGAGCTTTAATCAAAGCCAAATATTACATTATCAGTGGCAATGAAATTTGCTCACAAAGCTGGGCACATCAATGTTTCCACTCTGAACTATCTTTTTCCTCCCACCTCCCTTATTTCCCCCCCTTCTGTTGGCTCCTAAGAGCTGCAGTAAATCATGTGGTGGTATAAGATGAGTTTGAATAGCGAGAGCATTAAGATTTCACATTCTGCAGCATAACAATGAACTACCTTATGTTAGAATTCAAGCTTGTTAGTAAGGTTCACAAATATTATCATCTCCTATGGTGGCAATTTCCTATCCATCTAGGAAAGTAGGTTTTACTACTAGATCCAATATCCACCATGCCTTGTGAGCTGCAGAAGGGGTCTCATCACCACGATTCCATATTCTGCACTGCATGACCCAATTCATACTTAGACATGAGGGTGTCAGCATCTGTGATGGATTGTATGGCAGTGTCTTTTGACTCATGAGAAGGGAAAGGTAGTTCAAAAGGCCGCTTTTTTTTTTTTTTTCAGAGGTAAGGCTATTCCAAGGAAGAGGGCCAGTGCCCAGGCACAGGCCTGCAGGACATGTCAACTGTGCAGAGTGCAGTGAAGCCCTTGTTCAGGTCTGAGAGGGAGGCAGGCAAGAGGCCTTTCCAGCTACTCATGACTCCATTCAACAGCCTGTCTGTTCAGTAACCTGGATAGCTGCTGGTTATCTCTGTCCCATGCTCCAGTCCAAGCCTGAGAATTTGGGGAAAGTAGAGTTGGAGCATGCATGGTCAATTCTCTCTCCTTTCTCTTTCCTCGCCTCTTTACCTAGAGGGGCTTAGAGTCTTTGAAAAAGCCAGAGAAGAAACATATCATCCTACTTCCTAACCAATGAGGCCAAGTGAGGAATTCTTTAGGGGTTAATTTGCCCATGTTTGGAGTGAAATGAGAAATAATTGTTTTTTTAAATATTAAATTTCCTAAGACAAAGTTGGTCAGCAATTTTGAGTCTATAGAAAAGGTTACCACTAAGCAAGTAGATTTTTTTTCTATCGATTATCACAATTAAACTCTAAGCCCCTGAAAGCCTGAAATTCAGCACATTTCAAATCTTTATTGAGGGCTAATTGCTACGCCTAGTTAGGATATAGATAAAGAAAATGTCTTAAAATTGACGGAGAGATCAGAGGAAAGATAATATACTGATGAGAAACATGCTTGCATTTTCCTCACTCAAAAATAGTTTTCTAATTAGGGTTTTGACAGAGAAAGTTAACCTCTGCAGGGCTCTGGAATAGAAGTAGATACTTTGATTTCTGATCATCAACCTCAACCTGAATAGAATGTTAACTGTGAATTCCTGCTCTTAGAGAAGTGAAACCTAAGGTAATACAGTGATAAAAGCAAAATATATTTTTATCTTCCCGGAAAACGTGAATACTAGCAACAAGAATGATGCTTTCTCCAGAAGGAGGAATGAGGTTGCTAGGAGTATATCTAAAAGAATAATGCAACAAGAGTCCTGGTGGGAGTGGAGGTGGGGTCTCATCTGCTTATGCACTACAGAATCTTTGAGAATGCCAAGAATATCACCAAAATTGCTATTTACAGTCAAGTCTCTGGGTCTCAAGGGAGAGATGAGGAAGGTGTTATAGGACTGAGTGCCTTCTGGGAAATCAGGAGCAGAGACTCTTGTGTTACCCTAGGATTCATCCCCCCAAGAGAAGGATTTTGCAGACAATATCAGTTCCATGTCATAGTCAATGAGGAGAAATCAGAACATCACTTTGACTAGAGAAACACTCAGCAGCAGCAACAACAAAATTTTTCTCTTGTGCCTATTTACTCCTCTTGATACTATTCTATTTTTCTATTATTTTCTCAGCCAAATTCCTCAGAAAGAGTGGTCTATTCTAAATTCACTGTCTCCATTTGCCTGCTTCCCAGTCACTTCTCAAACTCTGCATGTTGGTTTTCTTTTTAAACCCTAGAATCAACCCCACCACCCACCCACCATGACTTGAGGGTATCCTAAGCATGGTAACTGGTGGCTTGTGTATCATAAAATCCAAGTGCTCATTTTAGTCTTGTTTCATCTGGTTCGACCTCCCATCAGCATTTGACCTTCTTCCTTCAAGTTCTCTATTGGTTTATGTTACATTGGTCTCTACTCATTTTATTTCTACTGATCTGACCACTCCTCGGACATTTTGCAAGCTTCTCTTCCTCTGCCCAGTCTTTAAAGGTAGGCATTCCTGAAAGCTATCTTCCAGGCCTTATGCTTTTTTACTTTCCATGTTCCTCATGGGCCAGCTCAGACACTCACATGCCCTCACAAATATAGCTTCATGCCTGACCTCTCTTTTGTAATTTAGTTCCCTTATCTGACTAATTGACATCTCTACTTGGATGTCTTATTGGTGGCTCAAACTCCAAACTTGAACATTTAAATCATCTTTCTCCCCAAACCAGCCTCTTGTTTTATATCTTCTACCCTAATAAGTTACATCACCACTGTCCTCCCATTAAGTTACCCAAACTGGAAACTAGACACCATCCTTGATTCTTTCTTTTCCCTGTGTTCCTATATCTTAATTGAATATATTCCGCCTCTCAAATCTGCCCAGTCTATTCTATCCCAATGCCACTAACATAGCTCAGGCCACCAACACCTAGAGCCTACCTACTACAACAACATACTCAACTTCCTCTCTTCACTCCTCCTTGCCCTTTTCCAACTGGTTCTGCCACATTACAGTGAGAGTGGTCTTTCTCAGTCGTAACCCTGATCATGTCACTCCCCTGTTTATATCTCATACATAGCTTCCTGTCACCACATGATAGTCTAAATTTTTTAGAATGCATTACAAGTTTTCCATTGTGTAGGCTTTTCTTTCCTACCCAGCCTGATCTCTTACCACATTTTCCTCTGTGCTCTACATTCCAGCTATGCATAAGTTGTGTTTTTTTGTCGTTGTTATTGTTGTTTTTCAAAAATTGCCAGATTCTCTTTCTCCTGGACTTTCATACCTGCTATCTAGTAAGAATCTTTACCTCTACCCCACCTCTTTTCCTCCTAGCAAATGCTTTCATGATTCATCTGAAGTATCATTTGCTCAGAGGGGCTGTTAGGTTCTATTGCAAAATCTGTTTTCCCCTGCATAACACCTACTACACGTTTATGTAATTATTTGCTTGTTCTTTTGCTACACTGTAACCTCTGTGAGGGTGGGAACCTTATATATTTTATTCATCACTTTATCTCCAGTACCTAACACCAGTGCTCAACAAACATTTAGTGAATGATTGATTCATTATTTGAGGGAGTTACAGTAAAGGAGGTAGCAGAGAATTACTTACGTATGTGTCATCTTGTAAGAGTGGTTAATAGTCAATGAGAAATGCAAAGCATTACTCAAATATTTCGTGTTTTTTTTTTTTCTGGAAGAAATAGTTCTAATACTTAGAAAACTAAAAACCTGAAAAAGTAAGTCTACTTTGGATTAGAGATACAAAATAATTTTAATAATTGATCATTCAGGATACCTAAGAACATTTGAAAATGTTATGGGCATGTGGTAGAAAGACTCTCCTCTAGAATCAAGGGCAGCAGAACAGGGATGCAGGTGGTAGAGATAGATCATAAGTAAGGGAATAAGGACACCGGTGAGTGCCACTGTAACAGGTTGAGGACACCAGCTGTAGTAGTGGCAGAGAAATCAATGATGAGCACAGTAGTTCTTAAAAGAAAGAATTGCAGATGCTAATGTCATTGCAGTAGAAACTAGAAGCTACTAAAAGCCTTTGGAAAAAGGCTGGTAATTTTTGGAACTGCTTACATTCTTCTGGAATGAAATTTTTATTTTTGTAGGAGACTTTTTGGAATTAGGATTCTGCTCAGGGCATTCTTAATTCCATTTCCCATACACAAACAGAGTGATCATTTCCTCTGAGTGAAGAGGAGGAGAAAGATGGGCCAGCCCTTCTTCCTTGCCTTTTCTCTTTCTCCCATTGAGCTATCACATATACGACACCTTTTATCCACTCACTTTCCATCCTAGGTTTATGTCTATAGCTAATACAAACTTTTCAAAGAGAAATCACCCAGTGCTCAGTGAGTCCTCAACTGCTGCTTACTTTCTAAACTCCGAATGGAAAAGAAAACAAACAAAAACAAACGAACAAACAAAAACACAAAAAACACTTAAGGTTGCAAAATAGATGCTGAAAATGGTAAATATACAGAAGAAAAATCAAATTTGGCACCTACAGATTTCTGACTGAGCAACATGTTTTCTTTTTATCTGAAGGTATTTGATTTTGGAACAAAAAAGTTCTAGAGAATTCAAAATAGCATATTGAGCATGTGTAATGCCATATTGTCTTCTGTACCTTTACAAAGACATGCTGAAATGTGTTCCTTTGAATGTTCACACATGTGGCTATTTGAATATATGAATCAAAAGGAAGAGGAAAAAGAAACAGAAGGGGAAAGACCTAGAGGTGATATTAAACACCAGGAAGCAAAATTGATCTTCTACTGTGTTTCTTCCAAGAAGCTGGTGTGCTCGACAACATTGTCCAGAGCAGAAGCCAAATCACCTACATTTAATGGTTGGGCTCATCAGCTGCAAAGACCTTTCCAAAAGTTTCATAAAAACAAGAAAAAGAATTCAAATAATAAAAAATGGAAGGGAGGGCGGTACATTGTAGTCCTAGAGAATTGCAGTGGCAGCCATTTGATATTCTACTTTTAGACCTAGTTCAGGATAAAATTGCTGCTTTACTTCTCAATTCCACATTATGATTGTACCCTTATTTATTGAATGTACTAATGGTACATCTGCCTACTTTTAGAATTATAATCAATATTTCCCCTGAAAAAACAGCCATTTATTAGTAGCAAATGTCATCAAAAATGAGAAAATGTGTTGCTTCTTTCTTACACATTCAGCTTCTCCACAGCCATGAGCTAGTCTTCTGAGAAAGTAATGTATATTGGGTGTCCTGTTCCACCATGATTCCATGTTAAAACAGCACTGGAAATCCTACAGTATGCATGATTGTAACTATTTTTGTAATCTGGATTTGCATCTCCCTCTCTGCTTTTCCTCTTTTCTGTCTTCTCAGAATCTTCTTGGTTAATGTAACTGTGTGTCTTTTTTTTTTCTTTCTCCTCCCTAAAGTTGTCTATTTTTGTCTTATTCTGAAACTTTACCTTAGAGTATGTAACTGTCTCAGTCTTTCTCTGACTGTATTATTCTCTTGTTTGCTGGCCTCTGTGCATTTATCTTTTTTCTGTTTCCTTTCTTGGTGAATTTCTACTCCCCCTTAGAGGACTGAAGGATAACTCACTTTCTCTGTAAAGCTTTCCATGACCCTTCCTCCCTACTCCTTTCCTGACCCCCTACTCCCTTTACTTGCCTCTCGTAGCTCTTTCGCACTGGACTGTAATCTGCAGTGAGAAGAGACAGTATGATTGACTAGGTCTGCTCTCAGAGCCAGTTACACATAATATCAAATGTGGTTGATGAGCACTAGAAGGAACCCCTGATTAAAATACCCTCTGCTCCAGTACTGCAATACTCAGAATTTCACTGTCAGCCTAGGCCTATTGCTACTCAAATGAGAAGGAAGGTGTGCTTCTTTCTGCCCACGGTCTCAAGCAATGGCTCTAAACCAATGGTCCATGTGATGGCATAATAGCTTCCCTGATAATTTGTTGGGTAGAGGCATATACATTTCTCTGAGTACACCCATCCTTTGCTCCTTGACACTGCACTTATGTTAGAATGATGTGTCTTAAACTTTACTGTGTATCAGAATTCCCTTGGGAAGCTTGTTAGAACTACAAATGCCTAGATCCTACCTCAGAATCAAACTTAGGGAGGGAGATATGGGTATTTGTATTTATAATAAGCTCCCTAGGGCATTCTGATGCTCAGTCAAGGTTGAAAATCAATCATTAGAGAAGAATTTCTGTAGGTTAAGCATAGATCTCCTCCTGGACCTCATTTAAAGTAAAAAATAAATTCTAGAAGAGCAACACAGTAAGAAAAAAAAAATGGCTTGGTATAAATGAATTTACCATGAGGGTCTTATAGGCAAGAAGGAAAGTAATGACGTGTTTAGCACACACTGTGTGCTCCGCACAGTGCTCCACACTGTATGGCTATTAGGAGAACCTTCCATTCTCATGGCTTTCTGGGTAATGCTCCTTCTTACTAGAGCAACACTTCTGAATTTTCTTCCCACCCATACTCACTTTCATCTCATGAGTAAAGTTGTCAGGTAAAATACAGGATGCCCCATTAAATTTGAAGTTCAGATAAATAATAGATAATGTAGGTAGTATAAGTAAGCCCTAAACACTGTATAGGACATACACAAAAAGTTATTATTTATCTGAAATTCAAATTTAATTGTGTTTTCTGTATTTTTATATACTAAATCTGACAACCCTACCCATGGGAGGAGGAGTGAATTATCTGAATAGAAGCATTAGTCCATGTTTTGCAATTCAGTAGAACTAAGAGGATATTCTGGGTAAGTTTGCTCTGCAGACCCAAATTCTCCTTTAAGTAAGTCATCTCAAAGACTAGATGCGAAGAGAACTATTAGGACCGTTTGGCTGCATATCAAACTTATATCCTTGAGTTCATCCTTATCAGTAAAAAAGCTAATATTTTTTATCTTCATTTGCCTTAAGCCTGTGTCTTATTTTGAAGTTGGCTTTGAAATCAAATATTAATTATTTCCTCTCTAGACAACCACAATGGTTATCTTATTTACTTTAATCTTAACAGTATCTTTGCTGTAATTCCGTTCTACAGTTAAAAAAATAATAATGGGTCACTGATACAGGCAATGCGAGGAGCAAAATTCAAACTTTCCAACACATGATTTAGCCTCAAGCATTTGACTGGGGCAGATACTTTCATTTCGTTATAGTGAAACCGACATCTGAATCTGTGTTTTATTAGGCTATTTATGATACACTAGCCTTAAATCATGAGAAAAAGAAAAACCATTCAGTACTAATGGTGCCTTTATCCAGTTTGACAAAAGGAAAAGTGAAGTATTATCCTTAAGTCTCATTTTATGCTTTATGAATGCACAAATATATATATTTTTTATGAACAACAGGGCCACTGACCAAGATAAAAGGCAGGATGCCTAAGGGTATATTCCCTCACCTCAAACGTTAATTAGAAATGTTTATTAGTGGTATTTGATTGACAGTTCACATTTATTTCCAAGAAGAAAGAATGAATCCTCTTTAGGCTAGAATGCTTAAAAGGCTGCAAGTAGGATGTAGTACTTCAGAGTAATTTCTAGAAACAAGTGACCTTTGGAATCTAGCATTAGTCAGTTTTAGGAAGAGAAAAAGATCATAGGCAAAAGACCTGTTCAAGATTCATATTTGGATTCATTCAATGGCCCTTTATTTTAAGCCATGAATATAGGTTATACATAAGTATTAGCTTTCTAAATAAATTAAGGGAAGGTAAGAATAAGCAGTCAGTCACTTAAAAATGATCTCATGTTGACTCTTGAATGTGGATCTGAAAGTGACTGCGTGTGTGTATATGTGTATCTGAATCTTTGAGTGATAATGCTGTTGTGTGTGTTCAGATGTTTCTATAATAACTGCTATTGCTTGACCATGTAGCTTGTGAGCTCTCTCTCTCTCCTCATCTATTATGATATAAATAAAACAAAGACACCAGATGTCAGTCCTGCCCAGCTAGAGTCACTAATGCAAGGTATCTTCAGGCTCAGCCCAGCCAAATTATTAAGGTAGCCCTGACCACCAAAACAGAAAATATAAAACATCAGAAAGTATTGGAAAGTTTCAGCCATACTAATTGGTGGAGGCTATGACCCTTGGACATCTGAGTGCTATTTCCCTACCCCCAGCTTTCAGATTGGACCTCTTCACTGTCAATTCCTGCTGTACTATTCCTAAGGTCACCATTTCCCCCTCAATATTTTACATTGGATTCTCAATTATTGTCTTCAGAGGTAAGCCCTATACCCTCCTCTTCCATTATCATGTATTTCTTTATCATCTTGTAGCTATTCTTCATTTTCTGTGTATTGAATTCTTTTCTAGTTCTTACCAGATAATCATTTGCCAATCGCAGGCCTGTTGATGCTCATTGCAGAGTTCTCACCCTCTCTGCCCACAACTGTGCAAATGTTAGTCCTTAAAGTACATGACTTTTTTTTTTTTTGCCTCAACTATAGAAAGCTCACTCATTCCTCTGTTGCTCAAGCTATTATTCAAATCTATGTGATGTGAACATTCTGGCTTACATAGACCCTGACATAGTATTTGTTGCTGTAGTAAGAGAGGTTCTTCTAGCTGGCCTTGATTTTAAGCAGAAATAAAAATATCTTCTTGGCTAGGGAAAATTTTGTCCATTCCTTAAATGTCCTTATGTGGATGGCTTCTAGCCTTCCCACAGGCTTGGGGGACCTGAGTCATAGTTTTTCTTTACTATTACATAATACACCATGAGTCTTGAGAAAAATTGTGAGATATCTTCTCTGGCGCCATCTGCCTTCCTTCCTGAATAATAATAGACACAAAGATGACTAAGTTTATATTGTTTCCCAGATGCAGGTACCATACTAAGCTCTCCATATGTATTATCTCATTTAAGCCTCAGCACAATCCTAAAATGTAGAATTAAAGTTCAGGGGTACAGATACCCTTTCTTGGTTATTTTCTGTGGTATCCCCAGTACCAACACAGAGCCTAACACACAGAAGACCCTCAATTTGTTGAATGAATAAATGAAGTAGGTTCTATTATTAACTCCTAGTTTTACAAATAAAGGAAATGAGGCTCATGAAAGTTAAGTGACTATCCCAGTGTCACACAACTAGTAAATGGTAGATCCATCTCACTTCAAAATCTGAATTCTTTGCCACTCTACTGTGCCCCTTTCCAGTAAACCTATTCCCATCCATTGGGTATTCAACAGCCCCATGAACTCCACTAGAGAAGCCCAATTGTGCTATCCACCTGAAGACATGCCCAAGTTCCCTTTATGACATCAAAAAGATCTACATCACAAAGGCCATCACCCCTTTCAGCTCATTTATTCTAAGAAATTTCTGGATTAACTTTCCTGTTTGGACCTTAAAGTTTCAGTCCAGTCACTTAAAGAGGTAAACAGGAGTGACAATTTCAGGCAATATGACAAGACACTGAAGAAATATTTCTGGCCCAGGACATTTCAACAGGACCTTTTGAATCACAGCACATGGATGGCCTTGTATTTAGGGACATTGTGAGGCATAATCACGTTTTCACTACATTTAACACATTAATATAGAAATGTGGTGAATGAATCCCTTACTGGTGTGAATAAGATAAGAAGTAATGCACTCTAGTAAATTATCACACATGATGGGACACCACGAAGGGTTCTTTTGGGGTGGGGAGGATAGTAGTACAAAGCCGGATGAGGTAAGACCCCTACCCTTCATAAGCTTCCAATTTAATTGAAGAGTTAAGGCAATTTAAGAGTGAAATCAATTCCATAATTCATGAGCTGTCTCAATACTGTCTATGATTAACTTCTAAACGAGTAGCCCAGTCAATAGAGGCTGAGTTCAAAAACATGAGACTTTAGTGTCGACTGGGAAGGTATCATTGCTTATTTGACATCTCAGAAAGTTGCTTCCTTGCCTCCTGGTATCTGGCCATCATTTTCAAAGCACTTACAACTTAAATAGTATCTTTTCTGAATGGACTTCAGAATATTTATTTATTCAAAACAGTACTCTGTCTCTGTGTCAGAGCAAAGGAGTAAACTTCAGTTAGTGACTTCCCCTGTCTAGTTTCTCGCTCTCTCTCTCTCTCTCTCTCTCTCTCTCTCTCTCTCTCTCCTCTCTCTCTCTCCACACACACATGTGTGTGCATGTGTGTGTGTGTGTGTCCATTTAAAAATATTTATGGATGAAATATGCTTCAAAATAACCCAGGGGGTGGTTGAAAGAGATAAAAATGAAACAAGATTGTCTATGAGTGGTTAATTGTAGAAGCTTGGTGATGATTATTGGGAGTTGTTTTTGATATTCTCTCATTTTTTATATGTTTGAGTTTTTATTAAAAGTTTGATAAAATTAAAACAAAAGAATCTATATTTGTGAAAGGCCTTCCAGGTAATTCAGATGCAGTTAGTTTTCAGACTAGTATTTGGGAGTTAGACAAGATTATCTCTCAAATATTTTTCAGACAAGACATATTGTTTTTGTATGAGAATAATGACACCTGAAATAGGACAAATCAGAAGTGCCCTCTTGGTTAAGGATATACGTTAGTTTTTCTAGGGATAAATTTAAATGTAACCATCAAAGGTGGAGCAAACACATGAAAAAAAAAATACAAACTAGCTAATACTCTGCATAGAGCTAAAGCCCAGTACAGAAAGTGGTTTCTTTTTTTAGGGGGTGGGAATGTAAGAAATAAAAGTATTTCCAGTCAAGGTAACCAGTAAGTAAACAGCCAAGAGGCTCCTTTGGAAGGCTTAGTAACAGAACCATTCAAATAAAAACGAAGAGTGATGATGCTAATACCTCATAGCATCTTTCTAAATGCATCTACATTGTCCATTTGAAGCTCATACCTCACTCTTGAGGTCATGGAGGAAGCCAAATGAGATAATTTGGGGGAGGCATTTCTAAGTTTAATATTCGAGGATTCCAGGGGGCTTGTGTTGGTGTGGCAGGTTTCACCATTCTCATTTTACAAATGTGGCCACGGAAGTTCAAAGAAGTTGAGTCAAAGTTCCTTTTAAGCTGTTTTGATTCTTTAGATTAGTTGAACATATCAGTATTTGCAAAGTCTCAGAACAAGCTTCACCAGTCTAGACACTTTGCAGTATACAAAAATTCTGCTCAAATGGAGGGTGTAGAGTTTGAAAACTCAGCATCAGATGCTAGATTTATTTGGTTAATGTAGGTAAAGTTTCTGTGTCTTAGAATGATAACTACTAGAAGATTGAGTCTAGGGTACTATCTCAAGAAGTAAGGGAAAAGGTGGCACTGTTCCAGAACTTTGAACAGGTCTAGCAGAGAGGCAGATTCACAAGAAGAGGTACATTTATTAAGATCTGAACATACAAAGCTTGTTTAAAGTCTTCTTTTGAAACATTTGAGAAAAGGTGTTTCCAATTGTAAGGTTAAGTGTTAAGTGTGGTCTTGGGTATAGGTTTCCCTCACTAGGGCTTTGAATGACCGTATGCCTCTCTTCTTCAATTCCTAGGAGTGCTGTTTGTCAATCAAATATCAACCTGGAAATTTACCTATCATCTCACAGAATCATTACCAGTCATTCCTACTTATAAGACAGCAACACAGTGTTGATGCAGTTGATAGCAGCAAGTCTGAAGAGGTATAGTATCTCAACTATGAATTAACTTTTCAATTAATTGAGGGCTAAAGCTTTTCTGATAAGAAGTAAAGTTGATCTTACAAATATTATTAGACTGGAAATGAGGAGACCTGAGTTCTTATCTTAGTTCAGCCTCAATGTGATCTACATTAACATCTTCAGAAAATTTTAAAAGTTGATCCAAGTGTTAGACACAGGTTACAAGAGTGACATGCTCAGCATATCTCATTTAATGAAAGTTTGTTGTAAATAAACAATTCACACATGCTTTCCAAAGAATTTGGCCATTGTTCATCATACAACAGTAAGCTCTCCTCTCACAAGGAGTGTTTTATTACTCTATCTACTGCTCTGCTGTGAGGTTAATGCAGCTATTATGACTCTGCTTCTACTTTCCCACTACTGACCAATAAGACGGACTCTTTTTGGTCTCAAATTGAAATTCCCCATGAGTAAGGATCTGGTTAGAATTCTTATGCCAATTCACATCATAAGTCATTGGTCAGCTCATAAATACTGCCTTTTGGTCTAATGTTAAACCACAGACCAGTTATGTATATAGTAAAGTAGCTAGGCCATGTTGTAACTCATCATCTGGTCTCATTTATTACCACATTTTTGGAAAATCTTCACACATGCTTTCGCTAGAGATTGGGAAAAGAGAGTGGGCAAGGAATAATTATATCTAGTGGACATTCTCCAAACATTTATCCAATGGATTTTTACCAAACAGGGAGATTTTGTACAACAGATTGTTTTATTGAGAAACTTAAAATTGTACGTTGAACAAAAACTTTGAGTATCACCAAAGAAGGAAATTTTCCAATAGGCTTCCTAGTCATAGAGACTAATGGAAATATGTTCAGAGGATAGGTTAAGATTATTTGAAAAGTATATCAATTTGAAAGATATTTCTTTTCAAGTTTTTCAGATGAACCTTAATTTTTTTGGCTTTATTTCATTTGCTAGTTGGAACCAAAAAGGAAAATCATAACACACACACGCACACACACACACCACTCAATTGAAAAACATTATATTAAAATAGCTTTACGAACCTGCCAAAAACTATGTAAATTACTCAGGATTACAGGTATTGCCAATAGCATCTAGATATTGAAGAATATCCCTTATATAGCATCAGTTAAAAAGACAGTTAAAATAGCCACAATTGAAAAATAAATCCAAATAGAATAGTTGAGCAGATAGAGTAATTGTGAGGCCAATCATTTTTGTGTTCTTCCTGTGGCATGCCTCTTCTCAGATGGACTAGAGGGACAGCATGTGATATTCAAATCTTTGGAGAATTATGTTAAGTTAGAAAATCATTTGAATTGTCCAGTCATTCTGTAGTTAGAGTTTTCACTGACAGAAGCATTAGCATGTTATGCCTTCATGCAGAGTCAGTTTATGTGGAGTTTACCTATGCTGGAGCCAAGGGAACCTATTACTCAGTCTGAGGTTTTTTTAAATGTAGGTCTTTGATGATCCCTTAACCAAAATGTCCTGCATTTATTTTGTGTCTATGATTATACTGGTTGACTCATAAGCCTATGGACAAGGAGTTAATATATTTCAACTCTTGGACCTAGATGTGATTTGAGCTGAGGCTTTCCAGGTTGTTCAGGTGGCTCCTCTGTCCAATGCTTGCTCCACTCGTGAAATTCTTAACAGCATCTAGTGCTAAGAAACCACCCATAACACACTACACTAGCCATTCATTCTCTATTACCATCACCAGCAATTTCTTGTTGCCGCTCCTCAATTTCACTTTAAGAACTATAATTACATGCATACCAGAAAGAATGGGATAAATAACTTAATCGAAGTGCAATTGTTAAGTGGTTAGTGTAGAAGGCATTTGTTGGTTAAGGTGATAGCTAACAAGATTTGACCATGCCGAACTGCAACTTAATGACTTGAACAGGGATCCCACCATGACCATCTGATGCCTAGGTGGCTTCTAGGAACAAGCTAACTACTTAGTGTAGAGGCCCATTGGCAGGGGAATTCAGTGTCATGCTTGTCTGGTCCCCCAGCTGAGGGAAATGATCTAAAGTTTAAGGATTAAGTAGGTAGATTTTGAATCCTGTTATCTTGATTTTGGGTCTTCTCTTTAGGGGCATTTGAACTCAGGTCACTCACATACTCCTATACACACAGTCAAGATAGTGTTTCTTTGGGAGGAAAGTAGAGAAGTTTGGGTCATTGTGGTCTGTTCTGGAAAGGAACAGAAGGAACTTATCCTTCCATTGACTTAAATATTAAGTGCTTATTAAATGCGCTAGTCACATATAGTAATATGTGATATGTTTTGGGCCCCCAGGAAGCTTACCATCTAGAACAGCAGTCCCCAACATTTTTGGAACCAGGGACCAATGTTCCTATGAGAATCTACTGCCTGAAGATCTGAGGTGGAGCTGAGGAGGTGATGCTAGCTCTGGGTTGTGGCTGCAAATACAGATGAAACTTTGCTCGCTCGGCTGCCACTCACCTCCTGCCGTGTGGCCTGGTTCCTAAGAGGCCATGGACTGGTACCGGTTCGTTGCCCAGGGATTAGGGACTCCTGATTTAGAAGACAAGATGGGCTTTAATCAAATAATTACACCAATAGTAGTGATTGTATCATCACACACTGAGACAAGTATTTTGAGGGAAAGAAAATGATTCTCTGAAAGTGTCTAGCAAATGAAACTGACCTAGGGTAGGGAGTATGGGAGGTTTCTCTGTGGTCAAGACATTTCAGCCAGAATCCAAGATGAGTGGGGATTAACTAAGTATGTGTTTGTGTGGCTATGTAGTATGGGGAGGAGGAGATGCTGGGAAGAACATTCCAAATCCATGGAAGAGCATATACATAGGCTCTGTAGCAGGAGGAAGTGGGGTGCGGTCACAGAACTGAAAGAAAGCTAGCATGTCTGAAGCATAGAGAGGAAGGAGAGTGATACAAGATGAAGCTGGAGAGGTACTCAGGGTCAGACTGTGCAGAGCTTTGTAGACTCTGATAAAGAGTGTGGTCTCTGTCCTAAGATCAACAAGAAACCATTAAAAAGTTTTATTTAGGCAGGTGATACAACTAGAATTTTATTTTTCAGATCATGCAGATATATACATGGAGAATGAACTATGGGGCAGCAATAGTAGAAGTTGGGAGATCAGATAAGAAGCTAGGGCATAATCTAAGTGAGAGAAAATGGTAGACGAGGTCCTGAATGCACTAATCAAGGAACTTTCAGTCAATGAATAAATCAGCAAAGAATTACTCTGCATATATCTAAATATGCATGGGTAGCTCTACTCATCATCCTGAAGGGAGAGTCATCTTCAGCTTCCCACCTCTCTTTTTGGAAGCCTGGCTTCTGTCCAATTATCAAGAATTCCAATTTAATAGAGCTGACTTAATAAGGTGTTACGTTATTAAAAGTATTAGCATTTAAGGAAATCTGGAGAACTGATTCAAGTGCTGTTAACTAGTATTCTTTTATTGAGTACTATTTCTCAATCTGTGGTCCAAACAAATTAATGTCTCAGACTCCCCTGGGGGTTGGAGAAGTTAGGGGGGGGGACTTATAAAAAGTCAAATTCCTGGGCATTACCCCAGACCTATAAAATCCTCAGGTGCTTCTGATAAACATTAAAGTTCGAAAAGTACTGATGGAGGCTAATTTGGAGATTGACTTTGAATAAGGCAAATGCCTGTGACACTGAAGAAATAAGCAGGCATTACAGATTAAGATAGTCCTGAGAAAATGTTGAGAAGTGAGAATCAGCCAGTTGACTGCAAGGAAAGAGTAGTAAGTAGATTGACTTTACTAGGGTACAGAAACCTTCTTGAGAACACTGGGAATCACCTTGAGTAGGAGAAGAGAGAAGAGAGGGGACAGCATGCCCATGAGAGCAGTCCTGCCAAGCCTGAGATACACTGCATGAAGCAGCTTCTATAATCCCAGAGTCACCGAATGAGGGGCCTAAAGGACTGCACATTTGGAATTTCCCTCTCCCATGAAGTAAAGAAAATATTTATACCATTTATTGGGCACATAGCAATAATAGCTAACCTTACTAAATTTATACTATTTGCCAGGCATTTTGCAAAGTATTTTAAATGCATGGCATCATTTAATCCTCAGAACATCCCCATGAGATAGATACTATAATTATCCCCATTTTGTAGATGAAGAAATTGAGACACAGAGAGGTAAAATAACTTTATTACAGACACACAGCTGGTAAGTGTCTAAACCAGAATTCTAACCTAAGTCTTTCGCTTGAGATTGCACCTTTAGTTACAGTGCTGGGTCACTCACATCAATTCTAATTTATGCCCACAAGCATTGATAGTTCTTTAAATCAGAGCACATTTGTTCTTTTGGACAACCATCTCCAATTATTATATATGATGGAGGCTAGCCCTGGCAGTCCAAAGGCAATTCAGGCCATAATAAGGTTTGGCTGAGGCCTGGATAAGTACATAATCTCATACAGTGCTCCTCACATATTGCTTTGTAGATTGATGATGGTCCACAATGAGTTAAGTGTAGCTGTTGAGAGTAAGCATTTGAGAATATTACAATACGACAGAGTGTTTTTTATGTCTGTTGATGCTAACAACAACAACAAAATGGAGGCTTTTATTTTGAATGCTTTTTAAATTATATTTTATAAAAGTATAGGTTGAACATTAAAAACAAATGAAAACAAAAACTGTAGTTCTTCACTCCAAATTGTTTGTGACACATGGGTCAGATGTAGATGGTAGGCTGACCAGTGGATCTAATCTTAACCTTTATTTTGAGATGGCATCCTCTTCCAAGTTACAGAATCAACCCTCTTGAGGATTATTACGATAGATCACAGTGTGAAACCAGCCCCTTTTTAAAGTAGACTTAGATTCTTAGAGGTCATACACCAAATTCTAGGCAATTACTGTCAGTTTAAACATCCAAGAAGAAAAAAAGAAGTATATAATTAATCACGCAGAGGCATATAGAACCTGAGCAGTAAAGCTTCGATGGGGTAATAGACAAAATGGGGCGGGGTGGGTGGAAGGAAAGCCTTGTCATTTTCATTGACACTGTTCACAGTGTTGGATGTTAAAAAATCTTAAACACTTCCAATCTGTACCTTTGCTAAAAATAGAATAGGACTCAGGGAAAATGATGCAGCAGCATTGAATATGCCTATTCATGGCACTGTCCGTTCATTCATTCATTCATTCAACAAATATTTAATGTGTGCCTATTACTTACCTGTCACTCTGCTTGACACTTATGGATACAAAGAGAATAATCAAATAACATCCCTGTCCTCAAGGTCACAGTCTAGTGGGACAGACAATGTTATTATAAAACTTGATAAGTAATAATAGAACAGTGATTATCAAAGGGCTATATGTTTCAGAATCAGGGTGGAAGAGATATAATTTGAAAGATCATATCAATTTTCTATAACCTTATATGTAGCAGAGAAAAAAATAAGCATATTGTTCTCTTAAGACAGAAAATAAAGATTAGTAAAAATTTGGCGGCTGCTAGACATGATAGTTATCCGAACCAAGAGATTGGACTCTCAATTGGATATAAATGGGTACACCAGTGTCTTTGCAAAGAGCAGGAGAGAGGGAATAGATTGCAGGACATTCTAAATGTTTATCAAAAAGGAGGAAAGTTTAAAAAGGTGAGAAACACTTTTGAATCTAGATGTAAAGAAAGACTTATGGGAACTATGGAGGCTTAAATGCTACCTGGGGTTGGTGGGAAGAAGGCAGAAACAATGCTTGTCAGGTCACAACAATCATTGATAAGGAGTCAGAGAATAAATAAGAAGTGCAGGAGGCAGAGGAAGAAGGGAGCCCCTGAGGTCCCCCTTCTGAAGCACTTGAACATCCTTGGTAGCTCAAGAACAGTGTGTGCCACCTACAGCAGAGATACAGCAACCGCAATATTAAAAGCTGCTGCCCTCAAGGCATCTGGGATGTAGCGCCATTTGAGCTAGAAGCTCTGGCTTTCGAATGCTGCTTTTTCACAAACAAGACTTGCTAACCTCCATAGACCTCATAGACCTGTTGGAGCCCCAAACAAGACTCTAGAAGTAAAAGCATTTTGTGATATTCCAGGTTTATGTACTTGTATGTTCATGCCCTGTGAATCACACCTCATGATTAAATGAGTTAATTGATGTATAAGGCACCAAGCCTCTCAGAAGGAAATTAGTGTATGAAAATATTAATAATGATGATTCACATTTGCTTCTGGCTAATTCCTTTCTTTAAAGGCTTGATAGCCAAAAGAACCTACACACAATGCCCTCTACTCTTGGAAGTGGGCTACATTGCCATGTTGTTAGCCACCAAGTACTGTTTCCAATTCAAAAGCAATGTTTTTTTTTTTTTTAATCAGTGCTTCTTGCCAAAATCTGGAGATAGATACTTATATAAATAGTCTGTGCATACAATGATCATCATCTCCATATTGTTTGAGGCAATATACTAGATCATGATGAGCTATTGGTCACATCTGGCAGAGCCCTTAAGGAACCTTTGAGATTGAAATCACTGGTGGAGCAGAGCTCACTGAGAGCAAAAGACAAAAAGCATAGTTTTGTAAAAGTTAAATGAGACAATAACTCTCAGCTCAATGTTTTTTTAATACACATGGCCCCTTACAATGCAATTTCACTCTTCTGACTTGAAAGGGCTACATCTGTCACTAGGGTCCCCTCCTCTTGATCAATGGCTCAGACCTGAGTCGTTCAAAAAGCAAAAGCAGGCAACAAGCCAGTTCTATTAAGAATAAAAGTCGGCAACGTCAAGGCAGGCAGGAGTGAGCAGCAGTGGGCAAGGATCTCCAGGAGCAAGAGAAAATATTTCACATCAGTTTAAGTAGCACTGCTGTTCCTACTCCAGGTGCTTCCTGGAGACGTGTAAAGGTAAATCTACAGCAAAAGTCAGAAATGGCAGCCAGCAGGACTGTCTTGAACTGTAACCAACGAGTAAGCAAAGTTGATCTCTGTATATCTCAACTACCATCTCCTTATCCTGGGCCCTCTCCTAGCCTTCTCAGCTTCCCAGGTTTCAAACCATTCCCTCTTCTCCTTCATATCCCCTTGTCCTATGTCCTGTTCCTGAGTTTCTTCCCTAATTTAGTCTGGTCCGATCAGTTTATTAGAGCTAAGAAATTAATAGCTCCTAATGACTTTGCTTCTGGACATGGCTTTCTATTTTAAATTAAAGGAGTAATTAAATATTGGGGGTGGAATGAGGAACTGCTTCTGGGATTTCTCCCCAGCAATTTCATGGATAATGCGGGCCTAGGATTGCACTATAGAGCAGAATTTCCAGTCATTCAGGGGTACAATATAGAACATGGTGATATATTTTTCCCCTACTTTAGACCAAGAGAACTGGAAGAGTTAGTCACTACTATTCAATATACCAAGATTAAAGCAATTATTGTAAATTAGCTTAATAATGCTTCCATATGTCTTCAGAGGCAGGTTTTTATTTTTTTATCCTTTTGTCACTACCAAATAAATGGAGGCTTGTAAATATTGATAAACTTAATTTTTAATGAATTATCTATGCTCGAAGGTTCTGATGTTTTTAATTAAAAATTTCCTCATTATATACAGGAAAGGGTCTGCTTTGTGGCAGTATGAGACACCAGGAGAGCTTGAATGAAATATGGGAAGGAAATGATGGCTAACATGTAGCTGTCTTTTCATTTCACTCACATATTTTTTATTCTGAAGGCAGCAAAATCTATGCTTAGCATGGCTGCAGACTGACTTAAAATAATTCCCTCCTTTTCACGCCATAGATTTTAGCCTTCTGTTTCTGGAACACTCCAGCAACGAATCACTAAGGGATTACTCCAGAAGATGGAGAACAGTGCTTCTCAAGCTTTAATGTGCACATGAATCACCTGAGAACCCTTTAAAATGCAGATTCAGATTCATTAATCTGAAGTGATGCCTGAGATGTTTCATTTCTAACAAGTTCTCTAGGGATACTGATGTTGCTTATCCATGGAGCATATTTTGAGTTTCAAGGAATATTCTAGATACAGAGTCTAGATATGAGCTCTCTTTGTCTATTAAGCTGTGAAAGCATGAAGAGGCATTATCTGGATCAAGTGAAAGGCAAAGAAAACAAGAGAGAGGCAGATATGAGGCTGATTGCACTCATACCCCTCAGGGGTTCATGTAGGTGTATTTCAAGCCGAACAAACCAGAAAGGCAGTTGCTTTCTCAAGCTAAGGGAGAAAATATGCCTAGTGGTTAAGAGCATGTGTTCTGGAATCTTATTCCCTGGGTTCAAGTTCTAGCTCTATCACTTCCTAATAAGGACTTACGACACTTTACTTCCCTAAGCCTCAGTTTACTCCACTATAAAATTTGAACAATAGAAGCTATCTCAGGATGGTTGTGAGGATTAAATGTAATGAAGAGCATAATGCCTTAGATTTAGCACCTGCCATAGATGGTAGCTCTCATCAGGCTTGAGCTGATCGCATTTAAGTACTTCTGTGCTTCTTGAAAGTATTAGCCAGCCATGGTGGTGCCATATCTGCTTTTGATGTGACTCTCAAAGCAACTTCAATTGTTTGAGACTTAAGAAAAATTGGTGATTTCGGATTTAAATAAATGAACTTCTGGACAAAAGTGCGGAAATGGGAAGAAAAACTCCTGGCAGGAAGTATGCTTATTTTGTGCTTTGACCCTTGTCACTGCTTCTGCCTGCTTCTCTGGCTTGAGAATGATTTAAAAATAAAAATGGATTAGGGGAACAAGCTGTCATCTGTCTCTGGCAAGAGAAAATGTGGAATCTGGGCCATTGTCCAGCCTAGGGCAGTCCAGGTGCAGGAGAAGAGAAGGGAGAGAAGAAGACCTGAAGAAAGACATTTCCAAGTCCATCAAGTGTGCATAGAGCATCGTTGAGTTGTAGGTGCTGTCCTAAGATAAATAAGGGGCTTCTGATATAGTTGGAAAGATAATGGAGTAAAATACATGCGTGTGTGCATGTATGCACACACACAGGCAACCATGCATACCAAACTGACAAAGCTCCTGTGAGGACACCTGTTGGTTAAAGCAAAGAGTCTATCTCTGAGGAGTAAAGATTAGTCTAGAACAGAGGGTTGGGTCAGACTGTGAAGGTCCTTGAATGTGAAATATGTCCTGTGGGCAATTTGAAGTTAATGATGTTCTGATGGGGGTGGGAGATATCATGTATAAAAGAGCATTTTAGGAAGATTAATCTGGTAACAGTTTGAGCAATTCAATTTAACGAACATTTACTGAGTTACATGTATAGGAGCAGAGTCCAAGGTACAGAGCTATGCAAGGAAACAGAAAAAAAAAGACAAAATCTATATCCTCTAAGAATTAAAAGCCTTGTCAGGGAGACAGATACACTTTATGTCCTAGTATGGAATAATCTCCAATATAGAGTATTAAGTACAAAAATATAAGGTATAAGACAGGTTGTTTAGTATGCTGCCATTTGTTTAAAAAAGATAGAGGAAAGAAGTGGACATTTACATATGTATTTGTATATGTATTAGATGTATCTGCAAGGATACACAAAAGTTCTAATAACATCAGTTGCTTCAAGGGGAGGAAATTATGGTGGCTGGTGGGGGGAGGTATCACTGTATGCATATCCCTTGATACTCTCTGAGTTTTAAAATAAATGAATGTATTATCTACTCATAAGTCTTAGAGATATATAGTAGAATGATGTGTATGATATTATGGAAGAGGGAAAAGATGAATTTCAGGTGAGAGAAGTTGGGAAGACTTCTTAGAGCATGTCGGCTAAAGCTGCGTCTTTGGACGGTAGCATTTCTACAGGTGATGGCTTGAGAGGATGTTATTTCAAGAAGAGGACAGAGTTTTCCTGAGCCCCAGGGTTGTTTTGATAGGGGTAGGAGAAACCATTAGATCTGTGCCATCCAATATGGTAAGCACTCGCCACATGTGTTTATGAGCACTAGAAATGTGGCTAGTGCATGTGAATTGAGATGTGCTGTGATTGTAAAATACTCATTTTTGAAGATAAAGTATGAAAAAGAATGCAGTGTTTCATTAATAAATTTTATATTAATTACATGTTGAAAGGATAATATTTTGGATATATTGGGTTAAATTAAATATACAACAGATCCTTGAATAATGTCATTTTGTTATAACATTGATGAAAAAATAAAAAATCAATGCCCAGTCAGTGCCTGTCTGTGTGGGTTTTCTCTGAAGACTCCAGTTTCGTCCCACATCCCAAATATGTGGATGTTAGGTTAATTGGCATGTGTACATTGTCCCAGTCTGAATGAGTCTGTTTTTTTGTTTTGTTTTGTTTTTGTTTTTTAGTGGCCCTGGGATGGAAGGGCATCCTGTCTAGGGTGGGTGGGTTCTGCCTTGTGCTCTGAGCTGCTGGGAGAGGCTCTGGCCACCAGAGACCCTGAACTGAAATAAGCAGTTGACCGTTGAGCAACACGAGTTTGAACTGTGCGGGTCCACTTATATATGGATATTTTTTCAATAAATTGTTTTCAGTCTATGGTTGGGGATCCACAAATGTGGAATGCCAACTGTATGCATTGATCTACGCCACTTTATATAGGGGACTTGAGCATCTATGGGTTTTATTATACCCAGGCATTCCTGGAACCAATCCCCTGTGGATACTGAGGGACAACTAAGTATTTTTTTTGGGGGGGGCGTCAAAGTTATACTCAGATTCTTTACTGCATGAGGAGGTTTGGTGCCCCTAACCCCTATGTAGCTCAAGGGTCAACTGTATAGGCAAGAAGAATAGTTATGTCAGAAATCAAGGAGTGAAGTACTAGGGTCTAGGGTTGGGTGGTGGCTTGGAAACCAGAAAAAGATTTATGTAAATTATAGTATGAAGGGAGAATTGATAGAAATGAGTGGAGGTGTAGATGTCAAAGATAACCAGAAGTTTTCCAATGCTTGTGATTAAAAGCATGTCAGTGCCAGTGATAGATATAATAAAGCCTTGAGAGGAAACTGGATGGGGATTGCCCGGAAGAGAAGATAATTTTGATTTGTGACTGTGTGAGTCTGAGGTGGATGGCTGAAAGATGGGATCGAAGGCATGAGAGAAACATAATTTTGGCTCTTAGTAGAGGTGATCATGGTGGTCAGATAATTATAACTGTGATTTGTACTTGTATGGCATTGTAATATACAAAATGCTCTCAAATACATTTTTTTACATAATTCTTACAGTAATCCGAGTCTTGAAGAGTTTAAGTAATTCGCCCAAGATTACGTAGTTACTTAGTGGCCAAGGTAACATGTTAAAACTCTATCACTGTGATTCCAAAAAAAAAAAAAAAAAAAAGGCCAAGAGAGAATGTAGAGAAGGCTTAGATTCTAGATTAAATAATTTCAGTTCTCTCAAGTTACTACTGAATTTGAGGGCTGGACCCAGGCCTGGAAAAAGCATCTTCGATACTCTTCAATTGTTTTGAACAACATTTTTAGAGATGAAAAACTGAGGCTCTAAGAAGTTAAGTAAAATGTCAAAAATGTCTATTACTAAGAGAGATAGGTGGAACTCAGACAAGCACCTATGGTAGATTGCATTATTGTTTCCACATATTCATTTTTCCTCCTTGTTAGAGAGTGTAGTGTGTCCCTGCTTCTGCCATGAGCCCTGCCTAATTGATGTGGGCTTGGTCATAGAACTTGCTTTGGCTAATGGAATATGAGCCAAAGTGATCTCTGCCACATATGGTCAGAAGTGGCTGAGTCATGGTGTGGGTCAGCCTTTTCTGTTCTTTTCCCTCTGCCATAAGAGAGACATGTCCCAAATAAGGGCTCCTCCTTCAGCCAGGGTCCTAGAATACAGCAGGTATATGAAGCAGAGCCTCAGATGACCTGTAGTTTCCAAATGGAACTTTGCAATGATAACTGAGGTTTGGGGATTGTTCATAACCATAGTACAACCTAGCCAAAGCTGACTAATATACTACCCCATTATATGGGCTTAATTCCATTACATTGACTCTATACAAATGCTCACTTTTCACCTGGTTAACTTCTTATCCTTTAGGTCTCCAATTATATATGATTTCTTCATAGAGGCTTTTGTTGATCACCTGGTCTTATTGAGACCACCCTCCCCACCATACACACATATACCATTATTTTCTGCTACGGTACCTGTATTCTTTTCTTCGTAGGCACTTAACACAATTGTACTCATATATAGAGTTGTTTATCATTGGCATGCTCCACTTGACTGTAAGCTCATGAAGAGCTGGGTCACGTCTATTTTGGCTCACTATTATATGGTGCCTGTCACATAGTAGTTGCTCAGAGGATATTTGTGAAATGACTGATGAATAAATTAATAGCTTATTATTAACATGGTTAAAACCAAAAAGATGGGGGGATGCTGCCATTAGGAAAGTAATACTCTGGGAGAACCTCCTGTGTGCAAGGATTAAATGCCATTTTATTCTTTTTGGTACCTCTCTTTCAAGGAAACTTTGAAAATAGTGGTACTTTTCAAATCCCTTACAAACAGATTTACTTGCAAACAGGCTTCTGCAGCCTGGCAGGTTTCCTGCCTGATACCAGAGAAGCCTTCAGCTAGACTAGAAGGACTCCTTTGAAAGAAAAGAGAACTGTTGCCATTGAATACTTAGTTTTATGGAGTAAGAGAGTCACTTGCCCTCCCCTCTGAGTGGTTGATGCAAAGCGGGAAGGAGGGGAAGAGGAAGAGACTACTGGGAAAAAGGAATTATGCACTGGGTGTAGTGGATGCCTTGCTGCTCCAAACCAGAAAAATTAGACCTACTTCTCCTCACTTTCACCTGCCAAGAAACAACTCAAGAGGTGGCTCTGGACTGTATCACACTGAGCTGACAATCAAGAGTTCGAAGGGTTTGTGCAAAATTGTCTGCTTCTTCATGACAGAGACATACACACATCTGCAGGCTCAGGTGATGGGATGGAGGAGGAAGTAACAATTCTGTATTTTAGATCATGAAACCTCTTGTATGGAGAAACCCACGAGATCTCACAACTTGAATTGTTGAAACACACAGTGAAACCTAATTACGAGTATATTGTGTCAGTGGGTGGACTCAGTGACCCATGAGGTCCCTTCGCTATTAAGGAAATCCATTAATTCTGTGACCCTAAAGTTCTCGCCTTATGTGAACACACAGCCAAGCTAGGTTCCTTAGGCAGGGCAGAAGAGGAGAAGCTTATAGGAATATACTGAATTTTTAAAAAGTAAAAAAAAAAAAAAAATGTAGTAAAAAGCAAGTGGCATAATTGCCATGACTTATACCCCATGGCATTTGATAATAACAAGGTTGGTACATTACAAATAAGTTCCACATTTACAATTCTGCCTTGATATTTGCAGTTATTAAATTGTTTAGGGAGGTGGTTTCTGGATGCTGGCAGCCCATATATAAAACCTATTAGCATAATTGGAGTAAAGTCAAATCCCTCAGTGTACATTACAAATATTTGTTAAAAGCTTGACCTTGGAGGAAAAACCTTCCTCCTTGTCTTCAATCAGTCATTAGCTCCTGAAAGCACTGCTCTGAAATCAGCTTCTAGTCATTCACAATTGGGGGAGCTTGTCCTCAACGCTGACCTTCGGCAGGCCCTCAGTTTCTAGGACAATGATGAAGGTATGTTCTCACCTGGATGAAGAAATTAGCTATGATTTTCCATTACATGTACCAAATATTCCTTTTCATTTGCTTAATTCACCTAGAGTTGACACTACACATTAATTCATTGAGCAATTGCTTTGTGTAAAGGGCCAGAGATGAATGAGGCAAGTCATTGCCACTAAGAAACTTACACTTTAGTCAAGGACACAGACAACTAACTCTAGTAGAAGGCAGAATGAAATAGGGGCCATAATAGAAGTATGAACAAATTGCTGTGGGAGCATAGATAACACAATTTATTTTAATGAAGGAAGGAGAATTAAGGCTTCAGAAAGGCAACATGGGTCCTCGAAGGATTAATAGGAGAGAAAGGGTAAAGTTGGGTGGTGAGGTCATACCAGACTTAACTGCATGTACATAAAGTGGCATGAGAGGTATGTACATGTTTGAGGATGTAATCATATGTTTGTTTATCACTGGCAAGTTGCAATGATAAATCTGGGACAGCATGGATGAAGAGATGGTGAAGAAACTTGAAAGTTATATTTGAGTCTGCTTCTGGGACCTTTGAAGCTCATACCAGTTTTGTTAATTAAAGGGAACAATCAAAAGTTTTTGAAGAGAGCCACGAAAGGCCTTTTAGGAGGCAATTTCTAGCAGTGTGAAAGATGGGTTGAAGAGGGTAAAGTACTGAAACAGGGAGACTAACTTCTGTGCCTGTCTGGATATTAGAGGACAGGGAATAATACAAGGCACATCTGGCATTTTTAGCCTTAGAGACTGGGAAAAATGTAGTGCCCAGAATGAGATGGACAACCTGGATAAAAGCTTCAGTTTGTTGGAGAACATATTTGTTTGGGAATATACTGAGTTTAGTTTTGTGAGCTATTCTTTACGGAAAGAAGGTGATTCTGGGGTTCAGGAGAGATCTCAGTCATGTGCTGGTGGGAAATTGTCAAAGCCACGGAAATGGCTAAGATGATGGTGGAAAGAATACAAATGAACACTGGGGAGTCTGCCTAAATTTAGGGGTCATGTGAGGACAACCACTGATAAAGGGGACTGAGGAATTTTCTGAGTTATGGGAAAAGACAGGGCTGGGTGTATCTGTGGAAGAGTGGGAGAAAACAGGATGAGGATTAAGAGGAATTCATAGGATTTGGCAATTAGATGGTCAATGGCAGCCTTGAAAGAGATCCATGGAAGTTTGCCGTTCTTTAATTGGATGGAGGGGACTTGAGGATGCTTGTAGACTGAGAGAAAATGAGATGATGGAATGGAATAACAGATATGAAAAGTAAAAGTTCTTTTAAAAGCACAAAGCACCATACAATATAAGGTCATTGAAAGTCAGCTTTTTATCCCAGATGCTCTGGAGTCAAAAGGTCATTGGCATCTAAAAGGCACTTTCATTTTTATCATTATACTGAATTCTGCTAAGGAGCCTTATTCATGACCCCTTTCACTGTCCTTTCCTCCCTCCCCCAAGCACCAACATAAGTGCTACCAGTTGTTCAGGCAGGTAAAACACTTCCTTACTTGATTTTTGTCAGCTATTATAGACCACTCTGCTATTATATGTCATGAGTTTACAAAAACTACTCAAAGAGAAGATTCATAGTATTTAGGTATCTCTAACTTAACTCCCATTTTAATATTTGGGAAAGCGGAGGGACAATAACAAAAGGTATTTGCAGGGAGCGGGGGTTGGGGAAGATGGATCAATTCATATACCAGTTCCTCTCTCAAAACAAAATAATAGGAGCTAAAACAAAGCTATTCAATGCCATATGTAGCCAGCAATTGAATGTATGGAGAAGAGAAGCTTTGTGGTTCTTCGAGTAGAAAAGTATTTAGCATAAAGGGAATAGACTTGGGCACAGTTTAGAAGTCTGAGAGATTCCATGGAAAAAAGTAAAACAGGAAAATTTGCTGTTCTTCTAAAGTAATAATTGTTCAAGGACCTCTTAAAATATTAACCAGACCTGAACAAGCCCGATCCTGTCTGATCTCAGAAGCTAAGCAGGGTCGGGCCTGGTTAGTACTTGATGGGAGACCAGGTGCTGTAGGCATAAAAATAAATAAATAAATAAATAAATAAATAAATAAATAAATAAATAAATAAATAAATAGATAGATAGATAGATAGATAGATAGATGATAGATAGATAGATGATAGATAGATAGATAGATAGATAGATAGATAGATAGATAGATAATGGACTGTGAGCTGACAAGTTCCTTGCAATCTGTGAGGTCAACCAAGGGTTGCCTCGCCTAAATATAATATATATAAAATTTAATCAGACACTTAAGAAGTCCTAGCTATGAACTAATTAAAACTTTTGCCATAAATCATTCATTTAAATGCCTTTCCTGTCATTATGAGACCAAACCTGAATCAGTATATTTTAATATCCACTCAGTCTTTGTCAGTTTTTTGTTTCTTTAAACAGCCTTTCAGTGTTTTGCCTTTCAGAATTACTAAAAAAAGAAGAGAAGGGAATGGGAAAGGGAAAGAAAAAAGGAATAAGAAGGAAAGGGAAAATAAATGCAATCTAGAGAACTTCCCCTTGCTTTTATTACCATAATCACTATAATATCACTGAATAGTTCTTGTGCAGAATCATGTTCTCATCTGCTCCATGTCTTTATGACTTGATGCTCTTTGTATATACAGCTTGTATGAACGATTCAACAGTACAGTTAATAGGCTTGTACCAACCGTCAGAGCTACAGCTGTGCATATTCATGGTATCACTACTGCAAAAATGAGCTCTCCTTTTTGTGTTCAATTTTTCTGTTAAAAAGTTCCCATCAATCACTTGGGTCTGCAATCTTGGTGTCAGATTGGATCCTCCATATCTTCATACCCTCAACTTCTAATTGATTGCCATTTCGTTAGATGCCACTTGGATCTGTCCCACTGATGCTACCTTAGTTTAGGCCCTCATTATCAACAGCCGCCAATGGAGACGGTCTTGTGTGACCTCTCCCCACTCTGCCCTACACAGAGCTTCCGGCATCAACTTTGTTAAGTGCTCTGTATCATTTCTTTCCTCAAAAATACCTCGGTATTTCCCTGCCCTTTATAATTCAAACCTGAACCACACAACTACTGCTGCCTTCCCTGACACATACTCCAGTTAAACTGTTCTATTCCTTGCACATGCATATCAAAGTTTGTACCTCTGTTCATGCCTTCCCTTCCTCTTCAAAAAGACCTAAGCTCCATGAGAATAGGGAGCACATCCAGCTATCTGGGTTACTGTTATGCTCTCAGGGCCTAGCACTGTGGTTGGCATACAGCAGGTGCTCACTGAATATTGACTGAATGAATAAAAGTCACTTCTAAGTCAACTTACCCTTTAAATTGCAGTTCAAATGCCACCCCTGCCAAAAAGTCTATACTGATAGCTGCTTCCCACCTTAACACCTACCTCATCTCTCTAAGGGATTTTATTTTCTGAACTCCCAGAGGCCTTATCTATACCACTCTTATGGCATTGATCATTTTCCTATCACCTTGAATTACAATGCTTTTTGTACCTGTGCCATCTCTCTCTAGACTGTGACAGCCCTCAAGGCATTAGCTATGGTTAATTCATAACTGTGTCCTAAAAAACATTGTCCATTGAGTGGGCACACACTGATTAGAATAGCCACACTGGAGGGCTTAACAAAGTAGAGGAGTTGAGGGTTTATCACTATTTCTAATCATATGATAATAGCTCTGTGCTTTGCTCATAGACTTCAAAAGTTGAAAATGCGGCCTGGATCTCATTTAGCCAAAATATCGATGAAAATATTGGCTGAACCTCTATTAGCCACGATATAAGGTCATCATGGCTAAAAGTTGAACTCCGGCCAGTTTCCAAGAACTAGGAACAAAGTCATGGTTTGCATAATTCCTGAATTTGCAAGTAGTTTTTTTTTTTCTCTCTCTTTCTCTGCAATGGATACTAACTGTAATAATATTTTATTTGTGGCTATTGGGACTCTAGATATCTAAATAAATTCAGTCTGTAAATGTGATCTTTGGTTATAGCTTTCTTTGTATTATAAATCAAAACTATACAGCATGTTACATGCATTGCATATGTATCAATTTCCAGATTTCCACTTTCATTCGAGCTCTTGGTATTAAGCTCAACTCCCTAGTTGTCAGTACTGTTTCTCAGACTCCCTACTAAGGAATTTGTGTACTTGGGCCTCTGAGGGAGAAAAAGCCAATGTATTTGATTCCTGGAGCAAACCATTCCAAGGGAAATGGTGATCTTGCTGGGGTACTTTAGATAATATTGTTTATAGACCTGGTTATGACCTTGTCCAGCCCTCTGTCTTCAAGTTGGCCCACCTATGATGAAAGACTCTTTTGAAAGCCCTTCAGAGAAAAATTATCTATAATCCTTTATTACTCATTCTGAGCATTTGAAGTCCATTTGCTTTTATTCTATAATCAAGAGGAAAAAAATAACTTTTTCAATAGAAAGTTTCTCTGGAGGATGTAAATCACCCTTCTGACCCACCTGGATTTTTAAGTTGTGCAAACATCTTTCCACTGCTCAGGAAAGCACTGCTGAAAACTACTTCAAGAAAAGCTCATAATTTCCACAGATATGTGCGTCTTTGAATACATCCCATGATTTCCACCTGACCAGGTCCTTATAGAAACACTCTTATACTTGTGTTCAGTTGAAGCTTCTCCTTCTAGAACATGCTTACATCTTGTCTTGATACTTCAGTTTGTGCCTTTTCATTCATCCTTAATATCAAATATCATAGGCAGCACAACATTTAATGTATATGTTAACTTTATTGAATAAGTAAGTATGCATTACATATAGATTGCAAGTCATTCTTGGTCCTGTGAAGAGAAAGATGTTTATTCCCAAGGCAAAATGAGAGCATGAATCTACAGTTGTGTTGCTACTGAAATACTTCTGGGTGTCTTGGTATGGGCACAATCTCCTTCAATACACATTCAAAACAGGCTTTGCTGTTACCTCTCCCTTCAGCTGAGGGAGTCACAATATCTACAATAAATATGTAAAGAACCCTTTTGCATCAGAAGTAGTTTTATGCCTATGTTATGAATCATATAAGTCATTTGGTAAAAGACTTCATAAAAGGGGCAGAAGAGATACACCAGAGCTCAGAATTGGAACCAGTTATTTTTCAAGTTAATTGGCCATAATGGCAAAAGTATCAACCAAATTTTAGAATAGCCTGTTCAGCTATTTAACATCAAAGCATGCAGTAGCCTGTGCAGACAATAGCTTTTAGAGACAACCTTGAATTTGACTTGAGCACCAAGGATGCATTTTAAAAAGTGAGAAGTACAATTATGTGCAATGACTAGTGCAGTGAGCTGAATGGTAGCTCCCCAAAGGTATGTCAATGTCCTAATTCCCAGAACCTGTGATGTTACCTTATTTGGAAAAAGGATCTTCACAGACGTAATTCAGGGATCTCAAGATAAGGAGATAATTATGGATAAACTGGCTGGGCCCTAAGTGCCATCAAAAGTGTCCTTATAAGAGGGAAGCAGAGGTAGATTAGATATACAAAGGGAAAGGTGATGTGTAGAGCAGAGAGAAAGTTGGCCACAAGCCAAGGAATGATGAGTCACAAGAAACTGGAAGAGGTTGGGAGCAGATTTCCCTCTAAAGCTTCCAGAGGGAGTGTAGCCTTGCCAACACCTCAGTTTAGGACTTCTGGCCTCCAAAACAGTAAGAGAATATCTGTTGTTTTAAGCTACAACATTTGGAGTAATCTATTACAGCAGCCACAGGAACCTAATACAGATTTTGGTACCAGGAAGTAAGGTCCTGCTAATATCAAATACCTAGAAGTATGGAATTGGCCTTGGAGTTGGGTAATGGGTAGAGGCTAGAAGAATTTTGCTGCATATGATAGAGAAAGCATAGATTGCCTTAAATAGACTGTTTGTTAAAGGTACTTCTGATAAGGGTTTAGAGGGAACTGAGGTACATTTTATTGGAAACTGGAGGAAAAGTGATCCTTGTTATATAGTGGCAGAAGGGTTATCTGAATTGTCTCCAACAGTTGTATGGAAAGTAGAATTTGTAAGTGATAAACTTGGCTATATTTAGCTGAGATTTCCAAGCAAAGTATTGATGATATGGCCGAGTTTCTTCTTGAGCTTACAGTAAAATACAAGAGGAAAGAGAGAAACTGAGGAAAGAACTGTTAAGCAGCAAGGAACCAACATTTCATGATTCAGGAAATTTTGAGCCTATTCAGATTGTAAAAGAGGCTAAAATTAGAGACTCACTATTTGGATAGTATGCTCTGGAGATAAAGCCAAGGGTGTGGCTGGACAATCTTTGGCTAGTGTTGGAGAGATTAGGTGTTGATTAATGGATCTGTTCAACCATCTCAGAAGCCAGAATAGAGATGAGGTTATCCAGCAAAGATCTGTGAGGACTCTCTTGTCTCACTATTGAATCAATGTGACATATGTGAGAGGCCCAAAGAGTTTTTGAGAATGTTATACCAGCAGAAATACTTCCAGGTTGGCCTGAAAGGGACAGAGACAAAGTGAGAGAAAGTTGTCATACTGCCAAAATTTTACAGACAGGGAACGGGCTGATAAAATTGCATACATGTGCTATCCTTCAATATAAAGGTTCACTCTTAGGGCAGAGCTACAGATACAGTGGCATAGGCCCAAGCATGGGAGCAGATACAGAAGTGCAAGCCATTAGCAGAGAGGGAGAGACTCAATCCATGGGCCAAAAGGGCAGAACTACAGGCCTAAAGAGTGGAGCCCTGAGACAAGAAGGATTATTGTCAGACCTCAAATCCTAAGGGGATTTTGCTGTATGAATTTTGAAAATCATCGGGATAGATGCTTTCCATCTTCTCCTTTTTGGAATAGGAATGTCTATAATTATAATTCAGTACCTGTCCCACCATTGTATTTTGGAAGCAGATGATTTGCTGTCTTGTTTCATTGATCCATAGATGGAGAGGAATTTTGCCCCAGGAATTTTACCTATACCTGATTTAGATGATCTAGATAAGATGTCAGACTTTTGAACTGATGATGTTTGAATAAGATTCTAGACTTAGAGTTGATACTGTAATGAGTTGAGACTTTTGGGAATGTTGAGATGAAGTGAAGATATCTTGCACATGGGACAGATCTAAATTTTGGGGGGCCAGAAGACAGACTGTAGTGGGCCAAAAAAGAGATATCCACACCCTAATCCCCAGAACTTGTGAATGTTACCTTATTTGGAAAAAAAAGGTCTTGCAGATGTAATTCAATTTAGGATCTTCAGATGAAATTATCCTGGATTCTCTGGGTGAGCCCTAGATGCCAACGTAAATGTGTTCTTATGAGAGGCAGAGAAGATAATGTGAAGAGAGATGCAACCATAACTCAAGGAATGCCAACAGCCACCAGAAGATGAAAGAGGTAAGGGAAGATTTTCCTCTAGAACCTCTGGAGAAAGCATGGCCCTTGGTTTTGAATATCTAGCCACCAGGACCTTGAGATAGTAAATTTCGGAGTTTGTGGTAATTTGTTATAGCAGTTAAAGGAAACTAATTTAACTAGTAAACAATTTAAGGGTTTTGTACTTCCAAAAAAACATTCTGAAGAAAATCTTCATAAATTGGTACTTCTCACATGTGGTAGTAATAAACCCAACAAAAGACGTTAGTATAATTTGCTCCTATATTAAAATTGTGACTATGTACTTATTTTTGGGTGATATTCTTCTACGTAAAACAAAACTGCAAATGGCTAGAGCAGGACCATTCTAAATCTGGGAAGCAATCCCCTGAACTCAATTACTGAAACTTCATGAAAGACCCTGAAAAGGCTTCATAATGTTTGTGAAAAGCATGTGGGGTTACTCTAAATAGAAATATATAATTTATCCACAATAGTACTTCATTTTTCCCCCACAAACTAAAAAATAAGGCAAGTTCACATCTGGAAAAGGTGATACACATCAGTGTTTCCGCCTTAACCAGCTTGATAATATGGCATGGCAAATGCCCCTAAATTTTAGTCAAGGTTAATATTTTATAATGTCATTTTCCTATAGCCTAAAAATCTATCAAAATACTAAAACCATACCATGAATACTTCAGAAAAGACTTTGTGAAGTCCAAAATACACACATTAAGTATTTATATAAATTAGTAGAACCTAAATCTTTGTTAAAAAACAGTGTGATATTGATATGTCTCTTAAAATTGTCTGTGTATGCCTATGTGCATCTTAAGATGAGAAAAAAACTGTAAAATCTCAGATACTATTATTCTTTTTGATTTCTCTACTGTAGCAGCTTCATAGCTTTTTAAAGTATAATACCCAAGTAAGAGTGCACTGGAGGAAAAGGCAGCAGTTTGAGTCACTATACATCTATATAAAAGAAACTCTGAGCTATTGGTCACTTGTTTACTTTATCTCAAGTGGTGACTTGCCAAGCCAGTCTGTTCTTGCTGAATGTCTAGAATGTGCTTTGGAGGAGTAGAAATAAGATTCTCTAAGATATCTACGTATAAGAAATCTTTTACAAGAATTGCAATCACCTGCATGGATTAGTTTTAAAATTGCACTCCAGAGAAGTTATACCACATTATTTCAATGCATATTTGAAAACAATAGACAAGTTAAGTATAACTCTTACTCCCTCATTGATTTAAGAACAATGTAGGGCCTATTTTTCTCCTGGAGTTGTTTATGGCAGCATCATTTTAATTTGTTAATATAAGGTAAGTAAGTATGATGATGACTGAGAAGTTCACTTAGTCACTGAGATGTGGAATTATTGTAGCAGGAGCTATAAATATATACACATACGTACACCTACACACGTATAATTTCTTTTTCTTCTCCAGACCACCGAGGCAGAGTTGGAAAGGGGAGTAGAAAAACATGAAACAATTGACCTTTTATTTTTCTGCTGCCTCCTGCAGAGAGAAATCTTTTTCTTCTCAGGTCCTCTAGAACTCTATTCCCTGCTGTCAAGGGGGTCGTGGGAGAAAGAAACAATAGAAGAAATAAACCATAGAGATTAGGACTCAATATTTACCCTTAAAAATCTAAATAAAGGTAATAGAATTTTCAGGTTCATCCCTAGCATAAACATTAAAATGTGAGGTTTTTCTCAAAAATAGCCATTTAAAGTATTTGTATAAAGTAGATATATGTGCATAATTAGAAAATACTTCTTTCAATAAAATTTTGATCACTTTCTCTAACTGCTTCCATTAAACTTTGGTTTATTTTTAGCAATGATAAGTGCCTGCAATATCATGCTGAAAATGCTAGCTTAATGATAAATTTAATTTCAGCCAAAGCAGATGAAAATCCATCAGCTCTGACTTGAGATAAGATTCTAAATAACTTGATGGCAGTGAAGCAGTACTTTTTCTGAGATTCTAAAATGGCTTCTCTTACAGAGTTAATACACACATTTTCATTGGTCTTTTCCTTTTCTGTTCAACAGGAATCAAAGCAGAGACTGAATAATTCTATTATTTTTCTTGTTTCTTTTTAAGGGACGTGGACTGCAAATTTGAGTAACATAGTAAATTTCTGACAGAATGAATGTGTTCGAAAGCCTTAGAACTCTTCAATTTCTTACACTTTTCATCATCATCGTCAGGTCACTCACAATAAGAAAAAATATGCATCTCTACATTAAAATGGAGCACACATTTTATAATCCTGGTAATTGTGTTCATAGTAGAATTGTGAGAGGAGTCTTGCAATAGCTTCACAAATGCAGGCTGTTTCATCTGGCTTAGCTTGATCTTTGCAGAAATGCACTTATTTCCTCTCCATCCCTTGAGTGCATGTTTTGTTCTCAAAATGCTTGATTTTGTTTACTTAAATATTTTTATATTCTTTGGCATCAGGAATCACTTAGATGAGCTAGCTCCATTGTGGCGAGAGCGTGACCTTTCCAAAGGTACTCGTCTGTTATCTGTAACAGAAAGAGGAAAAGAACCAAAAACACGGTGAGCTTTAGATCTCAGCTATTACAGGATGTCAGGTCAAAAGAGGGCTACAAATAGTCCTGAAAAATCACTTCAAATGAATATGTAAATAAGTAACAAGGAACCCAGATCTGAGGAGTTCACACTGCAGCTGCCAGGCTGAGTTCAAGGGTTCTGCAATCAGCACTAAATGACTTTCCTTGGTAAGTGAAGTCAGAGTGATAAAAGAAACGGAAGGATTTCCTCAAGTACAATCCCCTTGGAAATAGCTGGCGACAACAAAATTCCTTGGTAAAGATGTTAAATTGAAAGGATCTATGTGCAGTGCCTTTTGTTGGAAAGCACTTAAACTTCTCATGAGTTTTCTATCTATATGTTGGCTACCTCTAGAGGACACCAGTGTGGGCAGAACAAAAACGGTTATTTTTTTTATTTTTTACAATGATTGCAATATGTGGCAATCAAACCAGCTACTAAGTCTTTGCCTGATTGCATGATGTAAACAAATTCAATACATTATATAGTCATTATGGGAAATGAATAATGAATTGGTCCCATTCCCCTCACCCGTCACAGGAAGAATAATCACTGTAGAGATAACTGTTGGCACAAAGCTTGGAAAGCTACATTTTAAAGCATTGAAAGTTGCTGGAAATAGTTTTAACTTTAATAGGAAAAAGGTTTACAGCTCTGCATTGAGACGATCACTACTATGTAATTGTCACCTGTTTTATGCTCAGCTTAAATGCAATTAATGTGGGTGAAAATCTCTTTCTGACAAAAGCATAATATACTTAGATTCTCTATTTAGAATAAGACTAGGTCCATAAAAATAATGACAACCACCAGCACATACATAAACTCTAACACTTTATATTTCTTAAATTGCTAATTCACACAACAACCCCCGGAGGTAAGCCCATTTCATTCTATCCTATTATCTCTACTTTAGTGAAGAAGGTTACACAGCAAATCAATGGCATGATGGGGGATTATGATGCAAAGTTAATGTCTAAATATCTGGCCTGCTTTGTTCAGAGGTAAATGTGGGGGCCTCTCAAACTACTACTCATTTCTTCCCTAATGATGATGTGAAAGGAACACATTCTGACTGTCTCATAGGAGGATGGACTTTGAGAAGTGCCGACATTTTGCCATGATACTTTTTCCATATGTGCTGGTGACTCTTGACTGACTCCCGGTAGTCTGTGATCAGCACACAGCAAAGAAAGCTAACTGGCTTCCATGACCTTGGCCTCATTAACATCATAGTATGAGTACACTGAACCAACCAGCTGTAAGCTTAAAGTGCCTTATAATGCATTGTCGCTGAGAGGTAAGAAAGAAAGAGGCATTTTCTCTTTTTGGAGATATATCTAAGTGATGGAATATTTGGGTATCCTTTTAAAGATACCATTTAAAAATTCATTATTTAGTTTGTGATATAGATCACAATTCAGCTAAAAATGAGAAGATAACACTCCTAGATAAAGGGCTTATTACTTAGATGTCATTGGTTTGCATACAGATTGGTTTGGGACTTCTTAGAAAACATTTAAAAGCGAGATTATAATACAATGGTTACCATTGCATTGCAAGCATATAAGCATTCAGTGTTAAAGCCACCAGCTTTGAGAATGATGATGCCATTCACAGAGGATTGTCCCAGATCAAAGAAAGGTTTGTGCTTCAGTGGTCTTACGCACCAAAATCAAACTGGCATTCGCATTCACTCCAGGAATGCCACTGACACCCCATACCATCACTCACTGCCTACCGGATTCAAAAGAAGTACCATGCGCAAAAACTCAGCCTTGCAGGATTAAATTATGTGATGTGAGGATTCACACCAACCTGCAACTTGCTGGTAGCGTTTGGTGTGAGAAAACTAACTTATAGGTCAAAATGAACTGAAGAAAGGACATTGAAACTTTTGGAAGGCAAGATAAATGTTGTTTCAGGGTTCAAATCTAGCTCTTGGCATATACAAAAGAGAATTATTCTATATTATCTGCCTTCCTCCTTCTCTTCCTTTCTTCCTTCATTTTCTCTCTCTCAATTTTTTGGTATCTAATTGGGTCCCTATGTTCATGAGATAATTATAAAAGGAAGCAATTCTGTGAAAGTCACCACTTATGTTTTTAAAATATTAACCTACAACCTTGTTTATGAAAAAATGCCATTAGAAACAATGATAGCAATGACTGGTATGAATTTTGTGATTTATTTACAATTCTATTGTAATGTTAATATTATTTTAGGTACAAAATATATATTTATACTCTAGACTTGTATGGATCAGGCCACAAGTACAATTTAGAGGATAACATGTGATATGCCTATATAACATAAATATATCTGTGCATCTCTCTTTACATTCTAATAGTTTGCAATTGAATGATGATGTTTCATGCTTAGATTCATGCCTTCATTGAAGCAGAGATTGACAATCACTGAATTTTTTGAAATACAAATTCTATATTTATGGTATTAAATACTAATGGGTAATAACTAGTGACTTGATTCTCATAAAATCAGGGCACATAGTTGGCATCAAATTTATGAGAAAAGAACAGATGTTAGATATTATTGCTGTTAGAGATGATGGAGTAATTTGGTTGATTATGAGAGTGATTGCATTTTCTATTTGGAGACATAGATGGAGGACACAGGTGCCCATATGATATAATTTGAGAGCTCTAGGATATCCAGACTGAACCAAATTCACTTTTCTATCTAGTCTGATTTTCCCAACACTAGTGATACTAGAATAGTTTATATGGTGAAAAAAGGGGCCTCTTCTCCAAAAAATCAATAGTTTAAAACATATATATATGATGTGGAGGGCTTTGTCAGTGGCTTTCCTTTCCAGTATGCCTGTTGTCCTTTTGTAAATCAAAGAGAGGTAGATAGGGGGAGGTGTCTGCGTTTGTATACTTGTTGGGAATATTGTGCAGTGTGATACAGGCAAACACATTTCATTAGAAGATGGGGAGACATGATTTGTCATAATCTTCTGCTACCATTTTAGTAATATATGAGGTAACATGGTGAATAAGAAAGCCTAGAGATTCTAGTATATCGTTATGGTCTAGGAATTCATTAAGAGATTCTATTGCTTGCAAACACAAGGACTGATGCAGTAGTAAAGCCTGAGATGTTAGTCCTAAGATGGACCTTCCAAATCCACCACAATTGGGTATGCATACTCTTCAAAAGGCTTGTCTTTAAAATATGCCCCATATGAAGGTGAAAAGATTCTGCTATTACAGAGGTTGACCTGGTTATAAAGTTGAAAAGAGGCACATAGTTATATGAAAGTATGCATTCTATGGGAGAAGGATTGCTAAAATTAAAACAATATTCTAATCTGTCATCAAAAGAGAATATAAATACATGGCCCAGCTTTAACAGTTTCCACATATTCTGAATGTCAGATTAACCAGCTCAAACCAATGTCAAAGTTTTCCCACTGTCTTAAGAGCAAGAAGCTTTATGCTTTTTCTGAGCACAAATTGGTTTGACATTCATCTCAAAATCTTCCCACCTAAGTCCTACAGTGAATAAATTAAACCCATTATTGCATTGCTCTAAAATTCATTCATGCCATCATATCTTCGGCAACTGTATACAAAGCACATCGTCCATGAAATAACTGAATGTCACAGTTTCAGGTCCATAGCTAAATCTATACCACTAATTTCCTTCTTACTGAAAGCTTTATCAAGTGAAATAACTGAGCAATAAGCATATCATAGATAAGGTTTAAACAAAATGCTATGTGAGATCAAAGGACTCAAGCCTGTGGTATGTAACTTGGGAATGTGCAATTAATCCTCTAACAAAAGTGAGTGTGTGCCAAAGGTACAAGGCATCTTGTATAGTGCATGAGCAGGTCAGGTTGAAACTGAAAAACTGATAAAAAGGCCATGTCCATTATTCATTTCCACCCAGGTTAGGTGTCCATCTGTTGTCTATGAAAGAACTGTTTCCTTCCTAGTATTTCATAGGAATGTAGATGTATCAATATTGACCTAACACAATGCACAATACTCTCCCAGCAAGGTAACATACAGTAAGTGTGCCTGGTATATACTGTACATTGTGTTACAGAAAATCCAATTTTAATGCAAATTAGTTGGCTAGAAAACAAAGTAAAAGAAACCCTCTGTAATTTCCAAAGCTCTTCAAAAGTGAAGGTGTGGCAGACTGACCATCAATGGGTAGACGTTGTTTCCAGCAAACTGAACTAACGGGACTGGATTTATGGACTTTAGGCTAAGAAAACCAAGAAAATTTTAGATTGCTTCAGGAAATGACTATTGAGTAACTGCATTCTAAACACTGATAAAAGAATTTATTTTAGATTGTTATACTGATATCTCATATGAACTTAAAATGTTTTCCCTTTTGTCCCATGATTGCTTGTTTTTTTTTTTTTTCTCCTGTGATTTTGGAGATCCTGAATCGATACGACATCTCACTCATTAGAAATGACTAGAAGGTGGCAGCTGAATTAGGTTTAGGCTTAATCTCTTGGTGGAAGACAGCCAATTCCTGTATAAGTTGGCCAGTCATTCTTTTCACTCTTACTAGAACAGTGTCTTTTTAAAAGAAAAAAATATATATATGTTGAGCTCAAACTACATATACAACTTGGTGTTATAATTTTTCATTTAATATTTTATTGTTGAAATTTTCCATGTCATTAAACTCTGAAACATGATATTGAAAACATGATTTTTAATGGCCACATACTCTTCTTTTTATATAAATATACCACATTTGGTTAACTATATCTCTACTGCTGGACATTTAAGTTATTCCCTTTTTTTTCTGTTATAAAAAGCCTCACAATGAACATTCTTATAGTTATATCTTTACATACACTATATGTGGAAGTGGCATTATTAAGTATGTACAATTAAGTCCAAATTGTACTCCAGAATAGTATTAATTTAAATCCAATTGGCAGTAAGTATATGAATTTGTCTGTCTTAATTTATTGTTGGGTATTAATCTTTCAAAAAATGTACTAATATGAAAAGTGACTAGTGGCATTTGCTTCATTCTTTTTTCATTTCTTCAATTCTCAGTGAGGTGGAACTTTTCATATATTATTATCTATTTATATTTCTTTCTTTAAGTGCTGGCTATGTCCTTTGCCCACTTATCTTTTGGGGTATTAGGTTTTTGCTTTTGTTTTTATTTTGAACTCTACATATTAAAGATGGTTGCCAATTGAAATATTTATTAGAAATATTTTCCTTAGTTTGTTGATTGTGTTCTGGGCTTTTAGGAACATAAAATTTCATTTTTGTTATTTTTATGTAGCTAAATTTATTGATCTTATGCACTGGGATCTGCTCCGTCATTTTTAAGCTTAAAAAGTTTTTTTCTAGCCAGAGACATGTGATAATCATTCAACTATATCTCTTCTGCTTCTTTAAGGTTTGATTTTTTTTTTTTTTACATTTAGTTATTTAAATGATCTAGAATTTATCTTGTTGTATAATGTCAGATAAGTTTCTACATCGGTTGCTTGTTTGTTTGTTTTTTTCCTTGCACATAGGAAATGGGTTGTCCCAGCACCATCTGTTGAATAATTATGAATTTCTACACTGATTCATGATACCTCCATTATCATAAGTTATCTATACTAGGGCATATTTCTGTTCCATTGACCTAAGTATTTTACCAACCATTTTGGTACCAATATCTTCTGATTTCATTATTTAATCCTCATAATATGTTTTAATATCTGTTGGAGATAATCATTCATAATTTATATTTTCAATTCAAACATGTGCTTTTAGGGTACATTTTGGGATGCTACATCATGAAATCACCACGAAACATCTTGAAAACAACACAGTTTGAAGAACAAACCCAGTGGGTACTAACTAAGCTATCTTAGTAAGGCTAGGCAGATGTTTTTTTATTGAGTGTCAATGAGACAAGTGATGCTAAAGTCCCTAATAATATTTTGAAGATTTCTCCTCAGGTTCCTCATTTCTCTTTCCCCGTCTTCTAATCACTTTTTCTGCTTGCTGACTACTTTTCTTCTGGAAATCCAGTAGAGACCAGCACTAAGAAAAAGAGCATCATCAATTCTACATAGACGTTTTACAAATTTTCTTATTCTCATTATTTTTGCCTTGTCAAAAATTTGAATAATTGGAATTAAGTGTATAGTTTTGTCAGCTGTTGATAAAGTCTAGTGTTTCTAGTTTGTAAATCTAATTTTCTAATATGTTTTACAAAATTGGCTTCTATTAGAAACTACAAGTATTAAATTACATCAAAAATTATTTTATTCCAACAGAACTGTATATGAGGGTGCTATGAAAAAATGTACGTTTATAAACAATCAATTACCTCCATCTAAAAGTTAAATTGTTTTAGCCCAATTTCTAATCTCAATGACATCATAATATTCTTAAAACTAGAAACAGGCAATGTTGTGTAATCTGTATCCTTCATTATATGCAAATAAATCCATGCAAAGAAAACAGAAACCTGATTACTGTGGTGGTTCATGTTAGCAGAAGAGATGAAAGTATTTTAACAAGAATGGTAATAGAAAGCAATAACATTAAAGTAGTTCAGAGGCTACTATGACTATAGACACACAACTCCCATTAACTATAATTGGAGTTAAGCACATGTAATGACAATGAAATAGACCCCCTAAATGTCTTTTCAATTGGAAAATAAGCAAATATGTTCTAGGAAACAGCATGCTTTTGTGTAGAAAATACAGTATTCTAATTGAGAAGCACAAATTATTTTCACATTGATATTTTTCAAAGTATGAATGTTGGTATTTTTCCTATGCTTAGGGATGTAGATCTGATAGAGGTAACATCTATACAAAGAATAACTTTCCTTTTCTCTCTTAATGCTCAGCATTCATTATATTATTAAAGAAAAAGTCTTAATAGTTGCAATGGATTTATTAATTCAGTAGCTTGTTATCAGCATGAAACTCTGCAGTGCTAGGGGAAAAACAAATTATATTTTACAAAACTACAGTAGTGATTAAATCACTTTTGTATATTTCACTTTCTTCTTATCCTCCCTGCCAGGTAGTAACTCTACTTTCTATCTCTATTATGAACCTCATATTTTGCAAACTATCAAGTCTTGTAGTAATATAAAGGTACGTTATCAAACAAACTCAATTATAGCAACTTTAGGAAAATGGAAATAAGTGATAAAAATAAAAGCACATAGCACAATAATAATATTACTTCAAGGCATTAAAAATTTAATCAATATTAAGTTACAAATGTAGAAAATATGCAATACGTACTTTTATCTATCATAAACTTGATATTTTTATAACATGTACAACCAACTTCTTAGGATTTTAAATGACTAGCATTTACATAACTGGTAACTTGATTATTTCAAAGGATTTTAGTAAAGCATGGCTCAGAAATAAAATAAAATCAGTATATTGTTCAGTATTTCAACTGCCATAGACCTTGCTATTGATTATCTTTGGACCTAATGTCAAAGCTAGAGAATGGATTTTTTTTTTTTAATGTCCTTGGTTTTGTACATTACCATGCATTTTGTTTGCCGCTATACTAGAAAATGCAATTGGGCCCTAAGACACATTTTCTCTCTAGGAGGTTGAAAGTCTGAGGACGATACCTGTGCATCTGAAAAATATGGAGAAAAGCAACAAATAAAAATATAAATAATGTTATAGAATAGTTGGAAAATCCTAAGTAGATTACATATGTGAAATTTATATTGAAGAACAAACTAATAGAGAAACCATATAAACTATAATAGAGCCACTAAGGTATCTATCACAGTGGATTACACATACCAGTTTCTCAGAAACTGTTGATTAAGTAATCATCCAATCATTAGCAATGAATCAGGAACTGATTCTTCAATTCACCTTCTGCTATATTGCTTACACACAGGGATTATAATTTGCCATTAATTTAAGGAAAGGAAACTCCCCCTTCATTCTTTTTCCTCCTTCCCTTCTACCCTTTCATCCACCCACAAATTCTGCTGCATTAAATATCTGCAGAGTACTGTAATAGACACCCTCATAAGTTATTAGAGAGGAAAGTATAAATGCACAAACAACTATAACGTAAAACTATATGTCTCATAGCATCAATTACAGTCTAAATCTGATTGAGGTTCAGAGTAGAGAAAAATCATATCACTTGAGTGCAGGAGTTAGGGGTCTGGGAAAATGTCATCGCAATTAGGCCTTAAAAGATAGGTGAAATTTCAACAACAACAACAACAAAAATAGAAATCTAGTTTTTATATACCTTATATTTTTAGTTAGAAAAAGAGAGTTCTAGTTCCTTATATTGCAATATAATTACCATTTTTTTCCTACTTGGAGGACATGAAAAGCAATGGATATATAAAGGGAGAATCAGAATGTCTATACATATTTAATCTTTCCCACCACCCCCGCCACCCCGCCCCCCGCTAGGAAAAGGAGGAAAATAATGAAAGCAAATGCACTGAACTGGCCAGATTCATAGTGATAGCTGTTTCCATAAACATGTTATTTTAATTTTAATGGTATTTTTTAAAACAATCCTGAATGATTTACAGAGAAGACAGCGTTCTGTTTTAAGCAAAACAAACAAACAAACAAACAAACAAAAAATAGAAAAACACCCAGCTGAAATGTTGCCCTCTGGAATCATCTGGTTAGGTTCTGTTGTTTAAGCCTGGATAGCAGTATCGAGAATGGGAGAATAGATGATCAAGGCATACATAGATTTCAGTGACCTGGGCTAAAAGTATTTGGAAAGATGCTAGCTTGAGCAACAATTGGGGTTGGTGCAGATGAACTAGCTATTAAATGATAATGTAGATACAGGGTCAGTTCATTCCTACCACCTGTCATCTATGTGCCTTTCTACTCTATATGTGACATAGATCCCTATGACTAATAATATTAGGCATCAGCCATTTCTCTAACTTTGATCGTATGATGAAAAATCCTCTGTCATTTTTTGTGGAAGTTGTGATCTGCCTGTTTTGCTCCTGATATGCTGACCTAGAATATACTTACCTGTCATCTGCTTTTGTTTCTCAGTCACTCTAAGACTATATATCTACTCTTTTTGTTCTTAACACGTGCAACCTATCTCTTGGGTTGGGCCACCCACTTCTTTCTGATGACTGAAATTTCAGAGTAGTCTCCCCAGCTTCAGTGGTCTCAGGTATTCTGGGGTCATGTAAGCTAGTTGATTCTGTAGTAAGGCAAAAGTTGATTCTGTAGCAGGCTTTTCCATGCATGATGCTTCTATTTCCCAAAGGACTGGATCACGGAAAGGTACCACTGGCTATGATTTTGAGGAGAAAAGATATTAATCTACAAGTTACAATGTGTCAGCCTGTAAACAGGTGCTTCCCATTAGTAGTGTTCCCCATGCTAGCCTATATTTAATTACTTAACCAGTTGTATGGACAAAGGCAACCTGTATAGTTAATATCACAGACACTTTAGCAGCTGCCAGTGCCATTGTTTTAAACTATAAACTGTCCCTTAAGGTAGAAGCCAGTCAGTAACTATTTTAAATATGAGCAATTATAATAGCATTAAAACACAGTTTCTTGATGTCATATTCCTGACAGAATTTCCTTTGTAATTTTAGTTTCTAATGCAATCTGTGCACAACCAGGATGCAGGCCAAGTCTATAGATGAGTAAAAATGGCTACTAACTAGCAACTTACCTATAAGTCTCAAAGACTCTTTCCTGATTTTCAAGTTCAATGGAACAAAACCAATCCTCACATTATCAGACACATGTATAATATGGATGATTTTACACTGATGTTCTTTGCAGCATTGTTTATACTAGTGAAAGTTTTAAATAGCTTATGTATCTATCATGGGATTAGATTAATAAAAGATAGGACTCACATATACTAGGACACAATGCAGCCATTCTAAATCATTATACAGATATGCATGTGCTTGACAGAAATAGGTCCACATTAGAAAGTGAAAAAGGCAAGTATAAAAGTATATATCATATTATTCTAAAAAAATATAATTTTTAGAACTTTAGAATGATATATACCCAAAACAAAACAAAACAGCGGATATCTCTGAATGGTAGAATATTATTATTTTCTTTTTTATATTTTTCCATGTCTGAATATTTTGACACTGAGCATGATTAACTTGGCAATTAGGGAAACAAAATAGGTAGGATGTAAAATTTTCAGTCTTCAGATATAAAGCACATACTATTCTCAAAGGAAGAGCAGCCTAGGTTTCAATAATATGTATTAATTGATTGGTAATTATACCACCACCAAGTATACAATAATGAGGAGAAGAAAAAAAAAAAAAAAAAGAAATCGGGTACCATTTTCTGCTCTGCTTAAATAAGGTCCACAGAAGTTTCCCTCATCGGAAAGTAATGCTTACAATAGCCTCTCCTAGGGGCCTCCAAGCCCAGCATAAGCAGTGGCTGACCTTGGCCTGCACTGGAACACCTCCCAAGAGGCACCAGAACCAACTCAACTGGTGGCCAGTTTCAGAGCACCACCCAATCAGCTTCACAAACGACACATCTAAGGGCAGACTTTGCTGGCATCAAAACCCATCTAAAGTGAATCCCACTCCATGGGGTTAGTCTTGGCACAAAAGCCCGTTGGCTGTAGTGCCAGACTCTACAGCCAGTCATCCTGAGAGTTGACCCCAATAGCAATCAAGGCTCAACTACAACAGAAGGGCACACACAACCCACATGAGAGACACTCCTGGAGCCCCTGGCTCAGGTGACCAGGGAGACTGAGCCACTGGATCCTCTACTATATAAGGCCACTCTACTAAGACTGGCAGATGTAGTAGATCTACCTAAGCATAGAAACAAACATAGGGATGCAGCCAAAATGAGGAGACAAAGGAACATATCCCAAATGAAAGAACAGTCCTAAGTGCCAGAAAAAGAACTAAATGAAATGGAGACAAGCCATCTACCAGATACAGAGTTCAAAACACTGGTTATAAGGATGCTTAATGAACTTGGTGAAGAATAGATTAACTCAGTGAGAACATTAACAAAAAGATAGAAAACATAAAAAGGAACCAGTCAGAAATTAAAATTACAATATCTAAAACAAACACATTAGAGAGAATCAACAACAGGTTAGATGAAGCAGAAGATAAAATCAGTGATCTGGAAGATAAGATAGCAGAAAACACCCAATCAGAAGAGCCAAAAGAAAAAGAATACAAAAAAAGGGATAGTTTAAAGAGCCTTTGGGACAACATCAAGTGTACCAACATTCATACCATAGGGGTACCATAAGAAGAAGAAAGAGAGCAAGAAATTGAAAACCTATTTCAAGAAATAGTGACTGAAAACTTCTAACCTATTGAAGAAAATAGACATACAAGCCCAGGAAGTGCAGACAGTCTCAAACAAGAAGAATCCAAAGAGGCTCACACAAAGACATGCCATAATTAGAATGCCAAAGGTTAAAGACAAAGAAAGAATCTTAAAAGCAGTAAGAGAAAGGCAGTTACCTACATGTAGCTCCAATAGACTGTCAGCTGCTTTCTCAATAGAAACTTTGCAAGTCAGAAAGGATTGATACAGATTATTCAAAGTGACGAAAAGCAAAGACCTATAATCAAAATTACTCTATCTGGCAAGGCTATCATTTAGAATTGAAGGAGAGAGAAAAAGTTTCCCAGATGAGAAAAAGCTAAAGGAGTTCATAACTATTAAACCAGTATTACAAGGAAGGTAAAAGGACTTCTTTAAGAAGAAAAGATAAAATATGTTAACCAGAAAATAGGGGAAAGAAAATAATTCTCACTGACAAACACTTAAAAGCAGTAGATCAACTAACTATAAAGCTAGCACAAAGGTTAAAAGGCAAAAATAGGAAGATCATGTGTAATTACAAGAATAAATTAAGTGATATACACGAACACACATACACAAGTAAAAAATAATGACAAAAACACATGAAGGGTGTAAGTAAAAATTGTACTGATTTTAGAATGTATTTGAACTTAAGCAAACATCAACTTAAAATAGACTGCTATGAACATAACTTTCTATATATGAAACAAATGGATAATCACAAAACAAAAATCTACAAGGTATAAACAAGAAATAAATAGAAAGGAACCCATACACAACAATACAGAAAGTCATTGACATATAAGAGAAGAGAGCAAGAGAATAAGGAAGAAACAGAGAACTACGAAAACAATCAGAAAACAATAAAAAATGTCAATAACTACATGCCTATCAATAATGACTTTAAATTTAAATAGACTAAGCACAATCAAAAGACACAGGATGGCTGAATGGATAAAAAAACAAGACCTGTACATATATTGCCTATAAGAGACCCACTTCAGATTTAAAGATACACACAGACTAAAAGTAAAGAAACGGAAAAAGATATTTCATGCAAATGGAAAATAAAAGCTGGAGTAGCAATACTTATATCACACAAAATGGACTTTAAAATGAAGGCTATAATTCCCCATAAACAAAAGTCCAGAACCAGATGGCTTCACAGGTGAATTTTACCAAATATTTAAAGAAAAATTAAACCTATCATTCTCAAAGTATTCCAAAAATTCAAGAGGATGAAACCCTCATTTTATGAGGCCACCATTACCCTAACTCTAAAGCCAGACAAAGACATTGTGATGAAAGAAAATTGTAGGCTGGTATCCCTGATGAACATAGGTGCAAAAATACTCAACAAAATATTAGCAAACTGAATTCAACAATACATTAAAAAGATCACACGCCATGATCAAATGAGATTCATTCCTGAGATGCAAGGTTGGTTCAATATCTACAAATCAATTAACATGATACACCACATAAACAGAATGAAGGAAAAAATCATATGATCATATCAATAGATGCAGAAAAAGTGTTCGACAAAGATACACGCAGACTAAAAGTAAAGTTCTCAGCAAAGTGAGAATAGAGGGAACATACCTCAATATAATAAAAGCCATATATGAGAAACTCACAGCTAATATCATACTCAACAGTATAAAGCTAAAGCATTTTTCTTAAGATCAGGACAAGACAAGGATGTCCACTTTCACCACTCCTCTTCAACATAGTATTGGAAGTCCCAGCCACAGCAATCAAACAAGAAAAGAAATAAAAGACATCTAAATTGGAAAAGAAGTAAAATTGTCATTATTTGCAGATGACGATACTATATAGAGAGAACTGTAAATATTCCATGAAAAACTACTAGAACTAATAAATTCAGTAAAGTAGCAGAATACAAAATTAATATTCGGTAATCAGTTGCATTTTTACACACCAATGATAAACTGACTCTATTCCTTATGCTGTTCTTAACATCCCTATGACTATTTTTATAACTGCCAATTTGTACTTCTTAATTTCTTCATCTTTTTCACCCAGCCCCCAACCTCTCCCATCTAGGGACCATCAATTTGTTCTCTGTATCTATGAGTTTGTTTCTGTTTTGTTTGTTCTTTGATTTTATTTTTGTACTCCACATATAAGTGAAATCATATAGTATCTGTCTTTCTCTGTCTGATAGATGTGACACATACACACACACACACACACACACACACACACACACACACACACACACACACACGAATCAGTCAACAATCCTCAAGCAAAAAGTAGTTTTACCTCTAATGGTTATCCACAATTTTTTATTACTAAGTTCTCAGTGTATGACCATCTGAGTTCAAATCTTTGATCTGTCACTTCATAGCTATGTTTTCCTAAACTGTTCCCCTTTGTGAACATGAAAATAGTATTTAAAGACCTACCTAATAGGATAGTTGCAAGGACTAAATGAGGCAATAATGTAAAAGGACCACAATGGCACCTGCCACAGAATAAGAGCTTAACATTTTTTTTATATTTGATACGAGTCACATTCTAAAGATTTCAGCATCAAAATCTTACTATACTCTTGAAAGTCTAGATAGCTTCATTATGGAGATTTTAACATGTTTTAGTCACTTTTGTGACAATGAGATAAGATGCAAACAGATGTTTATAAAAGTCTTTTTCAGATTAGTCTATAAAAACATAGAGTTAATAAAAAAAAAGGAGGTTATAAAAATCAGTTAAGAAAGAATTTATCAAAGTTTCGACTTTATTTCATGTCATCATGGGCTAGGGTATTTTTATACCCTTGGGAAGTAGTGAAAATCTTTTATAGCAATTTATTTATTTTTCTTATTGCTATCCAGTGGGTAGAGAAATGTTGCCAGGCTGCTTTCTATTACTTCTGTGCTTTAGGATTCCAGTTGTCTGGACAGATTTGTTCCTTAGGGTAGGAAGAGATTATTACTGGAGATTCTAGCCTGGCTTGAATGATTCATCTAGTAAAACTGGTCACCTATTTTTTTTCTTCCCTAGGATAGGAGATTTACCAGACAACCTGCTGACCTTGAATTTGGTTTCCTGTTCGTTGGCAAGAGGGAGCCTTCCTGGCCATCATAACCAGGGTCTGTATCCATGTCAAGTATATTCCCCTCTGCCCAAAAACTGGCCTGCAATTTATTTCAACAATCCTTTCGTGAACACTGACGATGTGCCTCACATAGTACCAGAGATAAATGATCCAGTCTCATCTTTCCAGACAGTTACTGTGCAGTATTTGTGGCCTTTTGGTTCAAAAATTAATCTAATGAGATGTGTTAGGACTTCCTCTGTAGGCTGCTACTCAGTGAGTCAGTTTGAGAACTGAGATTATGTTTTATATCCCCTGATACAAAAATGAAATCTCAGCCCTTCCCATCAAGATATTCTCACTTAAATGAGGTGGCATATAAAGATAATTAGAATAAAGTTACAGTGAATATTATGATTAAAAGAGCACAGAAAAGGAACACTTAGCCAAGCCTTAAAGGAAGCATCTCTGGGGAGGCTTTCTAGAGAAGGCAATGTTACAGCTGATTCTTAAGGGATGAAGATAAATTAGCCTGGAGGAAAAATATATTCTAGGCAAAAGAAACACTGTGAGGAAAGGGAGATAAGAGATGAGAAAAAAAAAAAAGTGTGGCTACAAGCAAATGAGTGTTGATTAAAAGCAGGGGACTATGGGCTTTGAGGCTTAGAAAAGTAAAATTCAGATCATGGACAGTTTCACGTGCCATTTTAAATCTCTCGGGCTTTAGCTGTACAATAGGAAGTGAAACTGTTAAGATAGTTCAATTTGGTGATCATATAGTGGAAGGGCTTAAACAGGACAAGAATAAGGAATTAATTGGACATGGAGGATAGAGAAAGAGTTAAAGATCACTAAAATTTCTAGCTTATGATTTCGGAGACTAGAGGTCCTATCAACTAAGATAGGGTATATAGGAGGAGGAGTTGCATTCAAGAAGATGATGAGTTCAGTTTGGTATTTTTTAAGTTGGGGCTGCCTTAAAGATATCCATGTGGAGCTTTACAACAGCAGTTAAATATTATGAGACCGAGGTTTAGAGGAGAGGTCTGGAAAGAGTATGAGAGACTTGGGAGATTTATTATATAGACTGTAACTGAAGCCATCACCCAGGAAAGTATGTAGAGTGAGAAGAGCAGTGGGATGATGATCAATTCTGGGAAATAATGATATTTAATAGATGAGTCCATGAAGAAAGCAGACAGCAAACATTCGGAGAGGTACAGAATGAAACATTAGAGCACATGTTATACAAATCAAGAAGTAAATATTTTGAAAAATGGAATAAGCAATAATATCACATTCTATAGAAAGATACAAGAAAATAAAGACAGAAAACTACCAGCTTTAGAAATATGAAGGTCATTAGGACCTTAATAAGAACAATTTCAGTAAGAGGAGCAGAAGCCATATTGTCAAAGGTTGAGGAGTAAATGGAAGCAATGAATATAACTTATACTTGCATTTCCCATGACCCTGAAGGAGATGGAGGTGATATTATCTTCATAGAGCAAAAATAATTATCTTGGGACATTGTGACTGACATGCCTAACACCATTCTGCTAAAACAGTCCTGCTCATGTTTTGTTTTGTTTTGTTTTGTTTTACTTAAGGGACCAGCATTGACTAGGCTCTCCCCTGCTATCCCAGTAGAGACCTCTGAATGGACTACAATGGACATCTGTCCTGCTCAAGGGCAGCCAATGCATAGGCTGGCTAGTAATACATGATATACCTTGTGATGAAAGACACTACTCACAGGGTAATAAACCAGTTGAAAGAGAAATAAAAAAGAATGAACACAGAGGAAGTGAAACCCATTTTGTTTCCTAAGGTTCCCAGAGTAAGTTTCTGTTCTAAAAGAGCCCAATATAACAAAGACTTGAATTATGTAATGTAATGCCTAATGTTGGAGCCAACTGCATTAAAAAAATAGTCAATGAAGCCCAGTAGGCCATTATTTTAGGGTAAATTTAAAGTTTTACGTTTCCATTTTTAGGTAAAAAATGTTGACATAAGCATAATCTGTGTCATTACATTATCAGCAATGAGTGTATTGTTCATGGATATATACATTTGTTTGTTTTTGTATTATATGAAAGCCAAGCAACATCATGGTGTACTGAACTAAAGAAAGTTTCACAAAATATGATTAAAGAAAAACTTTCAGAGTTGAGTCATTCCAGAGTGTGATACTATTTCACACCATAGCATAGGTAAGCTGGACATATAAGGACCTGTGACAAAAAAGTCAGTACCATCTTCATGGTGTGAGCGGATGTACAATGAGAATATAGTCTTTGTAGACCAACTTGCAACTGTTCATCAGCTGTAAATAGAGGGGTAAATATGTACTGATTTTTTTTCTGTTTCTGATTCCAGCCATAAATGGATGAGATATCCATATTATGAAAATTTCAATTCTAGCCTTATCGTTATGTAAGCAAGACAACTTTACAAAATTATTGAGTTGACACCCTATTAAATCTGAAATTTGAGAGTTGCTCAATATCTGAGATTTCATTCAATGTAGAGTCTGATGGCCCTGAGTTAGATGACAAAGCCTTAAAGTTGTTAATACCATTTTGTCCTGTCTACTTATACAATAGAGAGTCTCTGCATTAGTACCAATGATGTTAAAATATATAACTAGGCCCAAGACTAAATCTTTCTACTATTAAATCAAGCACCAAAAGACATATTAATGCCTTTATCTGTTTCAGTTTTAATAAAATTGTTAAAGCATAAGGAATTTATGCCTATTTTTTATATTTGTTGATATTTAAGTAACACTATTAAAAAGAGTTTTAAGCCAATTACAACAGACACAAAAGAATTAGATTCCCATTAAGATGAATGCACAGATCCCTTTTACAACTACTAAAATTTGAGAATCAAGGCACTGACTAATCACTATACCCAGACTTTCTTCTCCATTTAAGACATCCTTCAACCTGTCTTCCAATCAGTCATCTCAAAGAAACTTTACTCTCCAGCTCAAAAAGCTGCTGTGAATTTAAAAGAAAACTAACTTCCATATAGGCTACACCAATTTACAATCCTACCAACAGTGCACAAAGGTTCCCGTTGCCTCAAAAAATTAAAAGTAGAACTACCATATGACCAGCAATTATACTTCTGGGTATTTATCTGAAGAAAACAAAAAAACATTAATTCAAAAATACATATCTACCCCTATGTACAATAGCCAAGATATGAAAGTAACTTAGGTGCCCATCAATAGATGAATGGGTAAAAAAAGAACACACACACACGCACGCACACGCGCGCGCACACACACACACACACACACTATATAGAATATTATTCAGCCATAAAAAATGAAATCTTGCTATTTGTGACAACATGGGTGAACCTAGAGGGTATTATGCTAAGTGAAATAAGTCAGACAGGGAAAGACAAATACCACATGATTTCACTTTTATGTAGAATCTAAGAAAACAAAACAAATGAACAAACAAAACAGAGGGGATGGAGTGGGAGGATGGGTAAAAAAAGTGAAAGGGAATAAGAGGTACAAACTTTCAGTTATAAAATAAATAACTCACAGTGCTGTAATATACAGCACAGGGAATATAGTCAATAATATTTTAATAACTTTGTATGATGATAGATGGTTACTAAACTCATCATGGTGGTCACATTATAAGTTATATAAATGTCTAATCACTATGCTGTACACCTGAAACTAATATAATGCCGTATGCCAAGTATACTTAAAACAAAACAGGACTAACTTGGCCCAACTTTAATTTGAAGTTGTGAAAAAAGATGAAACAATAAAAGTTGTTATAAGTTAACTTCTAAAAGGACTTTGGAGGGCTCGTAGATTAAAATTCACACTGTAAGATAATGAATATGAAGATAAAAAAATGAATAGATTAACTGTAAAGGACGTAGTTCAGGGAAATTAGAATATATGTGTAATAAATTTAGCTCTAAAATTTGTGGCAGCTAAAAATGTAAAAGAAATTTATAGATTCCATACTTTCTGTTTTTGTTTTAATTTTTTTACACAAATTTCATTCTAGCCAATCAGATTTTCCCCTCTTCTCTACTACTTGCCTTTTAATCTAGTTAGGCTGACTTCATAACTGTTCCATGAACATACATCTATGCATATCCCAGATTTTTGCTTCCATGCCCACGAATGCCTTCTCCTTCCCCTCTATTAAAGTCTGCACATCCTTGAAAGCCCAGTTCAAGTCCCACTTCCCTGAACTCTCTGGCCTTCCATTAATCATTCTCTCCTCTGGACTCCAGTAACATAAATTTAGCTTGCATCACACAATTCAGCTTTTAATTTTAGCCAGTGTCATACTTTTCACTATCATTTCATATATTGCCTTTCCAAGATGCTAGTTCCATGAGATCAGAGAATATGTCTCTTCTATCTCTTTATTAGCCTTCTCAACACTAAATAGATATTTAATATTGGTTCTCTTTCTCTGAAGAAAACTTTTCTGAGGATTTATAGACATAAATGTCATTTGATCCCATAGATCATGTAGAAAAATACAATTTCTATAAGTATAAAATGTTATACTATGGAAATACATACTTTTATTTTTTCTAATAATACACAGAGTGAAACGCTATTAAAAACACAGGGTATGTATCATGATGACTATCTTTATGAATAGGCCTATTCTGAATCATTGTCACATTCCTGCCTTAAGGATTAGGATTTTTCTTTCAATTTTTATTTTCCTTGACCTCTCTATAGCACATGATACTGTTGACAATTATGCTTTCTATGAAACTTTCTCCTCTCTTGGGTTGTTTATTACCACTATCTTCATTTTCGAATCACCTCTATGCCTGATTCTTCCCTATTTTATAAGCCACCATTCTTTTTCTTGTCCCTTATATGTTAGTAATTTTCAGGTTTTCAGTCTTGCCCTTTCTCATGTTATTCCGTCCATTCCATGAGCCACTCTCCATGGGTATATTCATCCACTTGCAAACTTCAATTATTCTACTTCCTTTATGCTAAAGAATCTTATTTCTACATTTCTTACACTCTAGGCTATAGCTTCAATCATCTTCTAAATATTTCTTCTGATTATTCCAAAGCTACCTCACACTCAAGATCCAAACTGAACTGATTTCCTTTCCTTTGATTCTATTCACTCTGTTTCATGTTTCCTTATTTTGATGAATGGGGCCATGACACAGGTTAAAATGCTCCTCTCCTCCAGTCTTTAGTTGAAGGCCTAACCACCTATTACCTCACAATGTGGCTTTAGTTGGAGACAGGATCTTCACAGAGGTAACTAAATTAAAGTCATTAGGGTGACCTCTAATCCAAAATGACTGGTCTCATAACAAGGAGAAATTGGGAGACACACTCACAAATGGAGAATGACATGTAAAGATGAAGGCAGAGATCAGAGTGATGATTCTATAAGACAAAAAATGCCAAATACTGCCAGTAGACCTAAGAGAGGGGCCTGAAACAGATCCTTCCCTAGCACCTTCACAGGGAGCATGACCCTACTGACACCTTGATCTTGGACTCCTATCCTCCAGAACTATGATACAATAAATTTCTATTGTTTAAGCTGCTCAGTTTGGGGTACTTTATTGTGGCAGGCCTAGCCAACTAATACAGCCATCATATACCAAGTCATAAAAACAAAAGACAGAAAAGCAAAAAGCCCTAGGACTACCTCCCTTTTTTTCACCCTCACATCCAATAGCTCAACAAGTTCAGTCGATTCTGACTTCTGAATCATTTTTGGATCTGTTTCTTCTTCATCATCATCTCCACTGCCACTCTCTAATGCAGACCTTCTCCCATTGCGTAGGTTCATGTAATACATTCCTATTGAATCTCTAGTGCCTGTAGCCTCAGCTCCACCTAATCAACCTTCCATGCTGCTATGAGATTCTGGAAAACAAGCTGGAAATGGCACATCATCACCCATGAAATAAAAAATCAAACTCATTATTATCCAGGCCCCTCATGACAATTCATATTACTAGCTTCTCCTACCTATACTTTAGCAATGTTGAACTGCTTTCTCCTTCTTGAATATATTGTGCTCTCCTATTGCCTCCATAAGTGCTGTTTCCTTTCCTGAAACATGATTCTCTTTCTATTTCTTTTCCTGCCCAAGATATTCCTACCCATGTGTTAAGATTCAGCTTGAGCTGTATACTGTGACTGTCCCATTCTATCTGTCTCCCTGCACTTTACTGTGATCTCTGGAAAAGCAGGAACTTCCATTTGCAACTGTTTCCTTGGTTCCTGGAATATAATAGGCACCTAGTAAATGATTTTTGAATAAATACAGAAATGAGCATGTTCTTTTGTTTATGAACAGAGAAAGTAAAAATATTAGAGCATAATATTCATGAATAAGTTTGTGTGTATTAAAACTATTCTTTAGGTAAGTCAGTTCAACTTTGATTGCCGTTTTTGGTAGAGGGCTGGCCAGATCTGTCTTTCATAGTTGTTCAGGATATACTGCCAATCTTTTAATTTTCCTGTGTGCTTTGAAGCTTCCAATAAGAGAGTTCTGTTGAAGATCTGTTGGTTCAGCAGTCATTATAGGGCAGAATTAAATCCATCCTTCCACTCTTTATATTTAAAAAAAAAATTTAGGCCTATCAACTCTCCTTATATACCTTGTAGGAAAATCAAAAGCAGTCAATTTGCCGCTACAGTCATATAGTGACATAGAAATAAAACACTGCATTTCTACAGAATGCCTAATTACTACTTTTTATTCCAATAGCCAAAATCATGCTTGATACCATATTATTTTATGAAAGGAAAGGATTATGTGATCTTCATCTATAGTAGGTTGCAGAGGTTAACACCCCTACCACCTAACCCCCAACCCCACACTCCTGCCACACACACACACACACACACACACACACACACACACACACACACACAATCCAGTGAGTTCAGTCATCTCATATTATTGCCTCCGGGTGGCAAATGCTTAAGTGCACTTTTATTATCTTTAAATGGTAACGAAACCAATGCTTAAGTGCACTTTTATTACCTTTCTCCCTCCCTAGGTAGAGATTGTTCTACATATTTCCCTTTCTCCCTCCCTAGGTAGAGATAGGGTACCAACATAAAAACACAGAGCTTAGTTAACACATCATAAAAAAAAAATATATATATATATATATATATATATATATATAGCCAACAAATATTCAGTGCTTTCTTGTGAAAACAGTAGCAAGTCCCTTTGGACCACAGCAGTGAAAGTATTTCACTAAACCTTTAATGTGAATTTGCTCAATGGGACTGTGCATACAGGTGTAGGACAATTATTAGATTTGATATCTGAATGAGCTCAGGTTCCCCTTAGAGCCTGACTGCTTCAATGAGCCCATTATTTTGCTTCCACCGGTCCTAGAACTGATCAACTTAATTATTCTGACTAAGGAAACATTTAGGACAGGAATTTCTGATTTGTTTTAAACCATATGGGACATCTAAAAGTGCTTCACTTAAAAAAAAAATCACAACATAGAAGAAATCGCTATGAGGATATGTTAGACACTTGGAAGTAGGGCAGGACCAAGATCCATGCTAGGGCACACAGCTACTGTCTTTCCCAGACTGGCTTCTCTGTTTGGAGTACTCCTTGGGACCAGTTAAACCTTAGCAAATTCACACTTTCCTGGAATACTCAAACAGAAGCATTAATTTGGCAATGGAGGTAGGAGCACAGAGGCAGTTGAAGTTAAACCTTGTGCTCTCTGACATAATACATTCAGATTCTTAAAACAGCTAATGTGCAGAAGGGCAAATGAAACACTTTACAGAGCAAGCCAATTACAGAGCTTCTTTGGCAAGGTGATTAAGAACAAGAAAAGCCAGAAAATGGGACCAACTTTAGAGGTGATGTGTAAGGAATATGGTCTTTTACAGGTGGAAAGTTAAAGTCAAATTATATCTCTTAATAAAAAGCATATCACCTTTGAAATATTGGATTTTGACATTAACTTTGGCCAAAGTGGTACATTAGCAATAATAAGTACTCAGGTAAGAAAAAGACACGCTATTTTGACACAAAAATACACTAATTCTGGTAAGTCACAGTTGATTCATAATCGGCATGCTTAAAAGCAACTCCAACCTCACCCATTCTTTCAGCTTATATTAATGACTATTAAATAATTATATGTTTACCTACAGGAAAAGAAGACACAAAAGTATTACCAGTCTCCAAAATTTTACAGATGACAGTTTATTTCTCATCAGTGAATGAATCTGTCCCTAAAAATGATGTAAGTGACATCAAAATGGTCCCCTTTGCCCCTTGCCTCCTTTTACTAATGATATGGAACGGCTGCTGAGCCTGCAATAAACGTGTTTGTGTCTAGTCACATTTCCATCATTTTACAATCCAATCTGATTCCTTAAAAAAAAAAAAAAAGTCACAGGAGACAAGCGCAAGTTCCTGCTTGAAGGCATTCCCTGACATCAGCCTTCACTTCATACTTCTGCTCAAAGTGCCTGATTTGACAAAGCACCCAGAAAGTCAGGAGACAAGTCTCTTCACCTCCTCTCCTAAACTGTCTGACAGGAGTCAATAATGATTCTTTCACATAGCTACAATTTAACAATTTTAGATGAAAGTCTGAGGATAAACTTTCTAGTATTCCTTACAATATTTTGTTAAAGAGGAGGTATAAAAATGCATTTGCCTTGGTGGGGCTGTTCTCCTGTGGTTCAACTCAATCCATTTTAGCAGTTGGTAGTTTAAATAACAGAACTTACAGGCTGCCATGCACAGACGCTTTGCATGCCACATGAAAGCAAAGGATTCAGAGATGAAAGCAAAAATGGAAAGGAAAAAAAGTAGCTTCTCTTCTATAAAAGAATTTCTTTAATAACAGCAGCTGGGAAAAATTTCTCTGACTTGTGTTCTTCTCCTACTGTTTTATATAAAATGGCTACCATACTTTTCTTCCTAGGCTACATCTACTGACAGACTGTCAAAAGCAAATAACTTTCCCCCTTATATTGCAATAATCATCTACTGTATTTTTAATGTACTCAAAACAAATTTTCTTATTATATCATCACAGTGACAATCCTCTCTGTATTACCAATTAAAATGATATATTTTAAATGTGACTATCATAAAAGCAGCCTATCCATAATTATTATTTTTAGGTTAAGTAAAATATCAACATTTTTTATACATGTTTAGGTTAACATTTGCAATTTAGCTTTCTGTAATATTTAAACAAAATTGAATTGATGGGAAAACTTAAAAAAAAAAGAGCAAACTTTAAGACTGGTTCTTTCTTGAGTGGGTCATCATCCTTACTGCTCGCCCATTACTTTCACCATATAACAGTAAAGAAAAACTCAGACTTGACATTAGCAAGATGGGCCCATTATTACCTGTCAGCTGTGTCTCTGTGCCCACCAACTGTTACTTACTCAATTTTGAACTTATATTTAATGATTATTTAGAAAGAAAGCATGTCTATTTTTATTCAATGTGCTGCAATTACAAAGATTAATAGATATAAAAGAATTCACAAGCTTTTGACTGTGAATATACTGATTCTGATAAGTCACAGTTGATTCAGAATTGGCATCTTTAAAAGCAACTCTAAACTAACATCACCCATTCTTTCAGTTTATATTAATGAGTATTAAAAAGCTATATGATTACCTATAGGAAAAGTAGGCATAAAAGTATTACTGGTTTCTAAAATTTTACAGATGCTAGTTTATTTCTCACCAGTGAATGCATCTGTCCTTACGAAGAATGTAAGTGACATCAAATAGGTCCCCTTTGCCCCTTTCCTCCTTCCACTTTAAGATTGTAAATTGGTTAGTGTGAAGGAAGGGGTAGGATCAGTTTCTGTTGTTATATCTTGACACATATAAACTAACTACATATAAATTTGTGCATCTAAACTAATTTTGGAAGCAATGACGATGTCTGTATCTTTAAATGCCAATTTGCTATAGCTAAGGCTGAAGGTTTCCTCTCTTAGGAGAAATAGCTCAGAAAAATAATAAAATATAAGTAAAATATGTAAAGTGACTTCCTGCTGAATTGTGAGAAACAGCTCCAATCTTGCTTCACACTTCCCCTATGTTGAAACTTCCTGGATTTAAAGCACAGCAAAGGGGAGGTTAGCTGATATTTTGCATCAAATGGTTTCTTTATCTAAGCATCTCCAGCTCCTATAGCATTTTTTGATGCACCATTACATTATCCACTCTGGCATTTGGTACAGTTTTCTCACTCTTAGTCTACTCTTTACCAAGACAGTGAAAACTGCTTACTATTTCATCATAAACCTGAAGACTGATTAGTCTCATATCTTCTCCTTCCTTGGCATAAACATTTCCAAAAACCTCTATCTCTCATCATAGGTTCAAGAAGGAAAGAGTTTTTTTGTTTTGTTTTGTTTTGTTTTGTTTTTTAATTGAAAGGTATTTGACATGTAACATCACATAAGTTTGAGATGTACCATATTGGTTTAATACATTTATGTATTGTTATATGATTGCTGTTATAGCGTTAGCTAGCATCTCTATCCTGTCACAAAATTATCATTTGTTTTTTTGTGGTGAGAGTAATTAATATCTAGTCTCTTAGCAAGTTTGATGTTTATAATAAAATATTGTTGCCTATAATCACTGTACTGTGTATTAGATCTCTAGGACTTATCTACTAGTTGCAAGTCTGTCCCTATACACAACATCTCCCCTATCCCACCCCTCTCAGCCCCTGGTAACTCCCAATTTCCTTTTTGTTTTTACAAGTTCAGTTTTCTTCAGATTCCACATATAATTGATAGCATACAGTAATTGTCTTAAGTAGAAAAAAGTTTTGATACCACATTAGATCTCATTCACACAGGTCAATAAAGCGTTTTATGTATCTATTTTTAAAAAGAACCCTATGAACGTGTATAATAGTTTGGGGATAATCAATGGAACACAGAATTTTAGAGCTAGAAGGGAATTTATGAATTATTGAAGTGAAGTCTAACCTTTCATTTTTTAGATAACGATACTGACTTCCAGAGAAGAGAACTGATTTGTCATAAATACTCTACACAATAAAGATATAAAACTGGGATGCTTAAAGCAGGGAATGGGATATAAGTTAATGAACCATATAACCATAATTGTTATACCATTCATTTATTGGATAATATGGTTAAGCCTTTATAATGTGTATATTTATAGCGAAAGACAGCAATAACATAACAAACTATGATCTTCTTATGATCTCATATAATAACCACTCTAAAGATGTAATTAGAATAACAATATGCTAAAAACTCCTATAATTCTATAATATGACATTTAGTAATTCAGTTACTTGGTAAGGAAAAGTTTACTGGAAAAACAATATATCCTATAATCTGTATTTTGATGGGCCTAAAACATATTTACATTATTCACTGTCCATAAAGTTCTTAAGGCAGGGGTCCCTAACCCCCAGGCCACAGACTGGTATCTGGCCATAGACTATTAGGACCCGGGCTACACAGCAGGAGGTAAGCAGCGGGGAGCAAGCAAAGCTTCATCTGTATTTGCTGCTGCTCCCCATTGCTAGCATCACCTCCTCAGCTCCACCTTGGATCATCAAGGCATCAAAGTCTCATAGGAGCACCGGTCCCTGGTGCCAAAAAGGTTGGGGGCCATTGCCTTAAGGTACACATTTATACAAAGACCCGAAAAGAAAAGAACATAATTGTCTGGCCTAATGCCTTGGTGAGATGCACTCTGGAATAGAGAGTAGCTATGGACACACACACGCATACAAATACACACAAATGTGTGTGCGTGCGTGTGTGTGTGTGTGTGTGTGTGTGTGTGTGTGTGTGTATATATATATATATATATTTTGATGTTTGGCACCATGCTTTTATTAAAAGACACTAGACATGAGGTGGAAAAAAATGGTGTAGATGACAGAGGTTTTTTTCATCCCTCTTGCGACCAAATCAAAATTAGGACAGAAACACAGAGCAAACAGCAAAGAAAGTCACCTGGGATCTAGATGAACAGAAGCAGCATAACTAGGGAGAGAAATAATTAATTAACCTACAATGGCAGAAGGAAGGAGGGGGCGAAGACACGAGGCTGCCTGGTACCTAGTGGCTGAGTGGGACAGAGTCTATGGCAGCTGCAGATACCTTTTAAAGGGGCTGTGTCTGCGAGCGGACTTTCATGATGACAGACCAGCTCGCTCTGAGCACCAGTGCCAAGTCTGTTGCTCGGGGAGCACCAGGGACTTACAGTGGGACACTGAGTTATTGGAGCGAGGGTTGAAGGTGAAGCTTTCTCCCAGTCGGAAATGCTGGTGGTATCCACTGTTCTTCTGTTGAGTCCTCCCTACTTCCCAGTGTGCAGACCTAGTGCTGCCATAGCCGAGAGGGCATCAAACTATAAAAAGTGGTCACTCAGCCCAGAGTATTACCTGAAACTCCACCTTCCCTAACTTGTGGCCCAACCCAAGCCACATCCAAATGTGTCCTCCACGAGTCAGGTACTCCTTGCTGAGTAGCAACAAGACACAAACTGATGACAGCTGGCCTCAGCTTCATGACCTCTCGAGGCAACTGTAAGCACATCTGTGGATTGCTTGCTGAATCTTAACAGGTGGCCCCGGAGGGACACAGACTGTAGCTAAACATGGGCCTGCAGCTGAACCCCTCTCAGGACTGGGCCAGTGGACACCTACTACACAAAGCCATGCTAATAAGACCGGGAGACTTAGGAGCTTTGCTTAGTATATAGAAACAGACACAGAAAGGCAGCCGAAATGGGGAGACAAGAAGAAACCGTATGAGAGAACAGAAAAGAGATACAGGAATAATGGAGTTCAGCAATCTCACAGATGCAGAATTCAAAACACTGGTTATAAAGATGCTCAATGAACTTAGGAGGAGTGTAGATAAATTCAGTGAGAACTTTAGCAAAGAGATAAAAAATGTAAAATATCGAAATGGAAATTATAAAAGGGAACCAGTCAGAAATGAAGAATGCATTATCTAAGATGAAGAAGATACTAAAGGGAATCAACAGAGTGGATAAAGAAGAGGATTGAATCACCTATATAGAAGTTGAGGAAGCCAAAGACACTGAATCAGAATGGCAAGAAAAAAGAAGCCAAGACTATATTAATAATTTAAGGAGCCTATGGGACACAATTAGATGTAAAATTACCCATTTCATAGGGATACCTGAAGGAAAAGAAGAAGTTGAAGACCTATTGGAAGAAAAAATGATGGAAAACTTCCCTAAACTGGTGAAGGAAATAGATGTACCTCAGGAAGCTCAGAGAATCCCAAACAAGATGACCCCAAAGAGGCCCACACCAAGACACATCATAATTAAAATGCCAAAGGTTAAATACAAAGAGAGAATCTTAAAAGCAGCAAGAGCAAAGCAGTTAGTTATCTAAAAAGAAGCATCCATAAGATTGGCAGCTGATTTCTAAAAAGGAATTTTGCAAGACAGAAGGGTTTGCACAGAATATTCAAAGTGATGAAAGCCCAGGATCTACAACCAAGAATACTTTATCAAACAAAGCTATAATTTAGAGTGGAAGGACAGATAAAGAGCTTCCCAGACAAAAATAAGCTAAAGGAATTTATCAACACCAAGCCAGTATTACAGGAAATGATGGAAGGCCTTCTTTAAGAAGAAAAAACATGTATCCAAAACATGAATAAAGAGTGGTAATAGCTACATTGCTATCAACAAGTACCTCATATGGAAAAGAATTAAGTGCTCCAACCAAAAGATATGGTGGCTAAATGGATAAGAAAACAAGACCCCTACATATGCTGCCTACAAAAGACTCACTTCGGATTAAAAGACACACAAACTAAAAGGAAGGGGATAGAAAAAGATATTGCCTTGATAGACCTAGAAGGTATTGCGCTAATGAAATAAGTCAGAGAGTGAAAGACAAATATCGCATGATTTCACATATACGTGGAATCTAAAGAACAAAATAAGCAACAACAAAAATGGAAATAAACTCAAAGAGATAATTTTTTGAGGGCTACTAGATGGGAGAGGAGTTTGGGGGGTTGTTGAAAAAGGGCAAAGGGATTAAGAAGTACAAATGTATAGTTACAAAAAAGACATGGAGATATAAAATGTAGCATACGGAAAATAGTTAATAATGTTGTAATAAATTTGTAAGGGGGAAGAGGAGTACAAGATTTAGTGGGGCGATCACTTTGTGTGTTATATAGATCTCTAATCACTATGCTATACAACTGAAACAAAGATATTATTGTATGCCAACTATAACTGAAAACAACTCATTGAATTGTACAATGTAAATACTAGATATCATTGTCTATTGTATTTCAATAAAGCCAGAAAAGAAACTAGACATGCATAGTTAAGATTGAAAAGTGGGTGGGCCAGTGGCACAATGGATAATGCGAATGTCTACGGATCAGAAGATTGAAAAGTTAAAAGCTCTTCTACATGTATATGCAAGTTAGAAAAGTCACTGTATTTCTCTCCCTGGTAATTTCATCATGTTCCCCATCGTTGATGGAGTAACTCAAAGCTATTGGTATCACATTAATGTTCACTATCATTGTTTTTGTCAATCTTTGTTCTAGGCTTAATGTTATTTACATATAGTATATGTTTTAGTATTTGAGACAGTGGTCTGTATGCTGTATGGTTTTACTGCAAGCTGGGTATTTTAGTTTAGATTGATTGATAATAAAATGTAATTCAAAGCCAACTGCCAGGTGAACAAGTTAAATGAGGGCCCTCCTTCAAAAAGTGTCTGTTTCCAATTACTCTGGAATTTGAATGAGCTGTACATCACCAGTAGAGGTATTTGCAACTTGACTAGAAAGCAATATCTGTTTTTGCATTTATTCTTTGTGTTACTTACTGCTGGGTATCTTTGAAAATATTATAAAATACTCTTCCTTTTGCTCATTTCGACTCTAATTCTTTTTCTGAACTATTACCTCTTCATCAAAGTTTCTTACTCCTGCGAGCAACAAACATAATGTGGCGAGCAAAAAGAGATGAGTTTTTGTGTATACATGGTTTATATATGTGAATCATTAAATTATAGACCACATTTCCTATTTTTAAACTCTTTACCTTTTCTACCACACTCCTTTTCTGTTAAACAAGACAATTTTCCAATTCACCTTCCTACATGATTCATACTAGTACCCCGTCCTGTCCCTCTACTTTAAAATATTGGTTATCATATTACCTAAAGCATTATACAGATTTAATGCAATTCCCATCGAAATCTCATCAGCATGTTTTAAAGAAATAGAACAAAAAAAATCATCAGATTTGTATGGAAGCACAAAAGACTTCGAATTTTCAAAGCCATCCTCAGACAAAGAAATGAGGCTGGAAGCATCACTCTGCCTGACTTCAAATTATGCTACAAAGCGACAGTAATCAAAACGGCATGCTATTGGCAGCAAAACAGACACACAGACAGGTGGAACAGAATAGAGAGTCCAGAAGTAAACCAATATTTATATGGGCAAATAATTTTCGACAAAAAGCCAAAAACATAGAGTGGAGGAAGAAAAGCCTCTTCAAAAAATAGTGCTGGGAAAATTGGAAAGCTATCTGCAAAAGACTGAAACTAGACTGTTGTCTATCACCACATGCCAAAATTAACTCAAAATGGATTAAAGACCTGGATATAAGACCTGAAACAATAAAATGCATAGAAGAAAACATAGGAACGGAACTGAAGAACCTTGGACTTAAAGAGGATTTTATGAATTTGACCTCAAAAGCAAGGGATGTGAAAGCTAAAATAAACTAATGAGACTACATCAAACTAAAAAGTTTCTGCTCAGCAAGAGAAATCATCAACAAGGTAAAGAGAGAACCATCCAAATGGGAAAATATATTTACAAGCAACACTTCAGATAAGAGCCTAATATCCAAAATATACAAAGAACTCATACAACTCAATAACGACAACAACAAAAAACAAATGATCCAATCAAAAAATGGGCAGAGGACTTAAATAGACACTTCTCCCTTGAGGACATACAAATTGCCAACAAATATATGAAAAGATGCTCAACATCGTTAGCTATTAGGGAAATGCAAATCAAAACCACAATGAGATACCATCTCACACCTGTTAGAATAGCTATAATCAGCACGACAAGTAATAATAAATGTTGGAGAGGATGCGGAGAAAAAGGAACCCTCATACACTGCTGGTGGGACTGCAAATTGGTACAGCCACTATGGAAAACAGTACGGAGATTCCTCAAAAAACTAAGACTTGATCTACCATATAATTCAGCAATCCTTCTACTGGGTATTTACCCCAAATACTTGAAAATCCATATCCGAAAAGATATTTGCACACCAAGGTTCATAGCAGCATTATTCACAGTGGCCAGGGCATGGAAGCAACTGAAGTGTCCTATGATAGATGATTGGCTAAAGAAGCTGTGGTCCATATATACAATGGAATATTACTCAGCCATAAGAAGGGATGAAATACTGCCATTTGCGACAACATGGATGGACCTCAAGATAATCATGCTAAGTGAAATAAGCCAGACAGAAAAAGTTGAAAATCACATGATATCACTTATATATGGGATATAAATCTAAAAGCAACAAATGAGCAGAACAAATAAACTGAGACTCATGAACGTGGACTATAGGCTAGTGGTTACCAGAGGACTATAGACTAGTGGTTACTAGTGGGGTGGGGGATGAGGGGGAAGTAGATGGGGGAAATAGGGTCAAATATAGGTGGGTAGGGGGAGGGTGAAGTAGGTAAAGGGAATCAACTATATGGAAACGGAAGAAAACTGGACTTTGGGTAGTAAACACACAGTAGAATATACAGATGTCAAATGATAATGTATACCTGAAAATTACGTAATTGTATAAACCAAAGTTACCCCAATAAACTTAATTAAAAATTTTAAAAAAAAGCAAAAAATAAAATATAATATTGGTCATCATCTGGTGTACATTTCCAATCTCAATAGTATGCCAGTTGCCACACAGAAGCCAGTATTGCAATCATCCCAATGCAGTCTTAATAATGTTATATTGAGTCATAGAACACATTGTCATAGTTAATATACTTTATTGAACCAATCACCACTTGATGCTTCCATTTAGTACTTCCATTTAGTACTTCCATTTGGTACAATTTTTCACACCTCACTTCAAAATTTTCCTTGTTTCTTTTATATGCTGTATTATGTAATGTTATGTTAATTTCCTGTTGTTATTGGTCAGCATGCCAAACTCATGCATTTCTTTAAATAAAACTTGAAAAAATTTTTATCAGCTAGTTTTAATTGAAATCATTAAAGTAGTAGAAAATTTTGCTTCACGTTTAGATTCTACTTAAATTGTTGTTATCATTTGAATTGCTTTGTATCAAATATTTCAAATGCCCTTATAAAGAAATTTTATAGCAACAATATACATTTTCTTAAATAATATTGGCAGCAGACTTCTTTAAAAAAATAGATTTTGCTTAACAATACACTGCTTTCTAAAAAGTTATATGTTTAAAACTCTACTATGAGCTATAACACACATTGTTCCTTCTTTCTGTTGGGAACTAGACACTCAGAAGGCACCATGGCACAACAAAAGAGCACTGTCTTAAGAAATGAAGCAAACCACCTACTGAATGGATACCTAGTTTTTGTCATGCAAGAATAGAGAGAATATTTCAGATCTCAGATGCTTACTATCGAGATTAAGTGAAATCTTCTCTGTAGATTGCCAGGCAACAATATATACAGTACATGGTAGACATTAAAACCATTCAGTTTGTTAGCTGCATATAAATCTGAACTTTAGCTGTGTGTGCTTAATAAACATATCTCAATGTGTCAACCTTGGGGAGGAAAAAAAAAAACAACTATCAACTGACAGGTAAAGGTCAAGAATGAGCTTCTGAGAATTGAGAGGAAGTTAGAGAGAGTAAGCAATAACAAGCTTATATTTTCTGTATTTATTTATTGGGGGCAAAGAATTCTTATTGTGAAAGGATTTAAAATGCAGATCGTTGGGATTTATGAGAAAAGATGTCTTCTTTTCTCATTACTATATAATAAACAATGATCAAAAATGCCTCATCAACTTATGGTAGATAATGAAGGGAACTAGAGCTTCAATTGCATCCCTGATTTATAGATAATGTTGCAACATCACAAACAATGAACATCATATTCTACCACAATCTATTTGCAAAGATGTGTGTATATGTATGTGTTTTAGGGGTCTGATGGGGAATCATTTTTCATCCCATTCTTTTCAAATTAGAATGTACTTAAATAACTGTTCTCGAAAGAAAATGCAAATGAACATTAAACTACTTATATTCCTTCAAATTCTCTTCCAATATGTTTCAATGTACACGCATTATTATAGATGTAATCAGTGTTTATATACTCTTTTGTGATCTAACTCTTTTACTTCACATTGTTTTGTGTGTACATTTCCACGAATTGTCATGTAATGGTACCACCATCAAACTGTTCCTGTTTCCCTAAACCTCACCACCTCACTTTGTGCTTAGACATTCTAGTAGATATATGTTGCTACTTCACCACTATTTTAATTTGAATTTCTTTACATGCTAGTAAAAAGTGTGTGCTTCCATGTGATGGTTTACTATGTTTTTTACATTTAAAATTTATGTCTTCACCTGTTCTTTTCCTATGTGAAATGCCTTGTGAACCATGTCTGCAGGCTCCTTCCATCTTATGTCCAATATCAACATAACCAAGTTTGTTGATTACTCCTCCAAACTTGTTCAACTAAATGATATGGCTACACACCTAATCATCATCAATCATCCTATGCTTTGAAACCCAATATACAAATGGTCTCAATTCCTCTGATAAATCTCTAAATTTTTTCTCAATCTATTCTTCTCTCTCCCAGACTACTTCAGTATCCTCAGTTATTTTTAGAAATCAACCCAGAAAGATAACTAAAATACAAACCCAATCATATAACTTCATCTCAAGTTAATAAATCTTTCTTTATTGCTTACAGGATAAAAATAAACTTTTTGAGCATAGCTAATTTCACTTGCAGCTCAGTTTCATTTCTCCATTGTTTACATATAAATTCTATATCACATCTAAGTAGACTACTCATTGTTCCTGAATATCCTTCTTGATTTTCTTCTTCCATGTTTTTTGCTGATGTGATTTTGCTCTCCTGTAGGTTGCTCTCACTGCTCTACTCAAAATGTCTGGGACTATCTTACATATCCTTTAGGTTTCATCTACAAAATAATTGACTTCCTGAAGCCTTTTCTGATATTTCCCAATTGGATATGGCTTCTCCTGTCTATGAAGTCCCAGAACAGTTTATAGCTTTCTTATTTTTCTAGTTATAAGAATTACTTATATATTTGTTTGAAACCCCTGGAATCGAGGTTGAGGACTGGGATTGCAACTCATATCTTTCTCTCTGCAAATGCTTTGCACATAGTGGGTATTCAATACATTTTTCTTGAGTTGAATATTCTCCAAGGTCTGAAAATTCCTAGAACAGCAAGAACTTTGTCTTCTGCATGTTCAGATCATCCCAAATTAACACATATATGGAATGAATGAAAATAAAAAAAACTTGAACGCTTATAAAATCATGTAATTAATTGTTTCGAAAAAATTATATCCCTATCTTCCTAAATACTCCCTACTCCCAGTTATGTTTCAGAAAAAAAGGATACTGTCTAATATTCAAGTCTTTACAAATTCTTTAATTATAAAGGGCCTTTTCTAAAGTACAGAGAGTGCATGTTATTCATCTTTCTGTCCCCAGCATCTAGCACTGTGTCTGGTAAAAAAAGAAGGTACCTGTTGTGGGTTGAACTGTATCCTCTAAAACGATAAGCTATAGTTCTAACCTGTAGTACCTGTGAGTGTGACCTTATTTGGAAATTATTTTTAATATTAAAGTACTCTTTGGAGAATACAAATTAGTGTGGGACAACCACAATATGAGTTTTAGGTGATTATGGAGGTAAATTTACAGAATTGGGGGGCTGGAGACAATGAACCATAATACAGATCTAAGAATTATTTACAGGATATGGGCTCATAGTTAAGTGTTGGATATCACTGTAAAAAAACCTTTGAAAGATCACTTAAAAATACAATGCAGTAAATATCTAGAGAAGATAAAAAATATATACACATTTAGGATGAATGGAATAATAAATTGACCTAGTGTTATGTAAATGGATATTTGTGGGTTGGGATAAAAATGACAGTCATGCTATCATATACCAATTAAAGTGTTGCATCTCTATCTAATGACTTAGATGGAAATGAATACAAAGTGTTCCAGAAAACTGTTAGAGAACTCATAAATTGGCCTTCATGCTTATAGAAACACTGATATCAGAGATATATGTGAAGAATTTGAACAAAATTCTTTTACGAAATGAGACAGTGGGTGGGGGAAGCAATATTTCGACAGTAAGATATTATTTTACACCATATGCAATTTGAATACATCTGTATAATAATAAATTTGATATCATAATTAGACATTTTACTGTTTCATCTACATTTCTAAAAGAATACTTATACCCAAAATAGTCAAAAAACTTAAAAAAAAATCATATTAGGAAAATGGGGCCCACGTTATCCATCATATTTTTTGTAAGCTTTTGAATCCAGAGTGGTACAGATGGCTCATTTAGCCCACAATAATAGTAAGAGCTGCAATTTACTTAACATTTGCTGGATGTCATGCACTGTGTTAAGTGACACATGTATGTTATGTCAAGGATCCCCAGCCCCTGGGCCGCAGACCAGTACCGGTCAGTGGCCTGTTAGGAATAGGGCCTCACAGCAGGAGGTGAGTGGCAGGGAGCGAGCAAAGCTTCATCTGTATTTGTAGCTGCTCCCCAGAGCTAGAATCACTGCCTCAGCTCCACCTCAGATCATCAGGCATTAGAGTCTCATAGAAGCTCTGGTCTCTGGTGCCAAAAACGTTGGGGATTGCTGTATTATACCAGTGATTCTTCAAACAATCCTGTAGAATAGGTATTATGAAGCCATTTGCAAATGAGGAGAGAGTGCCTCCAAGAAATTTAAAAAGCTTGCTCAAAATTATGCAGTTATTAAGTGGTGGACATCTGTGAAGTTTCAAAGTCCATAACCTGAACTAGCCTCCATAAGCATTGAGCCTGAATTTCTAGGTCCATGACTTTGACAGGGTGGTGCTTTATATAAACAATGGTGAAGTCAAAAGTAGGACAAGAACAAAAAGTTTTGTAATCCATAAATGCATTACCATCTTCTTCCTTCCTTCCTTCCTTCCTTCCTTCCTTCCTTCCTTCCTTCCTTCCTTCCTTCCTTCCTTCCTTCTATTTGTTCATTCATTTGTTCAGTGAATGAATCATCCATTCAATAACACTCAGTGAATAACTACTTCAGTAATCTTTAACCAAAAGACCTCAGCTCTCTGTGACACAAACATTTTACAAATGAACTGCCAAATTTTGGTCAAGCACTAATTTAATTTAATTTAATTTGGGGGCAACCTTCAAAACATTGTCTGTTATCTGTGAGTTTGTTTGTTTATTTTTGGGGGGTGTGTGTTTATTTTATTCTTTAGATTCCAGATGTATGTGAAATCGTATGGCATCTGTCTTTCTCTGACTTCCTCTATTCAGCATAATACCCTCTATGTCTATCATGAAATATCTCTTTCCATCACTTTACTTTCAGATTCTGTTTGTCTTTTAATCTGAAGTGAGTCTCTTATAGGCAGCATATGTAAGGGTCTTGTTTTCTTACCCATTCAGCCACCCTGTCTTTTGATTAGAGCATTTAATTCTTTTTCATTTGAAGTACGTATTGATAGACATGCAGTTATTGCCATTCTTTATTCATATTTTTGATACATATTTTTTCTTCTTAAAGAAATACCTACATTTCCTGTAATACCAGCTTGGTGGTGATGAACTCTTTTAGCTTCTGCTTGTCAGGGAAACTCTTTATCTGTGCTTTGATTCAAAATTATAACTTTGCTAAGTAGAGTAATCTTGGTTGTAGGTCTTGGGTTTTCATCACTTTGAATATTTTGTGACAAACCCTACTGTCCTGCAAAGTTTCTTTTGAGAAATCAGCTGCCAGTCTTATGGGTGCTCCCTTGTGGATAACTAGCTGCTTTTCTCTTGCTGCCCTTAAGATTCTTTCTTGGTATTCAGCCTCTGGCATTTTAATTATGATGTGTCTTAGTGCAGACCCATTTGGGTTTATCTTTTTGGGGACTCTCTGAGGTTCCTGGGGTTGTACGTCTATTTCCTTCTCCAGGTTAGGGAATTTTTCCATCATTATTTCTTCAAATAGCTCTTAAATTTTTTGCTCTCTCTCTTCTCCTTCTGGCACCCCTATGATGCGAATGTTGTTACTTTTGATGTTACCCCATAGACTTCTTAAAATATCTTCATTATTTTGGATTTCTTTTTCTTGTTGCCATTCTGATTGGGTGTCCTCTGTTACCCCATCCTCTGTATCAGTGATTCCATCCTCTGCTTCATCCACTCTGTTGATTCCCTCTAGTATACTCTCCATCTCAGATATTGTATTTTTTATTTCTGACTGGTTCCTTTTTATAATTTCCATCTCCTATTTTATGTTTTTTATCTCTTTGTTAAAGTTCTCACTGAGTTCTTCTACTCTTCCCTTAAGTTCATTGAGCATCCTCATAACCAGTGTTTTGAACTCTGCATCTGGTAGATGGCTTGACTCCATTGTTTCTGGAGCTCTGTTCTGTTCTTTCATATGAGACCTACTTCTCTGTCTCCCCATTTTGGCTGCCTCCCTGTGTCTGTTTCTATGTATTAGGTAGAGGTCCTAAGTTTCTCAGTCTTAGTAGAGTGGCTTTATGTATTTGGTGACCTGTGGGGCCCAGTGGCACTATATTTCCTGGTCACCTAGTGAGGTGCTCAAGATGTGTCCCCTGTGTGGGTTGTGTGTGCCCTCCTGCTAAAGTTGAGTCTTGGTTGTTATTTGTACATTGATGAGAGGGATTGACCCTTGGGCTGATTGGTTGTGAGGATTGGCTGGTGAGGGGCTGACCCTATAGAACAGGTTTCACTTTAACACAGTTCTGGTGCCTTCCCAGCCTGCCCTTTGGGTGTGTCCCCCTCATTTACAGCCCTGGGTGATGCTCCAGCTCCAGCGCTGGTCAAAGCAGGCCACTGGGTGTGATGGCCCAAGGGCCTTTTGGAGGGTGCCCAGCTGTAAGCCAAGTTCAGCCACAGCTTGTTCACTTCCAGGGTCACTTGGTAAGGGTCACCAAGCAATCCAGATGGCTGTCACCTTTGCTGGGCTTATAGGTACCTTAAGAGGCCAAACTAGTAACCGAGGCCGGCTGCCATTAGTACTGGGCTTGGTGTTGCTCAGCAAGAGGTATGGGGCACACCAATGCCAGATGCTGCTTCTTTGGGTTTTGTGCGATTTTAAAGAAAATCCACAGCAGGAGCCAAAACAGGCCATTTGTATGGAACAAATCATTGGAGGCAGCTTGGGTGGGCCCGTACATTGGTAGAGTTGGAATCTCAGGTAATCACCTGGGCAGAGCAACTAGTGTTGGCCAGGTTGATGGAGACTCAGATATGGCAGCTGCCTGTGTCTGCACACTGGCACGGGGAGGGCTTAACCAAGGAACAATGGATACTGTCAGTACTCCTGTCCAGGAGAAAGATGCCCCTCCAGCCCTCGCCCTGAAGCCAGACAACTCACTGTCTCCCCGCATGTACCCGGAACTCCTTGAGCAGCTGTCCCAGCGCTGGAGCTCAGAGTGAGTGAGTCTATCAATCTTCCAGAGTGACCTCTGCAGTCAAGATATTTCTCTTGATTGTCAATCACCACATGCAGGTGTGGGACCAGCCTGTTTGCCATCTCTGCCCCTCCTACCAGTCTCGAGGTGGCCTCTTCTCTGAGTCCCCAGTTGTAGGATTTATGTTCAGCCAGACTTTAGGTGACTCCCAATGAAAGCTGTTCTGTAATTTAGTTGTAATTTTGATGTGGTTGCGAGAGGAGGCGAGCACAGCATTTATCTACTCTGCCATCTTGACGGAAGCCTCTTTTTTAAATTTTTAATACATTTGAAAACTAAAAACTTTAGAATACCATACTCATGGTCTATTTAGTCTTGTGATTCTATTTCTGGTGAGAGACACCAAGGGAGGCCCTGTAGAAAGAAGTGGTTTGTCCTCCTTCGATTCCCTAACCCTCTCTTTGCTAACCATGTGTCTATAGTGATTAATTGACTTGAATCGCTTTACTTTTTAAACATGCTAGTTCTTTACAACTCTTGGGGTAACTTACACCATAAGGCATGTACAGTACATCCCCTCCTCCATCATTCACCTCTGCAATTTTTCAAGAATACTCCTTAGTTCTAATATTCCTGGGTTTGGTAAAACAGTTTTGCATATATCCTATCCAAACCTTTTAGGGTTTCATGATTTGATGGGCTCTGAGCATAGCTTCACTTTAACCATTTTATTTTCCAACAGAAGAGTCCTAATTGATTTAGCCTTTTGTAACCAGGAATCCTCACCATTAACTAGTTAATTGCAAATGCCTTCTCTGGTTTGATGCAGCATCAGCAGCTTTTTTAAAGGGAGCAGCAACCAGAAGTTCTTGCAATATTTCATGAAGTCTGAAAGACACTAAGCTTGCACCAAGGAAGTTGAATGTTTTCTGTTTAGATGCCAATCTGGTTCTCTTTCCTTGGATGTTGACCAGCAGAATGATGACTCTGGGGAATACAGCACCTTCATGAGCTAATTTTTTCAGGGAGCAGTTACCAGTCATTCCTAGGTTCCTTTTCAAGATTGAAACTGAGAAGTCAGAGCCTGTCAGCCAGTGAATGCAGCCTGGGCTATTTTACCTTCATTTCCCCCGCCTAAATGTATTACCTTACCCACACGGAAACTCATCTGCCACTTCTCGGCCCACTTATGAGCCTCAGGAGAGCTCCCTACAGTTTATCCCTGGCAATTGACATTTCACTTTCAGTGAGATCAGAACAACTGCAAACCTCCTACTTCAGTTTCTTTAACTTTTCGATAGAATAAACTACTTCCTGGAAGTAATTAAAGTGATAATGTTTGAAACTGAATATGAAATATTAAGTGTGAAATTATCTTCCAATTAAAAAAAAATTCTCCACACAGTGAAAGTTATCTTAAAAAAAAAAATCACCCTTCTTCACATTGATGAAAAGTAGATTGTAATAAAAGTCTAGATTTAGACATACTACGGCCTCACATCTCTGAAGGCATAAAGCCAAAGGATTAATCTGCCAAATATCCTAAAACGCATCTGCTTTAATTGTCATAAATCCTTACAATTGGTGCCTCCCAGGTTGCTTTGAATTCTATAGGCCTCTTATATATTTAAACAGCTTAATGTTTATCATTACTTCATTTAAAAAAAACACTTTTATTTACTACTCTGGGAAGCTTTATTAATTTTTATAATACTCCCCTTTCAGATTGTAAGATAAATAAAATAGATTTCTAGTCTTCTCGGATATGCTTCAATTATAGGAGGGCTTATTAAGAATTTTAAAAAAAAAATCAATTAGCAGAATTCTAATTTTTTCATAGATATTTCAATAGAAAAGAATAAAGACAAGAGTTTAAAATTTTGTTGTAGGTAATTTAGTACATGAAGGAAATATAATTCTAAGTTTTTTTTTTTAGAGGACCAATATAACATTAATTGCATAATCCAACTATACTTACTTTGGGGTGGGGGGTGTCTGTGTGCATGTGTACCACAAAACAATAGTGTTGGAGTAGGTAGTCATAATCTAGTTGTTTCCCTCGACTACAGTCTAGACAGATATAAATTCAGTAATTATAGAGATGTCTTAATATCTACCTTAATTTTAAGTTCTGTCCTGAACACAGGTTGCTTTGTCAATTAAAGTTTCTGAATGATCTGCCCAAATCCCATGTTATATAAGTATCACAGAGAGAAAATGGAATTTGGACTGAGAGGTCCTAGGCTCAAATTTTGCTCAGTCTCGTTCAAGCCAGGGAACTAGGAATGAGCAACTTAACTTTCCTAATCCTTGGTCTTCTCACCTGCAAAGTAAGGATAGTAACACTATCTTACTATGTTCACACATTTCCGGTGAGGATCAAACAAGATATTGTAAAATTAAAGTTTAAGTTAAAGAAGAGCTTACCAGGTAACCATAAAGCTTTATTATAATTGGCTTTATTAACTGCAAGGCCTAAAGATAGACCTGCTTTCAAGGGGATCACTTTGTATCTTTTCTATTATTGGCTCTCTATTTTATACTATGATCCCTTCAATATATTTATGGCTTATGAATGGATTAATAATTAAAAAATCTAAGTATTTTTCCATGCAATCTTAATTAGCACAGAAGAAATAGCCTTGTTTTTATTTTACCATTTTCTTCTTAGCCTAGGTTCTTCAGCACAAGCCACTCTGATGATGTTTAAAACCGAGATATCAAATGACACTGTCATGATCTGGAAATATCTGCAAAGTCCAATGGGAAGTCTTAGCAAATGTCAGAGTACCTCTAAGGCAAGGCAGATCATCAGGATGGATAATGATTCCAGAGTTTAGTACTGTATTAAAGATACAGCAGGGTGCTGGGGAAAGGCCTGCTTGAGGCTCAAAGGTCAAGCAGCACAAGTTTAATGCCAAGTAAAGTAAAAGGTCACTTAGCATTGTGATTAGTGATGCTGAATGGATATAGGGTGATGTAACAGATATAGTCAACTAACACTTCCACTTCAGAAGGTATCACCATGGGTATTTTCATCCATTCCCCTGCCTTTCTGACAAATAATTACTTAGAAAAACCAACAACTGAAAACTCATCCTAGGCAGCAGTCAACTGCTCAGTACTCAGTAGTCTACTGTTATTGAGCTGCATTTAAAAGGCATTATAGTGGAGGATAACTTACACACTTTAAGGGAAGAGAAATTTTCCCTACACATCCGTTAAGAATGGTCCCACTGGTGTGTCTATCACTGGCAATTCAATTTTTCTTTTTAAAGTAAAACAAATACACACATCAAGACAATACAGAAAACTGGAAGAGGAATTGATTTAAGTCAGCAATACTAAATCAAATGATACACATCATCAAATATGGCAGTTGCATAGTGATAAACACTAAAAGAAGGTGGCAAAAAATCTCCAATAACAATATCCCAAAACCAAATTAAAGAGTTCTCCTTCTCATCTGCTTCAAATACCTATAAGAAGTGCTGAGATATATAATAATATGTGAAAGTTAGGCCTACACATTCATCACATTCATAATACAAAGTACTTGTTGAAATGGTTAGTATTATAAAATCCTTGTTGGTGTAATTGGAGTTGGATCTAAGCGTTTTTCATACAGTATCATCAGGGTCTCAAGAAGAAAGTGAAATCAAAAATAACACATTTGAAAAAGAGAATATACGTTTTAACTTAACTATGGATTATTAAGGGAAGTCTAACCCTTCATTTTATAGATGATACTGTTCATTCCTATATGTTCTGTCATATTTTTTAAGATTTTTATTAAAATATGGCTACCATACAATATTGTATTAGTTTCAGGTATACACCATGTTCGACATTTATATTCCTTAGGAAGTGATCATCATGATAAGTCCAGCAACCATCTGACACCATACAACGCTAGCACAATATCATTGACTATAGCCCCATGCTGTATACCATACCCCAATGACTTATTTGTGTATCATTTTCTACATGACTATAATTAATCTGGCCAGAGCATTAAAGGATTTATCTTTACAGCTAACTGAATATTTATGCGTATTCTACAGTAGCCCTCTCAAGTTTATACAGGTTAGATTGCAAGTGACTTGAGGACTTGCTGTCTACGCCTTTGTATCTGTAACACCTAACACGGGGCCTGCCACAAAGTTTGTGGCCAATTAAAGTATGTCAATTTAAATGTATAGAAACTTTGCTCCCATGGGCTTTAGAGTTACCACACAAGTGGAAAAAAGTAATTAAATAGTAAGGAAGTGAAAATAGATACTTGGGATTTATATGAGACCCTCTTTTTCATGTTTGCATTGGTGGCATTTAGTGCTGTTCTTGGCATGTAGGCAATCCCTTAGCAAATGTTGAGATAATTAGAGTGTCCAATAGAGAAGGTAAAATTTGGTCTAGGTCTTGCGAGGAGGATAGGATTTGAAAAGGTTTGTTCCCAACCTTTCTTAGCATTAGTTTCTAATGGAACTAGGGAAGGACATCCCTTCTCTAACCCCAAGCAAATTTCTATGAGCCTATTCGTTCTTAAATCATGGCCTTTTTTTCCATGAAGTGAAACCTACCCCAATTTTCTGGTAGGTCAAGATTGCATAAATGAGAGTTAAAAGTTGGACCAGAGGACAGATGCCAGTGAATATCCATCTTGCTGTAGAATGGAGCTACTTTTGACTGCATCCCTGTGGTTTCATACTATTTATGTGTTTTGTTGGTTAAACTTTTACTTTGTTTTTGATCATTTTAATTCAGTAGATATTTACCATGTCTACCATGCATGTGAAAACAAAAATGTGAGTACATAAAATAGAGATATAATTCTATAGAATGGATGATTTTTACATTTTTTAAAGCTTTGAATTCCTATGTTTATGGTAAAGAATGTGAGCTGCTGTGACTGTTGTTAGGGAAATTTTCCCCCACTATCAGCCTCTTTTTTTTTTTTCATATATTTCTAGATCAGCTCAACTGAAGAGTACCATGACATGACAAAGAGAATTGTTTAAAACTTATTATTTCCATCAACTTATCACTGCAAATCAGAATTGTCTCTACATGGTAAAGTAATAAATCAGATGTAATTTTGATGCTGCATCTGATGTAACATAGGAGCTATAATTTATAACCCCCCAATACCACACCTTTTAGTTTGAAGCAGTCTGTATTCATTGACCTCATAGTAAATGTTCTACATTTAAATATATGCATTTATTCTAATAAAATCCCACTCTTATCTTTTATATCTCTTGGTTAGATATAAAGTTTTATTTGGAAGTTTTCTCCACTTAAAGGAAAAAGTGTTTAAAAACCATTGCTCTAGTCTCTTCTCCCAAATTTCCCCCAGAAGTCTCTTTCTAAAAACCTAAATTTGATCATGGCCCTCTTCTGCTTTAAACCTGTCAGCGGATCCTATACCACATAAAAGTTCAAAAGTCTTTTCGGCAGAACCCTTCTGGGCTGCTGTTCAACTCCCCAGCCTCATTTCTCACCTCGCCCCTTTACATCTGCACCTCAAGCCATATACTTTGAATTTCTTGTAGTTCTAGGACTGTGGCATAGTCTTCATTTCCCCCAGCTTTTTCAAGAGCTGTACCTAATTCCTAGGATACCGATACACAATCTGGCCTCCTTGTCTACTAGGAAAAAACACTTTTTATCCTTCAAAGTTCAACCTAAATATAAGCCTTCCTTGACAGTCTGCTTCCCTTCTCCCATGAAGATATGAGCCTTTCTACCACTGTGTTCACCCAGCAACCCATATAAATTACCATTATCCAAATCAACAAATTTTAATGTCATTATTTGTTTCCACTTTGGTCTCTCCAACTATACTTTCAGTTATACAAGGATAGCGATGTGTCCTGTCAAGTCTTTGAATCCCTGCTATGTAGGACAGATCTGGTTCATAAATATTAAGTAATATATACTTGTCGAATAAATAAAAAGTGACTAACTCAGAATTCATTAGTTGCCCAGGGACTAGAATTGATGTTTACCTTTCTCTAGCAAACTTCTTCCCCATAGATAATCTAAAATTAATAGTATAAATAAGACTATAAGGAGAATACTTAAAATGCTTAAGAGAACAAACTTTTCAAATCCCCTCAAGTACTTTATAAGCATCAATTTACATACAAGCAATTGATATGCTAATTACAATTTAGCCATATTTGTTCATTAAAACTGAGTCCTTAAGGACTTCTATGAGGCAATGGTTTGAATGACTGAATCTTGTTAACTTAGAGTTCCTGAACACACTAGAGATAAATAAAAATGCAGTTCCATAAAATTATTCTATAATTCAAATAATCATCTCTGAGTCAGAATGTCCTTTCCAGTTTTACAAGATGCTTTATTAACTATTGTTTCACTTCATTTTATACTACTTAAATCCATTCACTGTTACTTTAAGGATTAAAAAATATCCACAAGGCTATTGATAGAGGCTATTATATACTATCATAAAATCCAAATTATTTAGCACGAAATAGAAGGCCCTCTACCAATTACCACCTGTTCATTCTCTCCTATGTATTCCACTTGTGTATTCTACTACTCCCTACAACTAAACCTATAGTCCAGCTACACCAAGTCCTTACTTGAAGAATGCTAGGTCTTTTCATAACATCATATTTTTATACATATTGTTGCCTTTCTCTTGAATGCCCTTTGCATACTCACAACCATGATCTCACCTAAGAACTGCAATGTCTTTTATGCCATGGGCCAAACAACAGCTCCATAATAAAGCTTTTTTAGTCAGCCAAGACAATTAGTCCCCCTTTCTCTGTGTTCCCATAACATTTTATTGAGACATGTTATTTATGACACTATAGTTATATATTTATGTCTACCCCTATTTAAGTGAAGTCTCTGAGTATAGAGAGTCCATGCTATTCATCTTTCCATACCCAGCATCTAGCACTGTGTCTGATAAAAAAGAAGGCACCTGTTGTGGGTTGAACTATATCCTCTAAAAAGATAAGCTATAGTCCTAACCTGAAGTACTTGTGAATGTGACCTTATCTGGAAATAAGTTCTTTACAGATGTGATCAAATTAAGAAGAGGTCATATGGAATGTAGGTGGGCCTTAAATTCAATGAATGGTACCCTCATTAGGCTAGAGCAGAGGACAGAGAGGACACAGAAGACACACAGAGGAAAGAAGGCCATGTAACAACAGGTGGAAATTAGGGGAATGCAGCTGCAAGCCAACGAATGCCAAAGGATTGCTGGCGACCACCTCAAGAATCAAGAAAAAGTTCAAATAAATAATCTAAGCTTACACCTAAAGGAACTAGAAAAAGAACAACAAACAAAGCCCTAAATTAGTAGAAGAATAGAAATGATAAATATCAGACAAAAATCAAATAGAGACAAAAACTAAGCAACAGAGAAGATATTTTCTGAAGAATTTGTATCTGGGTTGCAGCCAATGGGCATGCAACTATTTCTTTGTTGCCACTGAAGCTAAGACCACAAATAAGCACTAGGACTCAAGGAGACCCATATTCTTCCTTTCTTCTAGTGACTGGTTTAAGTCAAAACACACACAGAGATGAGTAATGACTGACTGAAAGCCCAGAAAGAGACATATATTAATGACGCAGACACTAGAAATACAGATTGTAAAGCACCAAAGAAACACATACCAAATGATGTCCCACCAGTCTGTTTTTTTAAACTTTTTAGGAAGAGTTTGGCTGAAACTAATTTATAATATTCTACCTGCTCATAAACCCCACCACAAATGCTGAAAGATCTATAACTGCCTTGTTAGGAGATCTCTACTAGGTTTATATTGTCTCTTGGTCTAGAAGACCTGTGGGGAATAGACTAGTTTTTGGACCACTGTTTTAAGTAGCTAGGAGATGCCAAATATTTGATTTTATTTGTCACATACACTTAGAGTAAATGCTATTACTTACATCATGCCAGGAACTAATTTAAGAATGTTACAAATATAAATTTACTTAACTTCATAACTTTGTGAAGTAGATAATCTGATTACCTCCATTTTAAAAATAAGGAAAATGTGATGCAGAGAAGTCAAATAACTTGCCCAAGTCATGTAACTATTAAATTGCAGAGCTAGGATTCAAATCCAGATGGCTTGTTCTCTGTAGTCCATGTACTACCTACTATTCTAGCCTACCTTTCAGTGAGTTCTTGAACCTTTTAGATGAATGTGGGTCCAGAGCAGGGAAAATCTTTAACCTTTTCTCAATTTCTTGAATTATGGATTTGTTTCAGGTTCCTATCAGACTTCATAATGTCTTCAGTGTCTAAGGTGTGAGAAAGCTTATAGCAGGCACTCTTAAAGTTGTAGAAGGGAGGTATGTAGTCTTTGTCTTTTGAGAGCTTAAAAATGAGTTAAGCAAAAGGGCCATATGTAGACCAAAGGAAAACTTAAGGACATTTACAAAGCTTTATATGCATCAAGAGATTGTTCAAGTACTGAGAGGAGTGGAAGGAAGGGATTTGGATTCTGTGCAACAATTCCCTTACAAGTTAGTAGTATCTGTGAGGCAGTTAATCACTAGACATACTGCAATGGATCCTATATGTCTAATTACAGAAAGATGTTCTATTTGAGACTGATTTCTTCAGCTGCCTATATGTCTGCTAGTTTTATCCACTATGAAAGGAGAATAAGTCATTTGTTGGACAATGTACATCCCAGTAGTAAACCAACGGAGGCTGGGTAATATGAAAATGAATTTTAATATGTATACATACGATCTCATGATATAAATACAAGTGCATATATACACAGGTACATTGACATATATACACACGCACTAATATGTGACTAGAAATTGTTGAGAATTTACCATATGCCAGAGTCTGTGCTAAATGCTATATATAAATTATTTTATTAATCATCACATCAAGCATGTAATAACGATATCATTATTAACCCTCCTTTTACAGATTATTAAACTAAGGTATAAAGGAGTACAGTAAATTACTAAGTGGAAATTATCAAGATACAAACCCTGTCTGTCTGGCACCATAGCCATATAGTCTATTGTATATAATTAAAGTTAGCCCTTATGCTTTTTCTTATTTCCTTAAAACTCTTCTATGTTTATATTTTCCCAAACACTTTTTTTTGACCTACTCATTACATAAAGTCTTTTAAAGTCAGCCAGAGAATAGAATCAAGGATTTAGCGAAATGTCAAAAGTTGCAATTTTGTGTTTCAGCACTGGGCCACGCTGGACTTGAATACTTTCCCTCTTAGGATTTCTATTTTAGCTTTAAACAACTGCTGCATATATAATATCCCTAGTAAAAGTCCATTGTGTTTGTAATTAAGGGAATCTTAGAAGTTAAAGGCAATAATATTTATCATTGCCATGCCAAAAAAAAAAAAAAAATCCTTAACACAGAGTATGGTAAAAATGTCTGGTTTATTGTCTGATCTGTGATATGTGAACAATATCCAATTCTCTGTTATGTTTAACAAGGAAAAAGTCAAATGCTATAACATTGTAAATATTTAATTATCTTAACTAGGATATATTTTGAGGCAATAAATTTCGCATTCTTGGCACACTGTGATAAACTGAGACGTGTGCAAGGCAACCGTACAATAAAAATTCAAATATATTCAGTGCACAAAACGGCAGTAAGAATAACATAAACCCATGTTAATTACTATAAAAATAAACATCATGTTTATGAGCTGAATCATGTTCCTTCAAATTCCTATGTCGAAACCGTAACCCTCAGTACTCCAGAATGAGACTATATTTGAAGATAGGGCCTTCCAAGAAATAATTAAGTTACAGTGGGATTGTTCGGGTAGGCCTTAATCCAATATGACTGGTGTCCTTATAAGAAGAGGAAATTAGGATATAGACAACACAGGCAAAGGAATGAACATGTGAGGACACAGCAAGTTGGCGACCATCTGAAGGCCAAGGAGAGAGGACAGAAGAAACCAAAGCTGCCAACACCTTGATCTTGGCCTGCTAAGCCTCCACAACTGTGAAGAAGTAAATTTCTGTTGTTTATGCCACCCAATCTGTGGTATTTGTTATGGCAACAATAGCAACCTAATATATATAATAATGATTAAGAAGTCAATAAATATTTCCATCCCTTCAAAATTCTATGCCTTAAAAGTTCTTTTTCTTTTTGGTTCTTCAAATAGGAACATATATATTGCTTTTTCATATGGAGTTGTATTATCATTAAAATAAACTTTAGCCATCCTGAGATTTTCTTTTTACTTGGTCTTATAGAAAAGAAGTTTACACTTTCAAAAAGAAAATAGTAATGAGTGAAGAGTGAAATGGATGAGATACTGTATTTTGAAGTGATGGTTCCAGAGCATAAAAACCTATTTCTAAGAGTAGGTATTCTCAAATAAAATTTAGCCCTGAATGTTATGATTTCATCCATTTGTAAGTCCACTATTTAATTGAGGCTGTATTGATTGCCGATTCTATTTATTAACTATCCATTTATTTCCAATGTTGACGTCCTTATTTTTCATGTGAACTTTTCACATTCTTTTCTCTAGGTATTTACAAAAAAAAAAAATAGTAGGGTTAAGGTGTCTAGCTTTTTCATTTCTGTGGAATGTGGCATATAGTAGGAGGTCAATAAATATTTCATCAATAAATGAATGGATATTTTCCCTTTAAATGGCTTTGTCAATTCCTATACAGTAGTCCTCCTTATGCGTGAAGGATATATTCCAAGACCCACACTGGATGCCTGAAACTGCTGATCATACCGAACCCTATATATACTAATTTTTTTCCTTATGCATACATATCTGTGGTAAAGTTTAATTTATAAATTAGGTACAGTAAGAGATTAACAACAAATATAAAAAAGAACAACTGTAAAAATATAGTGTAATAAAAGTTATGTGAATGTGGCATTATTAAGTAAAATAGGGTCACAAGCACTGCAATACCATGGCAGTGGATTTGATAACTGAGATAGCTACTAAGTGATTAAGGGGCAGGTAGCATATATGGCATGGAGATGCTGAACAAAAGCATATATACTCTTCACTTCATGTCCTGAGCAGGACAGAGCAAGATGGCATGAGATTTCATCATGCTACTCACAACGATGCACAATTTAAAACTTATAAATTATTTATTTCTAGAATTCTCCATTTAATATTTTTGGACCAAGCTTGACCACAGGTAACTGAAACCATGGAAAGTGAAACCATGGACAAAGAGAGGACTACTGTACTCAAAGTCATGAGTTTACAGCTTGGGAGAGAATGCAGAGATCATCTTATTCAATGACCTCATTTCATGCAAGGAAAAATGGCTAAGGCCCAGGGAGCCTTAATGACCAGATTAAGGTCATACAGGTGTGGACTAAAATTAGTCTTCTGACTAAATCTATACTCTTGTCATGATCATTAGCTGAGCCAATGCTACTTTCACAAATCATTAGTAAGAAATGTTTCATACACAATTATGAAATATTTGACTCATTCAGATACCACACTATAATTTGTTGGCTTTTACCTTCAGAATGCCATTTCTGAAGAATAGAGAGAAGGAAAATAGGGATCTTTAAAAAATTACTTAGGGAGAAATTTATGTAGAATAGCCAGTATGGGAGATGAATGCTTTCGGAATCACAAGAATGAGAAATCCATCTAGGGCCTTCTAAAAATAGCCACTGAATTAAACAACTTACAGAGAAAAAGGCTTTTAAAAGTAACCTAATGATACATCTGTTTTACTGAATCACAATGCAAATTTTAATTTCAAAATCCACACAATCAGACAATAACCAGGAACTGGTTTGTCTTCATTTGCAGTTGTGACAATCTTGAAAATAGGCCCAAGCCTAGGTTGGGGTTACCAGGCAAAACTACAAAGTAGTTGGCCTTCCACCTATTTTTCAGCACTCCTTCTCTGCCTCTTAGTGGATGTAGAGGGCCCTCTTGTTACTCATAATTCCCTAGTTTAAGGGCCCAAGGGGCCCTCTCACCACATACACCTTATTCTACACTACTTCTTCCCTTATCTCTGCCCTTCAATAAAATATTCTATTCACTCACAATCCTAAAAGTACAGTGGAGTAATTAATATAGAGGTGCGATATCTTGAAAGCAGTAGATAGTTTCATTTGTATTTTACAGGAAGTTCGTGTTTAACTAAGTGTAATTTGAATTGGGAGAGGATATATAGGAGTCTTTTGGGCCAGATGAAGCTTTCCAATTCCCCTTATCTATCCGTCCTCAGAAGAAAAGTTCTTAAGAACTTCACATGCCACACAGATCTCTCTCTAGACTTTTGGGCTCTAAGTGTCATTGTCATAGGTGTAGTAGTGGGAGATGGGCATGAGGAGAGGTAAGAAACAAATTTACTCAACAATCAGTTAAATGTAAGAAGTTTAAAAGTCCATAGAATAAATATTGCTCAGAAGCAACAAACGTGTCTGAAGTCGGTATGTGAAAGATAGATGTTCCCTAACATGTTACATAATACTACTTTTTGAAATGGCCATTGCATGTTTAAATAAAAAGTCAATCTAAGAATGTTTTTTGTTGACTTTCAAAAAGAAAACTTTCTTTGAAAACATCCTTAGGCATTATTTTTAGTTTTTCTTCTTTCTTAGAGATATTTAAAAAGGAAAATATGCATATGTATTTCCCTGGATATGTACCATAGCTTAAAAAAACTGTAATTTCTAAAGAATACACGTAAATTATTTTGTAGAATGTGGATTTGTTTGTTGTTTCCTCATAATTAGATTTAGGTTATACATTTTGGACATGAGAATTATTTTAGATTAAAGGAGGTTAAAAAGATATTATAACTAAATGCAGCATGTGATTTTTTTTTCTTTTGCAAAGGATATTAGTGGGAGTATTTATAAAATTTGAATAAAGTCTATAAATGAGATTGGATTTTATCAATGTTAATTTACCATTGATAAATTTACTGTTGTTATATAAAAGAATGTTCTAATTTTGAAGAAATACACACTTATGTTTTTAGGGGTAAAGGGGTATCTTATTGCAACTCACTCTCAAATATTCAGAAAAAATTAATGTATGCATGTATGTATGCGTGTATGGAATGAGAATGATAAAGCAAAAGTAATAAAATGTTAATATTCGGGGAATCTCGGTAAAGGATATATCAAAATCTTTGGACTGTTTTTGCAATTTTTCTGTAAGTCTAAAATTATTTCAAAATCACAAAATTAAAAGCCACAGAATGTTTTCAATGTGTTTATGCACATGTTATTTTCTCATTTATATATATATATATATATACTCAGGAAAGATCTGAAAGGCAAGTTTTAACCTGAAACTTTAATTTCTAAAATTCACTTTATAGTAAATTAAACTCAAATACTTAAGCCATTTAGCAATCCAACCTATCGTCGAATTGAGTCATAGTAAGATGAATAAAAACAAACAAATTGAATAGAAAGCAAGTTAAAAAATCACAAGATATGTCAGAAGCATTTTTAAATTAGTGTCTTTTCTTTTTCTTTTAAAATTTAGACGAAAGATTTTCTCAGCACTTGGGAAAATCTCCACCTATAATTTTATAAATGGGCAGGCTTCTCAATATGGACTTTAATGCACAAATAACTCAGCAAATTTCTAATACAGATTCTCTTTAAAAATAACAAATATATGAATTCACTTTATTTCAGTTGTAGGTGAGTTAGTACTTTGCTCGGACAGGTTTCAAGTTCTTATTGTGATAAGAAAAAACATTCAAAGCAACATAAAGGTTTAGAGTTATTTTAGTCAATTAATTAAATCAGACCATATTCCAGAAGACCAAATTACATTAGTCTTTTTACAGACATCTTTTGTATTCTTTTAAAGGGATCATCTTGCAGAGAGCACAAGCAAAATTCTGTGTGGCGTACACAAAAAAACATTCACAAGAAGTGAGCAAAGTATTATCACTTTGCCTTAAACGCACTGTGAACTTTGGATAGATGTGAACTTGTATTTAATCCCCAGTGCCCACACCATTGTACATTCAATTAAATTAGCTTAGAAAATGGAGCCATATCACTACATAGTGATGTTTTTTCCATGATTAAGAAAAGCAACATTGCTCATAGAGTCCTCCATACATGCCATTCTTTCCAGCCACAGGCCACTCCTGCTCTTTAGAGCATATTCAAAAAGGAGACACGAAATGAGAATTCATAACAAAGGGCCTCAGAGAGAATCACACAGAGTGAGTCATATTGTTATGGGCAGGTTGTAGCACCATGTAATCAGGAAAGAAGAGAAGAACAAATTCTACAGATTAAAAATGACCCTAAAATTGTGTGTCCATGAAAAACTGTATAGGGGGAGCGGGGAGAGAAAGTGAAGCTATGAATGAATGAATGAATGAATGAATGAATGAATGAATAGGGAGTTTGGCTTTGGATTGCACAAGCACTCTGGCATCCTCAGGTCTGTTCCTTTTCCTAGAAGAGAATGGTTTCTGTTGTCAGGTATTAGAGCATGGGTTTAAATTAAGATCCATTGCAGTGGCCACTTGAGAATTTCCTTCAGCTTTGTTTAGTCCAAACCAGTTCACAAGAATGGATGTTGAACTTAATATAGCTTAGTTTTGATAAGATAAATATTTGTGTAAGGCAATTATATAAATAAGAATTTTAAAAAGGGAGATAATATGGAGCAACACCAAGATGAAAGAATTCAGAATTAGGCAGATCTAGGGTCAATTCCTCACTCTCATTTAGCAATTACATGACCTTTGGCAACTTATTTAACTTCTCTGGGCCTCTACTGCTTCATCTATAAAATGGTTATAATGGTGTCTATCTTGAAAAGATTTTTTGAGGATTAAATGCAGGGTAGTTCTTGCTCCACATTGGTACAAAAATGTTAGTTGTATGGGAGCAAAGGTTGGAATGCTGTGAACTGACATGAGGCATGAAAAACCTGAAGCCTCTCAAAGGAGATGCTAAAGCTAGAGTTACTTTGAAGAGGCAAGGCTTATCAGCATCCAATATGAAGGCTGTTATCAGGGCTTGGGAAGAAATTCAATCAACAGCACCTGTGCAAAGTAAGAGCTTGCTGGTCATGCTTTAACATCTTTTGAAGCAAAAGCTTAGAAATTTGCTGACAACTCTCAATTATCTACAGGAGACTTTCTAGATTTTGGTCTTTCTACTTCGTGTTATACTCATCTTGTTCTGCTTGTTTCTACTTCGTGTTATACTCATCTTGTTCTGCTTGTTGACATTTATACTTTTCTTGCTCTAGGACAGGAAAAGCTAGAAGAGTAGGTCTATTCAAGTTAACTGGAGAAAACCTTCCTTAACTTGTGTGGAGTTTGAGCTAGAAAAGTTATGTATTTGAGCTAGAAAGAAGACAATTTCTTGTTAAGTTTTACCATCAGTCTGAGAGGTGATACCATTGATCCATAGCAAGAGTGGGGAAGCAGGGAGAAAGGATGAGGTATTCACAGGCATTTGGCTCTTTCTGATTTGGGTCCTCCCAATCTGACATGATTTTTTCACATGAAGCAGAATGACTGTTATGAACGTGAGCCACATCTATATTTAAATGCTTAGTACAGAATGGAGTTGCAAATAGGAATAATTTGGAGTCGTGTATGTTATTACTTCTTAACTTGCATGAAAAAAAAAACAGTTAACTTCAAGCAAACTGTTCCCTGGTATTTGAAAAAAAAGTGGAAGTGAGCAACATACATGAGGTCACATGTGTCTACTAACACAGACAGAAATACAATCACCTTATTGCCTCACTGAAATTGTAATTCTGTACTGCCTAGTGGATGGACATCTTCTATCAGCAGTCTGATGACAGCTAAATATACTGCTCGATGGTACATAATGCAACTTGGGTTAGAAAAAAAAAAATATTTGCAGTAAAAAGAACCCACAAGGTTTTAAGTCTATTTATCAATGTCTCTCAATCTTTCTTAATTTTAATGGACTTTCAATCTAAAGTCAGGTACGGACACGTATAGCTGAAACTAAAAATTAAGAGCTATATTTTATTAGCTTAATGTAAATTAAAACCTGTATGGCAATAATAAGGCAGATTGCTTTTAGAGATTGAGTTGTGATTTCAATAATTGTTAGTATCAGTATTTGGTAATAAAATTCATTTGGTGGGGAGGAGGGGGATGCTTTGCTTTTAGAAAAAACATTATTAAAATTTCATGCAAATCAATTTCTGTGTTATTATACTGAATTTTCTGGAGAATCACCTTACAGACATAGCTTTATGGATTATCCATATATTAAGTCTCATTTGAGAAACCTCTCTAAAATGAATGAAAATAGATCCCCCCTCCCACCACTGAGAAAGAACTATAACCTTCCATTTTAACTCAGCTAAAAAGGGGAGGAAATAATAAAAATGAAAAAAAAATGGCTTTTGAATTCAATTTATTCTTTTTTTCCTAAGACTAAGTTGAAAATTGGATATCCATTTTACCTCTGAGAGGGTATTCAAATATTTCTGCTCAATCCCTCATTGCTTCTAAATTCACTCAAAGGCAAGATTATTAATTCCTTCTGACAGAAAATCAAGATTTAATGAGTAGCTGACAGCCCTTAGGAATTACTGGAGAAATTTAATACGATAGTTTTGACTAAATAATGTGTTTTTACATATATGAGAAACACATTATGTAGACTAACGGACATATAGTAAATGTTAGTTTAGTTGTTAAATTTTGGACAAATGATTAATTTTATGTGACTATATATTTTTATCAAGCTTCCAAGAAAATAAGCTACCTCTGCTCCAACATAGTTATATATTTTGGCAGATGGCCACAATGTTTTCTTGCATTCATTTTTACTTCAACTGCACAGCTATTTTGCCTCTTACTAAGTGCTAGGTACTAGAGGAGATAGAGCAAAACAGTGTTTCTGCTTTCAGGATTTTAAATCTAGTGGATGATGGAGATAGGATACAGAGACAACTGTAACACAAAGAAGATTTAAGTGCAATGACAGAAGAACCAGGGGTTAAAAAGAGAGGAACATTTGATTTGGGGGTGAATAGGCGGTAGTGGTGTGTGTGTTCAGGAGGAAAGTCTTCATGAAGGAATTTGTGTTTGAAATGAGCCTTGAAGAGTGGATAGGGTGAAAATGATGAGGAAAGCCATGGAGATGAGAAAAGTAAAGGACAGTCAGAGAAAAAAGAATCATTCAATTGGACTGGAGTACAGGGTGGAAGAGAGAGGCAGTGGGAAACATAGACAGAAAAGGTCCATTGAAGTCTGTACCATGCAAGGCTTTGAATACCAAGTTGAGTCCATAATAAAGTGTTCATGTTGGTCTCACAAGTAGATTCTAAGTACCTCAGGCACAGAGACTGTTTCAGTATGTCTTGCTATTACCACAGCAGCCAGGTATGGCATGCTTAGATACAGAGTAGGTCTGCAATAAATACTCAGGGAACTGAATGGGTTGTAAGATTATTTTTCAATGGATTTTTAAATTTTAATTTTTCTTAAACCTTCTTTTTAAAATAGACTTTAAATTGATTTTCCAAGATGAAAATATGACTAAAATGTTAGCCCAGTGACTCAAACAGTCATTAGAGTCCCACCTAAAAGAACACTGCTGCTGAAGCTTAGGTAGTCTGCACAGTCTGGTGCCCCTTGAATCAAACCATTAAAGTAATAAAACTTGTGGTATATTTTAGAGGAAAACTGACTTCTAGTAAGTAAAAATAACATGGTCTAAGTTATTTTTATTTAAGATTTTAGCTTTCAGATAGCCTCCACAGGAAAATAAAATCAACACTAAAATTGGTGTGGAAAATGGAGATGCAGAAAATCTGCATCTTGTGTACTGATTTTATTTCTGGTCTCCTCTCTCAGAGGAACACTCAATGACAAACTAAAAGAAGCTAGTTAAAAACTCATTTGTAAATTTCATTTCATCGACTGTAATGACAGTTGAAATACTTTGGTTTTAAACACTACATATGGTTAACTATCACATAAATAATATTCATTTAAGTGTGCGTATTATTAATTTAATATTCTGCTAGCTTTCATTTCTTGGGAGGATATGTTTTATATATTTGGAATGAAATGTAAATAAACTTTACTAGTTTTCCCCCTTCCCTTCATGCTACAATTTCATGTGATACTATTTGAATCTCTGGGACAGTAGAGGGGTGACAATTCAAAGACTTTGATAGGGAAGGGTACTTTTTATGTTTTTGATAAATAATCATAATATGAATTAATCTTTTTTCTACAAAGAGTCACTAATACACTTACAAAGAAAGTTCAAAAATTATTCTGATAAAGCAGCGAAGCATCAATGTATATCTAAGGCTGCTGATAAATCTGAGAGTAACAGATAAATCATAGTGTTTGACACCAGCAGGTATTCAATGTTTATTAAATGAATAAAATAAAAATACTTCTCATTACTATCAGCTTTTAAGAGATTCAAGAATAAAATAGGTAGAGAAATTTAAAATGTGTTTAGCAGAAGCTCCACTAGAAGTACTGTAAAATGGTGGACTTTAAAAATGATTACTTTTCCCCCACAACCTCTCCGACACTTATTACTTGTCTTGTTGATGATAGCCATTTGAAGAGGTGTGAGGTGATATCTCACTGTGGTTCACTCTTAAGTCGGATATAAAACTGAAAGCAACAAACAAACACAGATTCATGGATATGGACAGTGGATTAGTGGTCACCAGAGGGAAGGGGGGAGGGGGAGGTAGATAGGGGTAAAGGTTAAATATTTGGTTATGGAAAAAAATTTAACTTTGGATAGTAAACACACAACAAAATATGCATATGATGCATTATTGAATTGTACACTTGAAACCTATTTGATTTTATTAACCAATGTCACCCCAATAATTTTAATTAAAAAATAAAAATAAAAATGATTTCACTTAATACACTAGACTTACCATGATTTTATTTTCATAGGCTTTAAAATTCTGTGATAGATTAAATGTAAACACATATTATGTGCAGCTTCTTACATCTAGAGGTGGAATCTATTTATCCACCCTTTTAACCTTGTCTGGCTTTGTGACTTGCTTTGACCATTAGATTGCAGTACAAGTGACATGTGTGACTTCTGACCCAGGCCTCAGGCGACTATATAGTTTACAATCTTGACCTCCTGTAACACCGCATTGGTCATATAAGAAGCTTGAATTTCCTTCTGCAGAGGCCATGGAACTAACCACCAGGTATGTGAATGAGTCCACCCTGGCCCATCAGGCCCCAGTAGAGCCTCGCGATAACTGTAGCTGCATTAGTGAACTCAGGCAAGACTTGCAGCAGAACTGCCCAGCTGAGGCCAGCTCAGGTTGCAGAATCATGAATAATTGTTTTAAGCCATTAAATTTTGGGTGGTTTGCTATATAGCAATTGATAATGGATATACCTTCTAATATTAATATTATTTCTTGAGCCCCTTATTCCTTCTACTCTATCTTGCTTGATTTTTTCATTTTTATTTTGATTTCAGCTTATTTATTCAGTATTTCTTGGCTTTTAAAAATGTCTCCTCCTTATCATTTTCTCCATTATACATTGGTTATTTATTTATTTGTTTGTTTGTTTGTTTGTTTGCTACTGAGTTTAGCATATATGTTTAAGACCAAGAAGCAGAGTCTTGCATTCCGGGATACAGAATAGTACAACCACCACTCAAAGCTCCATCGGGTAAGGGGGTTATGTCTCCTTTACCCATGGTGTCACAGATATGCAAGATGGTGTGAAAGGACAACAGGTTGAACTGTCAGCTTTGAATCTAAAACATACTACCATCAAGAAAGATCCACTCAGATAGCCTGTTTCTTCATACTTACCAGGTAATAGTGAATCACTCTTTTCTAAGCTGATACCCAGAATATGAGATTATGGGATTAATTATCAAATCCATGTTTATCTTTACTTACAAATAATACAAGTAATATATCCATAATATATTGAGAGTTCTCCAAACAAACTGTATAGCCTGATATTCTGGGCCCCTAGACCTATGACTAGTTAAATTATTCAATAAACCTTATCCAGCCCTCTACTTGGAGCCTGAAACACTAATGGCCTTCCAGTGGGGAGGGTGGCATAACTGGTTACCGTATGATTATGTTAAAAATTAATAATGCTGTAGCAGAGGCTCCAAGATGCTTAGCTATCTGCTTAATCTCATGCTTATCACATAAAAGAATACTCTCTGAATCAGCTCTCTGCTGATTAAATTAAAGGCAGGCCCATAGCATGCTTCCAAGTAGGCTTATGTGCCAAAACTACCAGAAAAACTGATCATCAACTATTTTCTCAACACATTCTAAAAGAAGATTTCACAATCTCCCTTTGTAACACTCTTTCACAATCCTTATGGTAATTTAAATATGATGCATTTTATTTCTCCTAAGAGGAAATAGAAAAATGCCTCCTCTTTAGTATTACAGAACCACATTTATCTTTGTTTTTGTGATTATGTTTCTTGTCTGCCTTCTAGTCCAGGGTATATAATGGAAAAAAAAATCTAGAAAGCAATCAGTGAAGCCAGATTGTCTTGGCATGTGCACACATGCACATAACACACAAACGAGCTCCTACGAACACTGGAAAAGGGACCCATCACTCTGGTTGTCCTCTCCTTCCCAGCTCAAGTATATCATGGCATAGCAATGTAGAAATCTTTACATTCACTTGGGATATGGCAGAAATGAAAAGTCACAAAAAATTTATTTTAGATCATTATATCTTCTTGTTGAGTACTTCAGTAATCTACCTCACTTTTCACATTGTATGTGATATATAGAGAATGTTGACTGGAAAGATGACTTGAGAGAATGAAAGTTTGCTTTCTTCTGTGATATAAATTTGCTTCCCCTTCCCCCGGTTTCAGTTATATTACAGTACTTCTTTATGACCGCATAATGATTCCTCTAGTATCTATACAACTCACTTCATCCCAATTTTAAAAATGCTAAATGCAAATGTCGCAGTGAAAAAGTGCTGAGTACCCTGGTAAGTATTTAAGTGGATTGGGACCCTTGCTAAATATAATTAACTCTCTTCTCTTTCTTTTATCTTCTTGACTCAATTTTTCTTTAATTTCCTTTGCTTTAGAAACAGAATTCTACTTTGGCATTTAATATTTGGGAGGAAGTGTCATGGTCACTTGGGGAGTTAGGTTACCTATGGGGAATGGGCAATTTTTACTAGGCCTGTAAGTACTAGGTAGTTATTTTTCTTATCTCCCTGCTCACACTCTTTCATTTTCTTTCTCTTGCTCTCTAGCTCTTTTTCTCCAGAGAGTGCTCAAGAAAGATACATGGACTTATGTATATATCTGCTCTAGTAAGTTGAATGCAGTTGTATGAACAATTACTAACAAAGTTACAAAATTATTACAAATATAAAACTTTAAGTATCTATAACTGATGATTAGCAAAGGCACTGAGGTTATGCATCTTCATTTCCAGAGAAAAGTCTGAAACAAGGCTGCTAAACCACTATTTTGCTTCTAAACTGTTTTTACAGCTAATAATTATTTGTCAAGCACTTGCCTTCACAGCTTTAATATTCTGCAGTATCTAATATTTTATACATGATGGGTTTATATATTTATATCTTCTAATCAGGTGCGTGATGATGATCAATTCTCTATTAAGAACTTGGTGATACTGTTATTTAAATTTTCTTTGTATTTTTAACACCTTATTTTTAAAAATATGCAAAATAAATATGTTCCATTAAACCATTCTGAAGTTAACTCTTTCACTTAATCTCAGTAATATGCTAATTACCAGAAAATCCTATTGCAGATTTTGCAAATCAATTAAAAACATTCAAATCTGGTTTGCATTTGTGCACAAGGGTAAAGGATATAATATTTTATCTCAACTCCTATAAAACTGTCAGTTTCTAGTTGACATTTCCAACTTCTAGAACTCTTGGTTTATTCTGTCTGTCTGTCTGTCTGTCTGTCTGCCTGCCTGTCTGTCTGTCTGTCTGTCTGTCTCTCTCTCTCTCTCTCTCTCTCTCTCTCTCTCTCTCTCTCGGAGTGGGAGTAGGAAACAGGACAAAGATAAAAGAAACAATAGGAAACTGTGTCCATTCATCTAAGCCTTAAAGAAATGTAAAGATTTTTCACTCAGATCCTATCAGTGACTCACTGCAGTTCATGTATTTCTCTCTTCTGGATCCTGAGTTGAGCCATTTTGGGCAAATATTTGTTAATGCCAACAGCATACTGAGTATGACAAGGATAAAAGACAAGCATTGTCTTTAGGGATCTTTCACTGCTAGAGCAGATGGATAATCATGGGCCAATTGCTTAAATTAATGCTTTTGTAAAGCAAAATACTTTGTATCCAGTGGCATTTATTTGCTCATTTTTTTCCATCTGTAAATTCAGCATAATCCTAAATAATCTATAATAGAGCAAACATGTAATCCATTTCTTAATGCATGGGTACTGCATCCTTATAATATGGTGAGGATAGTACATGAAGTATAATTTTGTGTATATTTTCCTCTATTTTACTTTCTCATCCTCCACAGTACCACCCGATAGGATAGGGTATCAAGACAGAATTAAGTCCAGGTGCAAAATATTACATTTCTTATGTAGCTGAGTTTGTGAATTTCAGATTCATACCCATTATATACATTTTTCTAAGATTTCTAGGCTCTTTTAAAATTGAGTGCCCAAGTTAAAGAATAAATAAAATAACCTATCAAAAGAAGTTATGATATACATCTGTCCCTACCAAGAGAGTCTTAATGCAATTGCCAGGTCACCTGTTTCTTCTTCTTAGGCTATTGCTTTAAATCTAAATTATTCTGCTTTCAGAAAATGACACAAACTGGTATCTGGCTCAAACCTAATGGAACTCAAGCAAATTCCAATTCTGAACCTGTAAATTCTTCCAGTATTTGGCTTTTAAAAACCCCAATACATTTGAAGGTCAGTATCAAGAAAGAAGTGGAAGGACTATATTGTTTTAAGTCAGAATTTAGTCACTCCTTTTACCCTTTAGAGAACCTTGGACCTTCTGCAGAGACCTCTCTGGAAGATCTACTCTAATCATAATTGAAAATCTGACTGCATTTTTTTGGGCTACGACGCCTCACTGCCACGATTACAGCTAAGGCACCGTAGAGAGTGGGAAGGACTGGAATCATTCTGACTGTTGACAAATATTTTTGTCCATTGATAGATTTTTTTGGTAACCTATATATAAAGCTATTTAACCTTTTTAATTGGGTTACAAAACCAATTGTATCAATGCAACGAGCAAGGGATTATTTATCTCTCTCTCTTTTTTCTTAAGTATATTTAGCAATCAAAAAAATGAAAATGGTCAGTGGATTATAAATGCAAAGAAAACAATAGGCAAAAACTAAAGACACACTTGATTACAGTTCAAATTAACCTTGCAGGACCAAGACACTATAAGTGTAGAATCTTAGTGAAGGCTTGAATCTATGTATAGGTGTAACTTCCTTTATTCAGTGTTTTAGAGATGATCTACTTAGAAATCAACCACAAAAGAAAAGTCAATTTTGTTTATCTTCACTTTTGACTTTATTTGAGCAGGAGTTTCTGGCTAGCACAGCATCCTTTTCAATTTGTTTCAGTATAATGTGCAGCAGATACACTGATTAGCAACTTCTTTAATTATTTTCCAGTAGTTTTTTTTTTTTTTTTTCCATTATCAAAGCTGCAGCAAACATTGAAAGTTACTGTCCTCTAACTATGGTACTCTAAAAACTTTTTTAAAAAATCTGCTTTCTTTAAAAGGATGAACAGAAAATATTAGAGATGTCTAATTTCAAAATAGGTTCCTAAGACCTCTCTGTATCTTTGATTTTTCTAAAAGCTGTAAATGTTAAGGGATCAGAAAAGGATTTGGAAATGAGCACTTTACACACAGCCCAAACAACTAGAATTTTTACTGGCGGGGGGGGGGGGGGCTTTTACAACAAATATAATAATTAAAATTATACAAAGCAATATGGAGAATATTCTGAATGTTATTAATAATCTAGTAATTTTTAAGCAATACTATGTACAGAAATTACAGAAATGGAATGTTAGATAATTTAGCACAAAAACAAGATAGGCTACATATTAGATTTAACGTATTATTGTTGGCTAACAAATTAATCCAAAATTTAGTGGCACAAAATAAACATTTATTACCTCACAGTTCCTTTATATTGAGAATCTGGGCTTAGTTTAGGTGGCGCCTCTGGCACAAAGTCTTTTATGCAGTTTCAGTCAAACCGTTGGTCAGGGCTTTGATTTTATCTGAAGGCTCAACCAGGGTGACAGAGCAGGATATTGTTCCAAACTCACTCACATGGTTGCTGGCAGCCAATGATTCCTGGACATGTGGCCTCTCCTTAGATGGCCTAAGTGTCCTCACAGCATGGCAGCTAGTGATTCGTGAGAGAGACAGAGAGAGAGAGCATCCAAGATGGAAGCCAGGTCTTTTGTAACCTAATCTCAGAAGTGATAGCCCATCGATTTTTCCATATTTATTGTGAGAAGCAAGACACTAGGCCCAAAAGGAATGAATATCAGGAGATGAATCATAAGGGACCACTCCAGAGGCTCTTTATCACACATACTAACCTGTTAAAATTAAGCTAACAGATCTACTTAAATAAACCTGAGCCTGATTATTGCATCACCTAAGTGGTCTCTGTCCCTTCCAATCTTATCCTTCATATTATTGTCCAATAGATCATTCAAATATCAAGTGTGATTTTGAAATTCTACTACCCAAAAATCTTTCATGGTTCCCCACTGCATATAGAATGCTGTTCAAAATCCTCAGTCATCTATTTGGTCTTCTATGATCTGACTTCTTACTCTAGTCTCACTGTACTGCTTGTAAACACTGTACACTTTTCCACTTACATGCTCCCTCTGAAATACCTCCCACCCTACACTTACTTCCCTCTCCGATTTTCTTTTTACCTGCTGAAGGTTAACCTATTCTTTTAGGACCTGGTCCAAATACTTTTTCTGCCATGAATATTTCCAAGAGGCCACTACCTAGTAAAATTCAATCCTTCCTTCCTCCATATTTCCATATAATTTGATTTTTACCTATATTACAGAATTATGAATACATCCATATTAAAATTATTTGCATATATATATATCTGTCTCTTCCAGTGAACTGTATGCTCCTTGAAGACAAGGATCATGGCTTATTCATCTTTATTTTTCAAACTTGACAGTACCTATCACAGTGCCTCAGCAGTAAATAAATGTATTTTAGACAATCGCTCATGTATAATTTTGTATAATTTTTGTATAATGCAGGTCTCTATTGTATCCCACTAATCTGATGACATCTTCTTTGGCAAGAGTGTTTTATAAGGATGCAAGGTATATGATCCTCTATCCAATATTTAAACATACTTAAAAAGAGTGCAACTGACCTATTGTATTTACTGGGGAGAGGGTGTGGAACCAAAATGCCTTTGAAAGAAGAAGTAAATAATCCAGTGCAGAAATTCTACAAATAGGAATTTCTAGTGTAAACTATTTGAAGGCCTTGGTAATTTTATATACTCTGGTACAAATATTAAATGGCTATTTGTCTCGTAGGATATTTGCCATATCTCCATACTACTCTATTTAGAAATAGCTGATCAAAATGTTGAAGATAATTTTCATGGAGTTATAATGTGTTAAGATCAGTCCAACAGATTTTTTTTTAAACTAAAAGCTGACTCATATAATATTTCTATTTTAAAGAGCCAGAAGTGCTAATGTGGCTTCATATGGTCAGTAAAATATCTGAGTAATTTGATAACTTGGGTTCTTATTCATGGAAAATAGTACATTGAGTATTCAAGGTAAAAATGGTACTGTTTTTAAAGAAATTTATTTTGTTTTTGTCCATAAAATGACATATACTGTAATAGCTGACACATTTTAAATTTTATACTCTTTATTATTCACTTAACTAACTGTATTTTCCTCTTAATTTCTCATTTAGTAAACTCCTTGAAATTCTTAGAATTCCTCGGTATTACAAGTGTTTTATTTGTATGGCATATCCATGAAGTGTAAAGCAATTATCTCATTTAGATAGTGCTTTCCCTAAAGATGCATAAAAGATTGGAATGAACATTCTATTCTCTGTTGTTTGTATAAATTATGTTCACTTATACTACTATGTACAGGGACCATATTCTTTTAAACATTTTCTACTATTTTAATATTTTCTGTAAACTATAATACTTGAAATAATGTTTAATGATTGCTACATTAGTAAATATCAAATTATATTTGTACACTCTTATTTTAAAAACATAAAGCTAGATGATAGTGACTTTGGGTATTATCTATTCTTTATCAAGTATATAAAAAAACATGTTTATGGCATTTTATAATTTCAGGACTCTCTGTTGATTTTAGAATTTCTAATTTTGCATCTCATATCAAATATAACATTCCCAATGAACCTATTTTTTACATAAAATGTTTGGAATAATTTCAGATCTACAGCAAAATTGCAAAGATAGTACAGTTTCACATACCCCATGCTCACTTTCCCCTTTTGTTACTATCTTACATAAGTGCGGTGTTTGTCACAACTAACAAACCAATGCTGATACACTGTCCTTAGGTAAAGGTCATACTTTATTCAGATTTCCTTACTTTTTAATTAATGTCCTTTTTCTGTCCCGGGACCTTATTCAGGATACATCATCCTACCTCTTTAAGCTCCTCTAGACAGTGACAATTTCTTAGACTTTCCTTGTTTTTGATGACCTTGACAGTTTTCAGGAGTAACAGTCAAGTAGAATGTCCCTTAATTTGGGATCGTCTGGTGTCTTCCTCATGATTAGACTGAGGTCATATGTTTTAGGGAGGAAAACCACAGAGGTAAAATGCCATTCTCATCACATAAAGGGAACATATCATCTACATATCTTATCACTAATGATGTTGACCTTGATTATCTGGCTGAGGTATCCAATGAAGCTAATTTTCATCATTTCAACTTATCCAGAATAAATCAGAGACTTAAGAAGGTAACTAGAAAGTTGTCAGGTAAAACTTTTCTTCACCTATTTCAATTATATACATATATACTAAGTTCATGAAGATGTTGAATTTTTTTCATTGAAATACTAAAACTGTTGGCTATTTATGGGACATGCTAAATAGAAAATATTAAAATTTTAAATAAATTTTAAATTAAAAGATTTAAATTAGGATTGTTACACTGAATAGAATTTGTCTTTTGTACAGATGACCAAATATGTAAAACATTTATTAGCAACTATTATACAACCATTTTATTATATAATTTGGATGTAATATAATTTTAATCTCTTTCATTGTGATGCCTGAAAAGTCTCATTTCCAATTGTAGAACATGGCTAAGATACTTATTAAATAAATGATGTGCATAATTTATAAGAATAGGTATGAATTAAAACCAGTTTAAAAATTTAAGTACTCCCAACCACAAAGGATTTAGGCACTGTGGAAGGGCAGAAGAGAGGATGAAAATAAATACATAAATTAAATGAAACATGACTAAACAAATGAGGTAATAATTCGTTAAAGAGATGGAAAAGCAAAGGCTGAAATTTTGAAAAGCACATGAAACAAATTCTAGAAAAACTAAGGTACCTGAAAACTATAGAATTCTGCCATTAAGTCAATTAAAATCACTTTCTTTTTTTCACGAAGCAATGAAATCGTGTTTATATATACCTAGAGTACAGTTTTAGGAGTTTATTATATAACTTGTTGGGGAGCATATATACATTTATATTGATTCTAGAGCACAAATCGTTTGGTTTTAATTTCTACTCATTTTAATTTAGTTAGATTGATTAGACTACTCTGTGATTCCATAGAGAATAACAGCCTTTATTAGAACACTGTCAAAGGAAATCAACTGGATTCTTCTGAAAATTACCGGAATAAATTGTTTTTTTTGTTTGTTTGTTCGTTTGTTTGTTTTTTCTTGTTCCAGAAGAAATTCACACAAGATGACTTACAACCATTGTGGTAAAGATTAGTTCAGACTAGAATCATCAATAGCTATTAAATCTAGTGGAGAAGTTTGATATAAAGCAATATATTTACATGGTCTTAAAGTGTCTCTGTGCTGCTTGCTTATTAATTGAAAGAGAAAAAATAATATCTACTAAATAGAGACACCAGGCAACACATCAACCAGCAATCAAAATGAACATCACCAATAAGGGACAGAGAGACATGGTGTGCCTCTAAAATCCTAAGAAGAACATACTTTTCCTATGTATGGAATTGAATGAGCCTACATAACCTGAATCTAATTATGAGAGAAATCCAAGCTGAGGAACATTCTGTATAATAAGTGATCTGTATTTTTCATATTGAACAAGGTGACGCAATGTAATGAGGAACTGCATAGGACACTAAACAGACAAGACAACTAAATGCAATATGTAATCCTGGACTAGATGGGAAAATGATATGAAAAGTTACCATTGGGACAATTGGAATATGGACTATAGACTGTCACTTAGATGAAAGTAGTATATTAATGATAAATTTCCTCAGTTTGATAATTTTACTGTGGTTATCTAAGAGAATAATCTGTTCCTGGGAAATAGTCACTGAAGTATTAAGGGGTAAAGGGGCATAATGAAACAAATGTGGTCAAATCTTTAAAATAGGAAAACTGAGTAAAGAGCACACAGGAATTTTCAGTGTTATTCTTGCAGTTATTCTATGAATTTGAAATTATTGCAAAATAAGAAGTTAGAAAAAAAGATGTTTGGGGAACCTTATCGAGAGGGTTTGTGCTGAGATAAAAATTGACCAATTACTCTACATATTAAATGAAGAAGGAGAAAGCAGACTTTTCCATGTTACTTTCAAGTCATTGGGCTGGCTCACTCTGTTGTAAATCAACTGCCATGTCCTCAGGATAGTCCACACAGTCTATGCAGAGGCTCCTCCTCCTGACATGGAGGAACTAATGTCTTAAGCTGGATTTTATTTTATGCTAAGTGAGGGAAAGGATTATTTACCAGTTTAAATTGTTTCTAGAGTATGCTAGTGATGTTTGGTTTACTTCTAATTGATCCATTTCTTCGAAAAAGATCACAAGAGAAAAATTGTGCAGTTAAAGCTGCCTGTACTTTTAGATTTAAGATTCACTTTTTAGATGTTGTTAACTTATTTCTAACCCTTCCTCATTGTTAATATTTGCCTGCTGGCACAGCCACTTCCTTTGTTTCAAATTGCCCGGTGTGGGGGTGGGGGGAACCTCTTTTTGGAAATAATGTTGGGCTGCAATTCAAGATGGAATCAGATTTAGTGACACTTAAGATTTGGCCTAGACAAGACTGCAAAATGAATTGAAGAAGTTTTACAACTCACCAAACTGCCTCTGCATTCATCCAGGAAAAAATGTTCCAAAGTGTTCAATCTAGCTTTTGAGAAATATTACAGTTGTAAAATCTGTGACACCAGTAATAGTTGTGCCGAGCATGGGTTTTATTTTACTAAGTTGTTTACCTATGCCAATGTTTAAATGTACTTCTGTGCAAAAAGATGTGGACAATAGTTCTCTTTATAGAAAAATCAATGCACTTAAATAGTAATAAAATATAACAAGCGTGTACATGTACATGCATTATGCAAATACGAATAGATCTACACGGGGCCAGATGTGATCTAATCATTCTGGAAGTTCTATTTAGGTACATGATATTTAAAAATGCTGAATAGGCTTTTTCCCTCAGAGTGAAGCCATATATTTCACGTCACTATTAACAAATTATATTTGACATCTAATTTTAAAATGAAGTTACTCTAATCTAAATTAATAGCGCAACAACAAGGATAAGCACTGAAGCCTTTCATAAGATAAAATGGATTTTAAAATTCTAGAGTGTTTTAGTTACAAATAATTAGAAATGCAATTTAGAACATTTAAAATGTATTTCTTTCAATGGTTAATTACATCAGAATAGCTATCGTTCCAAATGGTGATGGATTAATAAATTGTAATAATCATCTCTCTAAAAATTGGATTGCAATGTTTTAATAAGCAGTCTATATGACTAGAGAAGCCTATTTTTTCCAACCCTGCAAATTAACTTTAGCAAAGTACTGGGCTGGCATATACGGTGATGCATATAGATTCATGCATACAACGGATAAATATTATGTGTATATATGTACACACACATAATTATGGTCTTGTAAAACAGAATGAGATTCTAAAAGGCATTTGAATTGTAATGTATGCTACATCTGTAAAAATTCAGGTAGTAGAGTAGATTTTACTAGACTACATATCGCTTCTCAAAATTATCTCAGATTTGTGATGGCATGGTTTGGGTCTAAGTAGGTTTCTGTATACAGACTCCCTTCTCTCAATCCATAAAAGTTATCACTATTTCTACTATTAGAAACAAACAAACAACAACAACAAACAAGGAAAGAACCCCCCTCCCCCCAAAAAATAAATGGACAGGAGAGGAAAGGAAAAGAGAAGAATATGTGAAATGGAAGTGGAAAGGAAGCGGAAATGGAAATGTATGGCAGGTAGGAGAAGGGAAGGAAGGGAAGGGAAATTCTCACATTCTTGAATGCTGTGAAAACACATATACCAGTATGCTGGACACAGGAAGAATGACAACCATTAGGAAAATGAACAACTTAAAGTTTGGTCACACCCAGTTTTGCCACCTTGCAAATAATGAACATAATTTTAATTTAAAAATCAAGGTCAAAAGAACAGATGGTATGAGAACATGATCATGAATTTGTTATGATTTTTAATGAAACCTTAGTGAACATTTATTTTATATTTTTGGAGATTACTTTTCTACTCATATGATCAGTACCTCACATACTCTCCATAGGTACTCCTTACACGGCTCCCCTACACACACATATCTGTTTCAACCAATGACTCCAGATGTCCATCTCACTCAAGGTAGTAGTTAAAAACAATTCAACTAACTCCATCCTAGAAATGATAATATCTTCATTCTTCCTTTTCTCTGACCACAATCACCTATGCTTCCAGTTCTTTCATATAATGACTCCTACTATACCTATTCTTCATTTTAAAAGGCATTTCTTTTCTGGACCCTTATACTTTGTTTTAGCTATCAGCCCATTCCTGTCCTGACTTCTTTCCCTCTTCAGCCTAGAGCCCATAGTGTATCTGTTGTTTTGTGGCAGATATTAGTGGTTGGCTAACCCAACAACCATTGCCAATTATGTTCTCCCTTACCTTTAGAGAGAGTAAACAAAATACCCACAGCATCTGTTGCAGCAAGACATGTAGCACAATTCTTGGCAACGAGATGCTAGTGAAAGTTTTCTTGATAAAAGCAACAGATAGAGCTGGCATTTCCTTTTCCCCATTCTTTCTGCTTTGAATGCATATAGAATGCCTGAAGCCCTGGGAACTATCTTGTGACCATGAATCGAAGGTGAAAAGAATGAAATTCTAGCCTGAACACACGTAAGCCACTTAACCAATGGGAGGAACCACCTACTTCTACACTTGTTATGTGAGAATAATAAACGCTTATTTGTTTGAACCACTCTAAGCTGGGTTAGCTGTTACACCCAACCAAAAGCATTCTTATCCCCTTTTGCAATTCCCGTGCCCCATTGTACTTCTCTCAAATGTTGCTGACAAAATTCCAACTCTGAATCAACCTTATAGTCCAACTGATCCCTATATTTCTACTCAAGTTGTAGTAATTAGAGAAAATTACAGAGTCATATAGATTGATGTCATTATAAATTCATGGACTGCAACTTTAAGCCCATCATGCCTTCTGTGTTTGCACAGTCACCTTCCCGACTCACTTTAAATCTATGACCTTATCACCATCATGGCTTCTATAACCACCATTACACTGAAACTGTTTGTATCCAAGATCACCAGCAATCTATTTATAAAATCCAAAGGACTTCTCAATACTTACTCTCCTTGTTACTACAACCAAAGGATCTCTACAGTGTCAGTGTCAACTATTCCTTACTTATTGAAACAGTCTTCACTGACTTTTATGACACTTTCCTCCTACCGCTCTGACTATTCTTTTATTACTTTAAATGGATTCCAGTTCCCCTCTGAAAGTCTCCAAATTGTCATCTATTTTCTTGAACATATTAATCACAGTAACTTTTTAAACCATAATAATTTTAAAGTCTGTGCGAGTGCCTATACCTAGATCATTTCTAGGTCTATTTCTATTACCTAATTTTTCTCTTGGTTCAGTTTCTTCATAGGCCTATTAATGTTTGATTGAATATAGACATTGTGTATGGAAAAAACTTTAGGAGCTCTGCATGGTATTTTCCTCCAGAGAGAATTCACCCTATGCTTTGCAGGTAGCTAGAGTAAAGGCAGATCACCTTAATTTAATCACAGAGTAGAATGACTAGAAGTTGAGTTGCAGTCTTTTAAAAATTCAGTCTACCTCTAGTTCATCCTCAATTCTTAGAGGGCAGATTCTTCAGGGATCCCAGTTGAAATCCTGAGGTGCTTCCAGAGACAATATCATATTTACCACTGTATTCCCAATACTTTTTCTACCGTATCTCCAAACACTTAGCACAGTGCCTAGCATACAGCACAATAAATATTTGTTGAATGAATTATCTGGTAATCAGCTGGTGAGCAGCACAGAGAACTACGTGGCTCAGTGTCCTTCCTCTATCATCATTTTTCTCTCTCTTTCTTCAGAGTAATCATGTTATAAGAAGTTCCTTATCTCCTTTTCTTGACAGCTCAATTAATGTGATTTTGGGAAATCTATCACATCTGTATAACTTAAATAAAGCCAAGTTACCCTACGGTTCTCTACTGGCATGGAGTTGCATAGAAGTAAAAATCAATTCGAATAAAACATGATTGGAAAACAATGTAAATCACTACTAAATGTTCTCCAAGGACACTGAAGGAAGATTTCATTTATAATGTACAATAAAATTGAAAAAAAAATCTATACTTTCTCTGACCCAAACTTTCACACTCAAGAACGCACATCCCCAAAGTTTCCTCTCCTATTCCAACATCTATCCTATACAAATGGGGGGAGGAAGCAAATAGCTTTCTCCCTACCCCAATTCTTGTAAGTTCTGTGGTTCACTCTTCTCTCCCTGTATCATCTCTTTATAGTGTTGCTCAACTTAGCCTCTCTAACATATTTCAATTTTTCTGCACATCTATTTACACACACACACACACATATATACACACATATATATATATACACACACACATACACATATATATATATATATAATGATCTGAGAACTGACTACACAAGCAAGAACTCCTTTTCCTTTGGAAGATGGTGCTTGTGGATTGCTAAATTACATAGTTTTTTTTTCCTGTTCATATTTGTATATGTCTCCTCTTTCAAAATTTTCCTTTGGCAACTTATCTCCATTTCTCCCCTTGTTTTGTTTTAATCTCTAGTAACTCATCATATAATAATCCTAGTATAAATCCTCTATAACCAAAAAAAGAGGAAGCAAAAGCTCACAAGTTTTAAAATTCAATTAGGCTTGCTAAAGAACATGTCATTTAAAGTCTTTAAAAATGTTTGTGAGTCCTACTGTGAGACTTCACACAGTCTTGATCTATTTCTTCATCCTCTTGTGAAACCTGTTTTCCCTCAAGTACTATCATTCAAGCCAAAAATATAAAATTCTTTTATTCGATACTATTGCTTTTAATTATTAGTATCACAAAAGTGTTTTCTGTGGTTCCACTGCAAATGTATAGGATTTTGGTGACATTACTGGCTATCTTAGGGGAGCCCAACCATCATTTATAACATTGCTTCTGTGGGAAAATGCTTTCTGGATTCCAAACAACTGACATCAAAACAAAGTTTTCCCACTTGAGTAATCAGGATTCAAACAATAATATGTCCTACATCTGTCTACAAGTCTTTTGTAAGATTGGGACTGCCTATATTTGAAAAACACATGTTGGTATGTTGCTCTTAATCAGGGTGGAGGAGGAATATTAGGATGATGAGATTCTATATCTAATTTTTTTCTTCCTAGTTTTCAATTACATTCTTCCATTCTATCCAATTAGACTCATGTCAATCCTAAAGAAAATTCTATCAGTATAACAGGTGCTTTATTTTGAATCTTTTACAAATAATTTTCAACATGTAAAACACTACTTAAGCACTCAGGTTACAGAAACCTCTCAATAATTACTGAAATCACAGTTTTTCAGAACCAAGTAGATGTACGGAGACAGATGTTTTGTTTTCAAAATTGTATCTAAGGAATTAAACATTTTTCTTTCACTAGCAATGGACCTGATCAACACACTATCGTTGAATGTTATTGCCTACAGCAAAAATTAACCGAGGAGCAATAGAGGAGAAAATGGTCAATAGCTATTTCTAGGGCTAGGGATTATAAAGGCAGTAGCAACTGAAGAATTGGATAACAAGTGAATGAGAAGTACTCTTGAGAACAGTGCTAAAATGTCTAACAAAAGAGTCATAGGTAGAGATAGAAATGAGGGAAAACTGAAATGGGACAAAGGCTTGTGAACACGCCATGGAAAAGCACAAGTACAGTGGGTTTGATGGACTAGGAAAGATGGAAGGTGAAGTGGTTGTGTTCAAATGAGAGAATTTTAGAGTAACTAAAGGAATAACAATTTCAAGTGATAAAATCTAAATTAGCGATCACTACATCTAGGGGCTCAATAAAAGGCTTGAGTCAAAGTTGACTCCAAGGATTTGAACCTAAGTTGGGTCATCACTGTTAGAGATGGAGAAGGTAGAAGGAGTAACATGCTTTGGAGGGAAGGCATACTTAGCACTGTGCCGGGACTAATCCTAAAAATGGTATAATATTAAAGGCCTATTCTTAGCTTTTTGTTAACAAGCGAGAAATGGATATGATGACACTGGCTTTTGTTTCACATTCCTTCTTCTCAAGTGACCTGATCACAAAACTTCCCATTCCTATGGATTCAAGAAGAAGAGATTCTATTTTAAGACCTCAAAAGCAGTGGCATTTTACCCTTATGTTTGATGGGTCACTTTAGAATAACCATTCAAATCTCTCATGTTCAGTGTCACAATCATCTGTATAAAGCAACCTCTGCATGACTGCTTCAAAGACATTTGTGGAGGCTACGATCTATTCAGGGGAAGAAAAGCTTTCTCAGAAAAAAACTACGCACTCCTGCTTGAGGTCATCTTTGTTAAATAACAGGTCTGACAAGGCTCCACACATACTAACTCAACCTGCCATGCCAGGGTATAGTTATCTAAAGATGCCGATGTACTTCTCTGGACAGTCAAAATTGTGAAGTGATTGCTAGAGGCCTGGTTTGCTGACATTGATCAAGGTCACATTTATGTATTTGAAGTAGTAACTATGAAGTATTTTTCATTTATAGCAGTCATGCAAATTGGTCTACAGTCAACAGGCTTACATGGAACTAAGCTATGGGCAAAAGAGTTTCTATCAAAATATTCAACATATATTTCAGAGCACTAGCAGTGTACCTAGGCCCAGATATTCTCTGTAACATCCATTTCAAAAGGGCCAAGTCAGATGAAACAGTAGTGGATTATAAGACTGTATGTGGGCTGGTAAATTACAGCTCTTTTATGTTTATGTTTTTCCTAATCAATTTATAAGATGAATAACTAAAGTAGAAAGAATATAATTTTACATTCTTTGATATCTTAATATTGCGCTTCAAAGCCACCCTTTGTTTGCCTGTTTGTTCTTTTGTTCATCTTTCATTCATTCAAATATTTCTGAAGAGCCTATTACGTTCCAAGTGACATGCTTAATGCTAGATCTACAAACATGAATAAGACATTGTGCCCCCATTGTGCTCACAGTCTAAGAGGAGAGACAGGCAAGCAAAGGAACCAACATAAAACAGTGTGGAAGTTCACTGAGGGCAACGTGATGAAAGTACCGTGGGAGGACTAAGGAGGTATATTCAGCCCTCCTGGTGGTAGGATCAAACTAAGATTTGAAGGATGAGCAGGAGTAAATCACGTGAAAAGAATAAAGAGGGTAGTCTAGGCAGAAGGACATAGTAAGCAAAGTTATGAAAGGATGGGCAGTTGAAACAGTGGACGAGACCAGAAGCTGGAATACCATTTAGAAGATTGCTGCAGTAGTCTCAGCAAAGGTTGATGAGAGGGCAATGGTAGTTAGGAAGGCACAGGAGTGACACGTTCAAGAAATATTTAGGAGGAAAATAAGCAGGATGTGGAGATTGTGAGATATGGGAACTTACAGAAAAGGAATCAAGATTCATGTCTAGTTCCTAGCCAGAGTGACTGGCTGGATGGTGGTGCTGCCAATGAAGAACCAAAAAGGAAAGGGATTTTAGAGAAAAAAGCAGATTTAGGTTCTGACTTGTTAAAGTGAAAGTGCCTGTGAGACATCCAGGTAGAATTGTCCAACAGGCATTTGGTTATATAAATCTGAAGTTCCAGGGAGAATGGTGGGCTACAGCTACAGAGTTGGGAACGATGTACATGATAGATAAAAATGCAAAAGTGGGTAACATCATGCAGAGAGACTCTCATGTAGAATGAGAAGAGCAAGGGCTGAGGGTGGAACCTTAGTCAACAAGGGCATTCAACATGCAAGGAGAAGAAGAAATATCGGTGATAGAAGAGAAATAGAAAGGTATCAGAAAAACCAGGAAAAGGGTGGTGTCACAAAAACAACACTGACGTACCATTTTGTGGAGAAATTCACAAACCACTGCTGAGATGGCAGAGATTCTGAATTTTTTTCTGGGGTTGTGCTCTAATGGCAAGGGTGCAATATCTTAATCATCTGTGCATGTCTTTTTCTGGGCTAGTTTCTGGCTTATAAGTTCTCAATGAATATTTATTGTGTGAATGAATGAATGCCTGTTAATGTGAAGACTGCATATTGTCAAGTGAAATATAAAGGCACAAAGACAAGGAAAGCATTTAAGCCATTTTTATTATGGCACACGGAGTACTGTCTTGTTGGTCATTAAATGACAAATGAAGATAATGGTAATGATCCAGTCTGGGGGAATATTTCTCAGGTATTGGAGAATATTCATCACATCACTTAAAGTGAACAAGCTGTACAGCTCATGCATACTAATCATTAATTCAACATATATAGAATGACTACTATAAATATTTGCCAGACACTGTTCTAGGCATTGGGGAGTCTTTGGATAAGTAGAAAAGTCAGAACTTTCTTCTCTCGTGGAATTTATTTTCAGTGGGGGGAGGAAGAGACAGTGAAGAAATAATTCGATGGCAGGTGGTGATAAACATGAAGAAGAAAAATGAGGTAAGGTAAGGGGGCAAAGACTCGGGGTACTAGCATACGATTTACACTAAAATCTAGTTATTGCTTATTTCTAACATAAAGATAGTTAGAAATTTTATTAAAATATGGAAAATGAATTTAAGAACCAAATAATTTGGGGGAAATTACAATAATAGTAATAGTTGAATTATAAAAAACTTAGAAAACAGAAATGAGATGGGTCATAAAAACTGCAATAGAAAGCAAGCGGCTCTTTTAATGAGCAAATCTGGTTTTGATACTGCTCTGAGTTTACCTGAATGAGTTCTTACTCCAGATCTTTTTCTTTTTCCCAAACATTGCCCAAAACAGGGGTGGGGTGAACAAGAGAAATTACATAGAGACAGAGCTTCCACAGAATGAACCCTGGGAGTTGTGGAAGTAGAAGAAATGATTTCCCTTGGCAGACTGCATTGTTATCGGTACTGGCATCCTTTGGCTAATTGGAATTCCAAAGTACAAAGATAATCACTTAAGTAAAATAGGATTATGAATTGCAATTGATATGGATGAGATGTTCAGTCCATTTAATCTTGGTCATTACTCAGGCTTGTATCTTAGGTTACTTAGAATTCTTTCAAATGCATTTCTATACATATTAGGAAGGGAGAGCATTCTAGAGGAGATTCAGGGACAAAAGAATCCCCCATCAATCTATTTGCCTTTATCTGGTCCAAAACTTCGGTGGCGCAGGAGCGGGGGTATGGAGGTGCAGAGGGACAGAGAAAGGAAAACATTCAAATTTTTCACTAATTTGATTTCCAAGTGTATAGGCAATAAGAACAAATGTTTTATAAGAATAGACATCCTCTTTGCCTCTAGGCTGAAGTTAATTGTTATTGTTTGTGAAAGCCTGGTGAGACAACAGAGGTTTTCCTCAACCAGCTGCCCTTTTCCTGGAATCTCCAAAGGCATGAAAGGGAATAGCAGAGCCTTAGATAACAAATCAGGCAAGCCCTGACTGAATCTGTTTTGTAAAGAGGTAAAAAGCCTTCCAATGGGTGCTTGTGATCCAGTCTGACTTTGGGGCACCTTCAGTTCAGGACTGCTGCTGGTGAGCAGATATGTCCCTATAGGAGGCATTACGTAGTGAACAATAAAAATCTTCATCTATTCCCCCAAATAGGAAACGGAGGGGTCCGGAGAAGGAGGGAAATGTATCTACTGATTGTGGTAATGCAATGATGGTGCTCCTTCTCCTAGGAAAAACAAGAGCACACAGAATATTAACAAGGAATGTAAGGACAAAAAGTCAGGGTTCCATTTGCCTAAAAGGCATATTGTACCTCAATAGTCAGTAAAACCCAGTTCCTGCTTTTGCCTCTCTGAAATACAGAATTAGGTTAACTAAAGTGCTAATGAAAGCAGTCATGATTTTTAAGCAAATGGACCTCAAATTATGAACTATGTAGTTACAAATATTTGCTGACTGAATGGATCAAAGACTCATTCATCTGCTATATAAACAATTTCATTATGAAACTTAGAAACTGAGAGTCTGCATACTAATCAGAGATATAAGTTCTGTAAAGAGAGGGAAAAGATTATATGGGGTTCAGGTTTGTCACATGTGGGGATGTGACAGCAATTTGAATGCATATCTAATCCTGAGATTTTATGTTATGGTAATAGAAAAAGTGCTAGAATAGCCATCAGAGGATGTGAGTTCTAGCATCAACTAATGAGGTATGTGAAGCTGCACAAATCTTTAACCTTTAATGTGAAAGGAAGGAGTTGGTAAATGTACTTTAAGATCATTTCCACCTTTAAATTTCTATTATTCTAGGACCTATATGCAAATAATTTTTATCGGCAGATATCCACATAGTTTATTAATCACACGCTTCTTCTATGAAGGATACTTAGTTAAATATTTCTACCATTAACAGTTCCCATACATTTGAAATTGTTTATAACTTGAAAAGAGAGCACATAGTTGATGGTCAATAAATACTTGCAAGTGGAATAAGATTTTATAATTTCTTAGAAATAAATGAATATTTTCCTGTTCCAGAACTATCACCAGTCACTTAACTTTGGAGATGAGGCAAGGTAAGGAATGTGTATGTGGGGAAAGGGGGTTGATGAGTGGGGAGAACTTACTACAGAACAAATATTTTCCATGACATCTTGCAAATATATCCCACAAATGCAATGACATTTAATTGTGCTTCATAAGTGAACACAGTCAAAGTAAGATGAAAATGGCTTGTTGATGAAGCAAATAACCATGAAGGACATTTTTGTATGATATCTATTTTAAATGATTTTGTACCATCTCTCTCTAGCTTGTATCCCACGTTACTATTGAAGACATTGTTGCTCTTTGTTTTCCATCTTAAACTTCTTCATTTTGTCATAATGAAATCTTTAAGATATATCACATTTTCTTTCTGTCTTGGCTTCTAGGAAGCTCAGAGATAAATTTAATGCTCAATAATAGCAACCATTCTTAATATAAATGTCTGGAGTAATTGTCTACAAGTTTCTCTCTAATTTTTAATCTTACCTTCATGGACTTTTGTTGTAAGCCACCTGAAATCTTTCTGGGAAGTAGATGAGGGTTAAATTAATGCATACAGAAAAGACAGGAAGGAAAGGAGGAAAGGAGGTAGGAAGGAAGGGAGAGGGAGGGAGGGAAAGGAAAGAAGGCCAATTTAGATGGGAAGAGGAAGGCTGAGTCACTAGTCCTTTTAGAATTTAAATCTAGGAAAATAATTTGGCAAAATGGAAAAAGGTAATTACCTGCTTAGGGTGCAATCAACATGAATCCATGTTCAATCTAGGGGGCAAAACATTTATATATGTGGAAATTAGGGTATACTTTAAAATCATGGTCTGAGAAAATTGATTAGAAATAAATCAGCTTTGAGTAATTAATTCCAAAAAAGCACTGTTAATAACTGCTAACTAGATGTGGAACACAGAGACTGATATAGAATGTAAAATTCAGTGCCTTCAGTCATCACTGAGACTACACAGAGTAACAGGAAGTTTAAAGAAAAATAAGATAAAACATTTTTGAAAATGCAACATTTGGAAACTCTTTGAAGTTGTACAATTTTAACAGTTTCCTTAAAAAAAAAAACATAGTCTCTACATACATCAAAAATCCTTTTTATTTCAATTGGAAAAGACTAAAAAGAAAAGAAGGTCTAAGGATAGCTAAGATTAAAGTAAAACTAAATAACATTCTTGTTATCCATATTGGGTAGGTGAATTTCTTGATTTGCTTTTAGAATGGAACAGTGGAGAAAGGGGGAGAATGAATGTGTGGAAAGAATAAAATCAACCTAAGGGGCTGTAGAAAAATGAATAACAAATAAGCTATTTGACAAAGATTGACAGATGGATATCTGGGCCACCTTTTAAACAGTAACCTCTGTTGAAAATTAGTGGCAGCCTTATCAATCACAGTCACCAGTATAATTCATCTTAGGCTCACAGAGGGCTATGCACAGACTACTATTCCCTTAAACATTTAAAAACCATTTTAAAGGCATCTAAGCATTTTTTAAAGACAAGACAGAACATTTAGCTGGTGAACAATATGCAGCAATGACTAATCTTCTAGCTGTTCTTGCAGATCCAGGTGACTTACAATGTATTTGTTCCAGGAAAGCTATCCATAAATTTGATATTTTTTTCTTTAAAACAGAGATGCTTTAAATGCAATCAGGGAAATAACTAACTAAAGTAACCCTATAATGAATATCTTCTTAAAGTAAGAAATCCTTGAAGGTGAAAAAAAAAAACCAACTTCTTAGCTTATCAGTTGGGTAAAATAATATTTTCATTTATTGAATTTGCTTAAACAGGGACACATTTGTATACTACTGTGAGCAAAAATGAAGTAGCTTGACCTGGCTTACATAACTGAAATTGCAGCCATTAAAATATACTGTTCAGAATATTCAATTCTTTTTTATAGGTATCAGAGAATATATAGCTAACTCTCAATTATCGAGGCTAATGGAGAGGAACACTGGCATGGCTAATTTAAAATAGCAAATAATCTAGAAATTATTTATGTTGACTTGGAAAGCCATTTTAAATCTAAAATTAACTTTGAGGTATGAATCACTATTCAGAAAGATTAGAAACTGAGCTGGCATCAGGAATTCTGAGGGCTGAGCAAACTTTCTTTGTAGATTCTCAATGCTTTCTTATTCTTTCTTCTAGAAATGGAGGAGCTAGAAGGTACTCAGCTATTACCTTCAGCTACAAAGGAAAGCTTAATAATAGGAAGGGCAAGAAGAGTCCTGGAGGATGATAGCAAAAAAAAAAAAGTTTCTTAAAAAATCACATATTGTCTCATTTGGGAGTTTCCTAGCTCATTTAAGGAATGAAGGTGGATTCACTGCTACTCTAATACATAAAATCTAATACATGCTGAAACCCACGGCTTGAGAACCCAGCCTGATTAAATGGACACTACTGAGAGAAAACTAGATGGCAATATATATTTATACATACATATGTATATATACATATGTTTGGAAATATATATATGGAAATACACACACGCACACACACACACACACACACACACACATATACATACATATACATAATTTTAAAACAATTGGGAAGACTTTTTATTAAATTTTGCAGGTGATTTCCAGTAGGAATTAATAAAATATCAAGCTGTTCTAGGGATCCTTCCCCATTCTGATTTTTCAATGTAGCCCTATGCCATTCCTTTATCTCCTCCATTTTTAGAGATACATGTAAATAAGCTACTGACTTTAGATCTATATAAGAAATAAATGTCAAAATCAAGAACTCACTGTTTATGTACATTTATCTCATACTGCCAGTTCTGCTTACCAAATGTAAGATAGAATAAAATAAAATTGTCTACTGGACACTTAGAATCCATGCCAATTTCCATGGCAAGGAGCAGCAGGCCTTTGTATCCATTAAAAATTTAAGAAAAGCTTGATAGCATTCTGACCCCAAGACTTCTACTCATGTGATTTGTCATACAAGACTGCATTCCTCGTCCCAGGGTCAGCAGAAATTGGCCCAAACTAACAGTTCCATTCATTTTCAGAGCTACCTGATTTTGCACGTGAGCAGTTCTATCTCCATTGAGTTCCACTTCTGTGGCTAACATCTTGCTTACCCTGTAACAGACATCTCTCTATGCAGGAGTCTGATGAGCATCAGCACCGGGAGTCTTAATTCAGCATTTGGCTCTGTATAACATTATTTTGCTAGTTTTGACATTGTCCAAAACTAGCAAAATAGAAAAATTACATTTTTGCCTATAGGGTTTCCTTTAATAGAAATGGGGCTAAAGAAATGTGAAGATGATGTTTGTAAATAGAATTTTTAAATATCATAAAAGCCATTGGTTTGTGAGAAACTAAGAATATATCTATCTGACTAAAGCCTTAGCTGCTCAAATTTTTATTAGCAATACATTTTAGTAACAATTTATAAAATTGCTATTGTTTCCCCCCCCCCCCAGAAATCCTTGCATATACATTTTTTTAAAGCTGGAGAAAACTATCATCACTTTATCCAGAAAGGTGTCCTTTTCACCCCCTCTTTTTTGGTCCTGTCAGTGATTCTCAACCTTACAGATGAAAGATACATAAATTATACATCATTGCTATGCTTTCTGAAAGTTGTGAGTGAGATGGTTTGAATTGCTCATTTTTATTATTTCACTTAAAAGGGGAAAAAAACAAACAAGAATCGAGATCGACTATTGAGGTCTTTTAAGTAATTTTCTTCTTCAAACCATGGAAAAAAATGTTTATAAAATAACAACAGAATTAGACTTGCTGCCTGACCTCAGTGAATGAGTTCAAATGCTGCATTTACTGAGTTCACATGCTCTGCAATAATTTATTCCATGTTACTGTGAACTAGCATAGTGAAATGTGTTTGAATGGGGACTCTGGGAAAAGCAGTGTTGAAACAACATAAAAATTAATCCAAAAGATGTGGAAATGCTTCCAATTTTGGGTTATTATGAGTGAAAAGGAAGACAAAAGAAAAAAATCAAGTAGTAAGAAATTCAAGGAAAAACGGCAAAAAGTTTAATTAGAAAATTCTCTGAAAATAAATAATGTAATATTTGTAAGATAAATAAACTGCCCTGCCTCCTCTGTGAAGCCTTCTTGGCACACTTCCCTGAGGTCCTATTGCCATAATAGTTATTTTTTTGCATTAAAAATGTGAACACATCATACGATAATGAATTGAAATGATTCTGAAAATTCTAGGATATACCAGAACCTTTACAGAATATTTTAGTACACATTTATTGTTGTGCATAATTGTTTTGTTTTTGTAAGTCTTCATTCCCCAAGGAAAGAGAGCATGCTCTCTACTTTTATACTTCTCATAATACTAAGCTCATAATATTTCCTCAGTAAATACTATTGATTGAATACATTCCTGTCCTGATGGTTATTTTATATGTATAAGTATGATCCTTCAGAAGTAGAGTTCAATGATCCAGAACCTTTCCGGAATGAGAGGCTCTTTCTTTGTTTTGCTATATAAGGGAAACAGATTCAAAGTGGTATTACAAAAGAGTGCTTTACATCGAAACAAGTCCTGTGCCAAAATTAGATTTAACAAATGTTGTTTTTCTGTCATTACCTAGCATTCTAGCCCCTTCCAAAGGAAGTTTAAGCTCTGTTAATTGTAAACTGTGCTGGGTATGAGCTATCTGCATTTAGAGAACAAATCCATGGCTTCCTAATGTTTGTTACTTTATAATGTAATGACTTCATATATATTAACCACAGATATGAGAGGATGGCGGTGGGCTAGTGGTAGGGAGCAGTAGGTGCAATTAAAGAGGTAGCACATGCAGGTTTGCTGGCATAACTCTCCGCTGCACAGAGTTCCTGACGACGCAAATTAGGCAGGTCTATTAAAATTTTTATCCATTCTCTATATTAGATATGTAATCTCATCAGTCTCGATAAAGGTCAAGAAACTGAAAGTAAATCAGTACATACAGTAGTATGCTTTAATTTCCTTCATTTATAATTAAGATTCTCCATTACAGCATTTTAAACTCTCATTTTGTCAACTCTAAATCTATTCGAGGAATGAGGAATGAGCAATTCCTTAATAAAGCAAAGTATTTAGATTAACAGTAGTGTGGTATCTAAGAGGAGGAGTGCAGTATACTAGAAATAAGGGCGGTTCAGATTAAAGGGCAAGTGGGAATAAAGATTTATATGAAAGGTCATGAGTTTTTGTGTTTGTTTGTTTGTTTTTTAGATATGGTACATCATCTACTTCTAATTTTAAATGTTTAAAAGATAGAGGAGAGTATAGGGAATTACTCGTGGTAGTGATGGTTTCGATTGGGGATAGGTAGGTATTACCACAGATAACTGATTACATGAGGGCGCCGTCAGGGAAGAATGGTGCTGACTGGAAAATTCTGCCAACAGGAGCTGCAAAGGGCAACTACATGATCCTCTTCACCACAACCATAATTGCTGGCTCCACAAATCCCACCCTTTCTACTTCCGGCTTCCTTTCACTGGCCCCGGCTTCTCTTCCATTCTCCTCTCAGCTGTCCTCAACTCATCCCCAGTAATCCAACCATAGGTTTCTAAGGGCTGCATAATCTGTTGGAGAATTAATGGCATCTATAGCCTGACTTTATGAAAAGTTGCCATAAAATTAGTCAACTCTGAATCAGAAGCAGAAGACTGTCTTTTCTAAAATGGAATAAAATGGTTTTATCTGAATACCAGCTCTCCAGCACCACAAACATGGAGACTTCAAGGATGGAGACTTCCTGGAAAGCAAAGTCATTGTTTTAACTGTCACGTACACAAAATGATCTCTTTTGAAGCATCCACCATTTTAGAAAGTTTTCAGAATAAGACATAATTATGATTACCTCTCATAAGAAGGCTAGATAATCAGAACCTCATCAGAAATAAAAGTTACATTAAGATACGAGACCATTTTATTAAGTACCAGAATAAAATGCCTTTGACAAGTAAGTAGTGTTTCAGTTTTTTCTCTAAAAACTATCGAGAAAAAAATTTTTAATATAAAGCTTTAAAAAATATAACATTTAATTTATATTATATTGAAATAATTGTCTATATTATGTGATATTAGAGGACATATTCCATAGCAATGTATGGTCTCTATCACGTATTTCTTTGTTTTTCTTTATGGGTCATAATGTGTAAAAGTGTCAAAATCGTTCTTAACTCCAGTCCCATAGGCTCTGTTTGGACCACTAATTGTAGTTTGCCAAAACTTGGTGTATGTATATCATTGTCCAGCACTAGGAAGAGCATATTGAATATTTATTTTTAAAAAATGAGTGAATGTATTCGATGGATGACTGTATAAGCAATGAAGAAATAACAAAGATAGCATGGTTGGTGTTCTTCAAGCACTAATGGGTAAAGAAATGAGACAACTGGATAGAAGTATATATAAAACCAATGACAGTCAAGGTTAGAAGACTGAGAGGAGGAGAGTTGGAATGACCAAAGAATGTGTGACATTTTAGCTGACTCTTGGATAGGATTTTTAATGAAAAGGTTCAAATGAGTTCTAGGTAGAAATCAGTTCTGATAACTTGAATTAGAGAAGCAATTTGGGTACTCATGGATGAATATATGTAGTCATTTCTGAATCTCTTAGAAAGTATAAACCGAGAGTTATGTCACATGCTGAGGTTATAATTTTATTTCCGTCTAATTCACTACCTGCAAAAAATGCCATTAGATAGCCAGAAACATTATGCTGAAAATCAAGGAAGTTATTTTTCTTTGAATGAGGATGATGAATTCAGTGGTGTGCTTTTTGGTAACATACAAATGGCACCGTTAATGCAATGAGATGAACAAAGCATTGGAGCCACGACAAACCTTGGCAGGATGGTTGTTAACTATAATCAAAGCAGTACATTACCTAAAATAAGAGACAACTGGCAGATATACAGAGCCACATCAACTCACCAAACCATTTATAGTCTGATAAATAGGAAGAATAGTGACAAATCAGAGATCCTAATAGTGAAACAGCACATTAGTATTTATATACAATTTATTTGATATTTTTAGTATGTTAGTATAGAAGTGGTGTTGGCTTTAAACTGCTGTCCATTTAGGTTATAACAGACATGGGAGTTTTTCTTTCTTTCTTTTTTTTTTTTTTTTAAAGCAGGAACTTCCTGAAAAGATAAATTTGAAGAATGTTCTAGGATTGATGAGTTAAAAAAAAAAAAAAAAGCCCAACCTCATTTGCTGCATTATGCTTCAGTGATCACTATGGCAGAATTGACCTTTCTTTATTAAATATTGCATATGTTCATTCTTTACATGACATCCAAATGAATTGAAAATGCAGTGAGGCTATTGGCTACATTACTGAAAACTCTAGGATGCTCTTTTACACAGAGAAGGTCATTCAGTTCTTGTTTTCCCTCAATCCAGAGATAATATGCACAATCTAGGATGTTTTTAAAGCTACTCAAATGGTCTATTGCATCCAGTTGTCTTTGCTAACACTGCCTCTGAGTCTTGGGTTTTTCTCCCTATGCAACATGATGATGAATGCTTTTTCCCTGGCTATTGCTCCCTGTTGAAAGTTACCATTGTCAGAAGCATGGCTTAACACGACTAGTGTCATACTTTATAATGATGATGAATCCAAAAAAGACATGAAACTGAAAAGAAAGAGCAGCAGCAGCCATAGAAGAGGAGGCCTGCTCTGCAATGTAGGCATTGCAAGATCTTTAATTGTAAAATATAACTAGAACTTGTAAAGACATAATTGTCCATCACTGTTTGAACTGATAAGGATGACGATTTTATATCTGATCCTCTAAATTTCCAATTAGGAAAGACAATATAGGTAAAGAGTTTCCTGGCATTTGACTAACTGAACTACAATTCTGACCTATGTTTATCATAGCCGTGTGATACATTTTATACTATGGCAATGTGTCTATTAGTGATTCACTTTTAGAGAACCACATGACAATCCAGTTTAGGTTGCAATAAAGAATGTAGTGGATTTCATGCTCATCCTTTGGAAACACTAATCCCTGAAAAACTTCAAATTAGGGTAGTTTTTTCTGTTACAAAATCTATCTAGGTTTCAACAGAAATGCATTGAATATGGATTTCTCCTCTCCATTTTACCTGGCATTACTTCCAACACAGAAACTGACCAAGTAATAGTCAATTACTGTCATTGTATATGTGAGAGAAACAGTAAGTGCAGGATCTGCTTCACAAAGGCAGCTCCTGTGAGCAATGACTTATTTATCACAGACATTCATATGGATGCTAGAAAACAGATCCAGGATGCTTGCCTGGCAGCTGACTTACATGAAAAGGACTTTTGAAAGCCAATAAAAACATTATAATTTTCCTTACTGTCATACAAAAAAACTTGTAAGATACCGGAAAGTAAAATAATCTATTCACACAACATGTATTTTCAAAAGCATCATTGGATCCAGATGGTCAACAATGGCGCAGGGCAGCCTAAAATTGTGACAGGCTGTATATTCCACATTTCATCAGAAGAAGAAAAAGAAAAGTAAAAAAAAGCCCCAAAAGCCTAAGGGGGTGGGGGAACCTCTGGGAAGACAAGTAGGCCAAAACAAATTCTTTCTCATTCCAGTAAAATTTCTACTATGTGGCTTAGCTATGACATGAAGCGCTGTGACAAACTTAAGACAATTTCATAGACAATTATCAGAGATATTATCATAAACATATTCCCCGTTTTACAAGAACTTGAATATAAAGTATATTTAACAATGAAAGTAGGCTGAACATAATAGAAATATGTTTTTGATGGTTCAAAAGGTACTTGGGGGCATTACACTGCCTCAGGGTCATCATTATGCACATCAGTCATCTCACTACTCTGGCAGCTGTGCAAATGTGCTGGGTAACAGAGTTCTTCAGTTTAATAAGAGGCTACCTAACATAGCCGACTCTATTTTGAAAAAGAAAAATTTGAAGCAGACTGAATGCATAAAATTAGACCTATGGCATTTTAGCCTGTTTTTCCATAAAAATAATTGTTAATGGATAATTATTTCAGCCCTCCTTCCTTTGTGATTTTCTTATTCTTGCTGTTGGGTTCCTCTTAATTTTCTTTCTGGTCCATATTTGTTCTCTACCTCCTTTTAACTAATTCTTCACCCAGTCTTCCAACTTCTTCATTGACCTGAGCATTCTATCCAGGGCTTCTTTCCTTATTTGGTGAATTTCACTTCTCCATAGACTTCCTATGCCATTGCTTTTATCATTAAAGGGAAAGTGGGGAGAGAGTGTAAATAAAAAGTTCTGTTTGTCACCTGTTGAAAGACTAGACTGAGAACCAAGAGACCTGAGTTCTAATTCCCACTGTTATTAATTTGATGTGTTGACCTGGAGTAAATCACTTTATCTGCTCTGGACCTAGTTTGCCTCCTCTGGAAAATAAGAGATTTGGAACAGATGATATACCTCCAAGAGCCCTTCCAGCTTTACCATTCTCAATCTATGATTTTATCAGCAATTACACAGGATAACAGTTACGCAGGACAGTTCAAATACATGTAGACCTTGCCTATAGACCTCGGTCTGCAAGTAGATCTGTTTAGAACATATGTCAACTCATTGTGAATTCTTTTATTATTAGCCCTTGGGAGTGTTTCTACTCAATGTATGGTTTCTTGAGGAAAGGGACCATCTCTTTCTTTCTTCTTCTTTTTTTTTATTATATTTAAGCCACTTTTATTTGGGTTTTCCTGTAACAGTTAAATCTATTCACATGACTGAGAAAGAAGCAAGAAAAGCAGAGATGAAGGTGCAGCCAGGAATAAGGAATGTACATTTATCTTACGTTCACTTATACCAGGTTATTGAGGACCAAGAACACCACTCATAGCTACTGATAAAGCACATACATGCGAAGTTTTAGCTTTGTCTAGACAGCCCTGTATTCTGGGATTTTCATTTTCCTTTCCAGCCTTAGTTTTCTTCAGAGAAGACTTAGCTGATTCCACCCTATTCCTGAGCAGATACGCTTTAGGATTAATTTACATCTGCCTTTTCTACCAGAGAGTGACCACTATGGACACAGGACTCTTGTCTATCTTCATTTTCATGACTACCTAACACTCTGCAAAACGGAAAGGGACCATTTTTTATTCCTCGTAGTATCTCCAGCACTTAGAACAACAGTGCCAGGTACTTAGTAACAGTTAATAAATGTTCCTTTTACTTGGTGTTTTCTCATCTCACAGCATTTTCTGTCCATAAAATGTTTGTATAAGTTTATCTCATTTCACTTAAACTATTCTGTGTCTATGTTTTCTATTTAGTTACCGATAATATCCAATTATTTGGAAGTTAACATTTTCCTGTAAAATGGCAGGGCTAATGGGAACAACACTATTTTCAGAAAGAGACTCGACTGACTCATAAGGGAATCAATGTTCAACTCCTAAATAATTCACTAAAACTTACTGCTAGGACTCTGTACCAGGATACTACTTGTGTTAGTAGGAATTCGGTTTCTACTTGAAATTGTGACTTTCATAGTAAGAGCTTAAAAAGCCATGACTTTTGGAAATGCATTTGGAAAGGCAGCTACAGAAATAATAAAAAGTTTTAATAACATATTTCTGCTGCTCAAATTCCAGAAGTAAACCTAAAGTGGTATAATAAAAATGACTGTCATAACTTACACTTAACATCAATGATAGGATTTTAGCGCGGGAACTCTGTTAAAAAAATCCTCAGAGTCATGCATTAATCTTGCAAAAACAAGAGATAAAAATCTGCAGACCAGTTATAGATGTCAAAATACTGGTATTTGTTTGGACCACTTTATTTAAAAAGTAGGCTTTCTTTGCATCTTAAACTTTACATTTCTAATATTTAATGATGATTAATTGTAAAGAATACATGTAAGACTATAATACAGCTAAATGATGCATTTGTAATTCATGTGAAACAACGTAATTAGTTCTCTAAGGGCTCATCAATATATTATTCTACTAAACAGAATATTTGAAAGTCCCACTTGAGTTTTAAATGCAATATGAAGCCTTTATTTTAAGCATGGCTTCCTCTGTGTAATATTCTCATAATTATTTCCCAGCAACAAAAAATATTAGATTGATTGTTTTTATTCTAGCTGTTAGACCCACATGCTACAAAGAAAGCAACTCCATGAATTCATTTATTTCAATACAAAACTGACAGATTAGGAGAGCTATGCTTAAAATAAGAAAAAGAAAATATCTGAGTTCAAAAGTGTTCTAAGAGGTAAAAAGTTGAACTAAAATCATTATTTAAAAAGCCCACACTTATTAAAAGCCATAATATATTTCTATTGCTCCCCCCACCATGATGAAAAACCTCTATCACTCAACATAAAAAAAAAATAGATGTGAGCTTTATGTACAGAATTTGATTCATGGAAATAAATTACCATCTTCCAATATATAGCAACATTTTTGTATATACTAAGAAAAAAACAAAAGGTCATAATTCTTCATTTTGATACATGCTCCTGTGTACAAGATAAACTCCTTAACACATATTTGTATTTTAAAAACAGTATCAGTATATATTGGCCAAACTTTTAGATATGAGTTAATGTAAGTCATCCACCTTACACATCTCATGAAAGTTCTACTTTTTCTTGCAGCTACTGTCTTAATTGTCTCTATAAATTCTAAAACTTGAAAAAATACACAGTGCTGTTGAAAAGAGACTGGATGAGATCATTCAATACCTATTTCTTCTAGGCTTCCAGGTAATCTGATTTTTAGCTGCTGTTCTTAGTTTATTTAGAAAATCCACGACTACAAAGAATAGTATTTATCTTTGTACAGTGGTTTGCCAATGTGCCCTGCTCTATAGGAGGAGAATCCAAATTAGCGGGCACAAAGCCATAGGGGAGCAGGCACTTAAGTGCTGCCAAAATGGGACCAATAGGACTTTTATTCCTGATGCTGGATTTGGGGAGGGGGTTCGGTGGGGGAGTGTTTGCTAAATTAGTTTCAGACAATGGCAGCCTGCAGCATTTCCTGTACATTAGCCACTTTCTTTATTGAAGAGTAGAAAATAGAAGGTTGGAGTAAAGAGCAAAGGAAAGAAATGGATAAAAAAGTGGGTTCAAAAAGACCTGGCATATGTGCAGGAGTGGAAGGAGAAGATTTAAGAACACTTGTCTCAGGATCTCTGGAAGGCACCTGCAAGGACTAAGACTTAAGACTTACGTACATCATCAAAGGACTAACACTTGCCATTTCGGTCACTTGCAAACTGTTTAATAATACTTCTCCCATTCTGCTCAAAAGTATCATTGAGTGGCCACAGTGGAATCTGTGTACTCATAAACAATATTACCTAAGACTAGAATATGTATAACAAGTGGTACTGAAATAATGGACAGAAAGGTACAGTGTAAAAGAGGAGAGAGCTTTTTATTAAGCTAAGCAGTTCATTCTTTGGTTATGTAAAGTCCAGGATAATTAGTCTGGCCCTTCAGAGGTGCTGTAAGGACAATATTGAAGACTTGAATACTTTCCCTCAGAGCATAACTGAGAGTCTAGTTTGGTTTCAGAAACCAAACTGGCCCCTTATGAAATTCTCCTCAAGAAGTGTCTCGTGCAGTGATACACATAACTAGGCACTCTGCCATCCTCTTGAGCCAGAATTGCCCTTGTTCGGTTTCAGAGGAGTTCCCTAGGGGGCTGACTGAGTTGGGACCACAGTAGGCTTGAAGCATTTAGGAAAAAGATCAGTTTATCTTATACATTGGGGTCTCAGAAGGTGAAAAGCCCCAAGAGACCAACCTGACAATCATACTAACTGTGTTGGGCTTTAACAGCTGTGGAACCTATGAGCAGTACCGTGCGATTCAGCAAGAGACAGTTCTCAGCTCGTTCTTTTACCCAACTTAATTTTATCCAGCATTTTTACACAATACTTTTTACATAAGACATGTAAGGAATATCCGATAAAACAAATGTCCAGTGGAAACAGTGGGGAATGTAGTCCTAACAAACAGCTGTCTCACTTCTCCTATCTACAGACCCAGAGTAAACCTATCGCTGAATGCTGGGACCACTCTCCTTAGATGCCCTCCCCCGCCCCGCCCCCTGCCACCAGTTGGCAGGAGAGCAAGGGGAATTTGGTAAGGAGTTTCTTTCATGCTAATCACATTAGTGTGGGACTTTGCTCAGTGGAGACTAAAAGATAGCCGTGTTGATTCATAGTTATGATTATAGTTATATTACCCTCCCAATAACAAAGGAGTCAACAACTACAGATTATTCATTAATGTATCATAATTGTGTGCTTACTTTTCCCTGGCCATGCTATTCTAGGTGCCTCATTGACAAAATACAACATTTGTTTTATTAAATGACCCTACTTCCAGAAACCTAGTCAATTTACAAGTAATGAACAAAGATGTTTTAGAAGACAAAGAAACAGCTGAATCAGTCCCAGACTATAAGTGGGGATTTAACAGAAATAGGCCTCCTTGATCTATCCATGTCATTTGAACTAATATGAAAACATACTCCTCTCTCCCCTCGGATCCACCTTCTGATATTTGTCAGATCCCTGACCCTAACCACACCTAGGACCAGTGACTGGCCTTTTCCTCACTTGCAGATAGTTCCAGGCTGTTTCTTCTCTAGACATTACCTTCTTGTCTCTCGGATTTGTGACCTGACCCCTAGATGTTAGCATTTACCCCACTCTATGGGTCAATCTTCAGGGACCTTCTCTGGGGGTTCACTTGACCCACTTTGATCCCATGACGATCTCAGATACACAACAGCTAACACATTTTGCCTTTTGTAAAATGTATACTTTTTCACATAACAACTCTCAGACTAGGATGCATCTAACAACCAATGATATGCTGTGGTTTAACTGGCAGCATTTCTTTCTTAATGGGACATAAATTAATGTCTATCTTATAATCAATATCATTTTAGATTTAGTGATGTATGGTATAAAAGTATAAATGTAGTATCTCAAGTCCCCTGATGTAATGGCTCAATATACAGAATATTCTGTGCATGATGACTGTAGGCTGCACTGTCCTCCAGAGATTACTTAGAGGCCCCTTCTAAAGAGGTACCTTATATATAGGCCACAATGCTTGGTATCATATGATCCCAATCACAGTAGGTTACATAATGGGTAAGTGCCAAAGGAAAATGTCTATAGACTACCGGGAGAGCTCTTTCTAGCAGGAATCCTCTGTTCTGAACCAAACCAACCAAATCTTTCTGGGGAAATTTAATGAGACATACACAGAAAAGAATATAAATGGTAGGTAGCAGCAGATGCTAAGAGAGATAGAAGATGTTAAGCAAAAGTGACATAGCAGTAGAAGCCATGAATAAGCAGACACCTTGATGCAGAAATAGCAGAGAGTAAATTCACTGTCAGGGAGCACAAAGAATTAGATAGAAAAACAAAGTGGAGTAGCTGAGTCACTATAACGGCAATGTATGAGAGTAGATGGATTAGTAAGGCACAAATGGAGTTAAGTACAACAGACACCTGCTCCTAAAGAAAGACTACCAGCAGAGCGGTCATTGTGTCACCAGAGCTGCTGTCAGACTGCCAGAGCCACTGCTATAATTGGGACATTCTAGTTTTGATGAGGCACGGTTGGGCAACCATGGTGTTATTTCTTCCCCATGTTTTCTTAAAATTATATCACCTAAGAAAATCTTGGCATGCCTGTTTCTTGCAAATAGAAAAAGCCCTTTATGCAGTATTAAACAACTGCGAGAAGTCAAAAGGAAAAATACAAAGAGAATGTGGGAAGGAATGTGGCAAGAGTTACAAAGTGGCTGAGCCAGAGAAAGGTAGAGGAGGTTAGCCTGAGTGAGCTCAAAAATGCGAGGGGCATGGGCAGGCCAGAGGTAGATGGCCAACTCCATTCTATCTCTTCTTGTTACTCTCTGAAGGAGCATCACTGTGTACCAGTTTCTGCTCAATGATAATATCTTATTGGGCCCTGGCCAAATCCTAAAATTTGGCTCTCATTCTCCTCTTCAGCAATAACCTCAGGGCAGAGCATACTCAGCTTGTCTCCCTTCCTCACATCACCTTGGACTAATCAAACTGGGGCTTCTTTCAAGCCAACAGATCTAACAATATCCCCATGATTATCTGAATGAATTCGGTGAAGCCAACATTTATTAGGGTACTGTCTTCCTGACCAACATTCCTTAGATGGGTCTTAGCTCCTCAGATTGAGGACTGAAAGAAATTACAACTCAAAGTGGTAATTTTATCTTTATTTTGGAGTTTTTAAATATGAAATAGTATCAGGTTTATATTTTCATTTATGGAATACAAATTACGAGAATTATTTTCTCCCTTTCTAAGAGAAAATTATCAACCAAAGGCTTCTAATTCAGGGTCATGAGGAACTAATTACCCAAATTGGAATGTACCAATTTGTAACAGGATATTAGAGAACTATTTTCATTCATTGTCTTACCACCTGTGAAGGTTGCAAACTAAAATGTGATTATTCTTTCTTCTCTTTTTAATATTTGAATGAATTTAAGACTTACAATGGTGGTAATTCAAATCCAATTTGTTACTCTTAGTCTTTGTAAAGGTGTAATTCTATTACTGCCTTGAGTATCTGAATTCTAGCAATAACCTTCTGGGATAGTTTCTGCCCCTTAAATTCAATGCTTTTCTTGTACTTCTTTGGTTTCGAAAAGATCAGAGTTTGTTTCATTTGGGTGTCTTTGTTGCTATTCTATGGTTCGACAATATGGAGTGAGCTGTAATTCTCTTACATTTGGGCTACTTAATAGGCAATGATTTCCTAAGATAACAGAATGACACTCCAGGACTGATCATCACTATGGATATTACTGTGTAAGGGAAGGGATAAAATGAAACAGTAATCTTGGCTCAGACATGCATTTGTCACCAGGATAAGAAAGAGTTCAAACTGTATGTTTAATATGTGACAGCATTTCTTTGAAAACATGATTACAACGACTTTATCACCTCTATCTTTCTTACCTTCTCATCACCTTGAATACATTTTGAGTCACTTTCTAAGATCTCGTTTTCTGTGAAATTCATTAATAAAGCTTAATTGTGAGAATTCCTGACTCTTACCCTTTAGACTGGTGGCCTAAAAGGAGTATTTGGCTTTAATATTAGGTCTCAAACTGCCTGCAGGGATCCTGTCAGTTATGGGAGTATCACTTAAACACTTTTTTGCTTTTACAGTGCCAGAGTGTGTGTGTGTGGGCGGGGGGGATTCCAGATGGCCTTTTGTAATTTAGTCATTCGAGGGGCAATACATAGATCGGCCTACATTAAATTGAATGTAATTCTCACCTAAGTAAAGAAGACTGCCTATTTAGATAAGTCTTCTGTTTCTGAGGGGGGGGAAATAAGTGACTGCCTACTGGCACTGGGCTAGGTACATATGTGGTGTATGAGTAGTCCAGGCTAAATAGTATTTGTAAAATCAAGCTCTACAAATACTTTCCAGGGAATGCTAACAATGGCCACAACAATGCACCAAGAAGTGGCTAGGAAGTTCTCCCCCAGCCTAGATGATTTTACAAGCCAGTTGCAACATGTATACTTTTAGGTAACAGATAAGCTCTATGTTGAGCTTGGTTTCCTTTCTTATAGCACTCTCATTTTCTCTAGCTCTGGAGTCCAAAAAAGACCCAGAGGACAGTGGTGAAAACAAGGGCATTTTCAAACCAAATGTTACTCTCTTGGTCTAGAGTAACCACAGAAGAGACAATTTTAGGCAACTAAAGCTATAGCTGTACTGCAAATTCAAGAAATGGCTCTCAGGAGCTATTTTTCAATAGCCAAAACTACTCATTTGCTTAAGTAACAGCATATGTAACACTGCAGCAAAATGATAATCGTGAAAGACATCACCATTTCCATCAACTTTTTGTTTTAAACTACTCAGAATATCTCGAATATATATATATATATATATATATTTTTTTTTTTTTTTTAAGAAAAGAAGCACAAATTACATACAGTTTATTTTTCTTGAAAAGAAATGCTGACCTCTATTCAGAGTCTGCTAATAGCATTATTTCTCCTCTTTCTGTACACACAGAGGAAGGGACGGGAAGCGTATTAGGGGAAGGAAGTGTTATAATAAAGACCTTTTTGTAGAAGTGTTTTTTACACCTTCAATTACCTCATGGCAGGTGCAATGACCACTTTGTGCTCTCTTGAGAACAAAAGTGGCAATTTGTACTTACAAATACATAACTGTATCAGTCAAAATGAGGCCAGCTAAAAATCTGCCCTGAGATATCTAAATCTGCCCTCAGATAACATTGAGTTTTGACTCAAATTTACACATAAGTCAATGCCAAATGACAAATTTCAAGCTTCGCAAATTCAGACATTGATCAGGGAATTGGAGCTGTAAAGCCACAAAGCTGAAAGCTTTTGGACCAAGGAATATTCAACAAAAGCCGCAAAAAAAAAAGCATCAATGAAATTTAATCACCTCAAGCAAAAACCAGCAAGGCACAACAAGTATTTGATGAATAAAGAATTTTAATTTCATCTATTCTTTGGACTTCCTTGGAAAATGAGAATGCAATTATTGTCAAATGTTGATAACTGTATTTTCAAAATGGACTTTCAGTCCATTTGAAAAGGTGTAAAATAATACTACACATTCGTATAAAACTTAGTTTACAAGTGGTTCCTACATACATTACCACATTTCCTTCTCACTTCAAGGCTCTGCAGTAGAGAAAATATGAAATACACGTATTTTCTATCTGGAGGTGCTGACAAGAGGTTTGTCTAATGTAACAGAGTATTATGAACTGCATATTTGTGTGTCTCCCCCACCCCCACCCCGCTCCCAATTCATATGTTGAAGCCGAATCCCCAATGTGATGGTATTTGGAGATGAGGCTTTTGCAAGGTGATTAGGTCATAAGACTGGAGTCCTCATGAATGAGATTAATGTCCATATAAGAAGAGACATGAAAGAGATGATCTCTCCTTCTCCTCCTCCTCCTCCCCCTCCTCCCCCTTCCTCCTCCTCCTCCTCTTCTTCTTCTTCTTCTTCCTCCTCCTCCTCCTCCTCCTTCTCTGTTTCTCACCAGACAGGAGATCTACTGGTACCTTCATCTTAGACTCTAAGCCTCTAAAATTATGAGAAATAAATAAATGTTTGCTGTTTAAGCCACCTAGTCTATGATATTTTTGTTAGAGCAGCCTGAACTAAGACACAGAACTAGAAAGCATTAGAATTAGAGATATATATTAAAAAAAAAAATTCTAGTGATCTTTTCTCTATTCCAGGCTATGAGGACAAAGACTCCCCGTTTAGATATGATAATATGTGATTATCTTTGGGCTGCATGAGATAGGAAGGGTGGTGGTGTTGCTGGTCATACTGTGAATTGCTTTTGGTATTTATAGTACCACATAGATATCCTAGGTTGCTTCCCCTTCCCATCTGATTCAATAAGTTCAGTAGCTTAATGTTCTTTAATTACAAATTGACATATGAATTATATGTATATCTATTTGCCTATATGCAGTTAATATTAATAATGCTATTTCACTCTATGAAAATAAGGCTGTGCCATTATTTTAGTCTAAGATAGTTTTGTTTCTCCATTCGGTAAGATAAAATGATGGTCCAGTATAAACTGTTTGAGGCATGAAAGAGTATAGCCGCACGCAAATTTCATTTCTTTAATATAGCTTATTTCTCTGATTCAAGCTGGTTTTTCCCAGATAACAACACTGTGACTCACTTGCTTTTTCCACCCTTACCATTCTACCTCTGTATGCTTGCTCCTTTAATCATTAAGCCTTGGAAATAAGCTTAACTGATCCTCAGGTCTATAATTATGAGGATAATAGGTTTAAGTTGGACTTTACACTGAGGATAACATCTTGGCTTTAGATGTGTTTCAGCCCCCCGTTCATCTGGGCAGAATGACAACCCCACTGGTCACCAGATCAGACAGGATGGCGCCATGGCTGATTCCAGAACTGGATACAGTGATCAATTACCTCATCCCCCTCTAATCGTCCAATCAGTAGCACCCATGACCCCAACTCTCTTAGTTTCCATGGCTACTGTTTTTTTTCCCTATATAATCTGTACTCCCCAGAGACCCGAGGAGCCAGGCCTTTGAGCAATAGCTTGCCTGCATGTCCAGGGCTTGCAACTCTCTAAAATAAATCCTTACTTTCTTCGCTGCAAAATCTGCATATATCTGATTGACTTTGACACGTGCAGGCAGACAGACCCCTTTTGCTCTGGTAACAAAAGTACTGTATAGCTTAAAATAACATCAAGATAGAACTTAATATTTACTTTAAATGAAGGCAATATGAACAATCCATAGAAAAGAATCTTTCTAAATCATAAAAGATAAATGATATCAACATATTATTTATTGGTACTATAATCACCAGCTACTGTACTGTTTTATATTAATTACTTCATTTAATTCTCAGAACAACCCTACTAGGTAAGCATTGTTATATACATTTGATGGGTGAGAAAACTGAGTTTAGAGAGGTTAGGTAATTTGCCTAAGTTCACATAACCAGTAACAGTAGAAAATGGATCAGAATTCAGTTTACCTGATTAAACCAATATGTTCTTTTTAACCAATATGTCTCTGGTGTTCAAATATCAGTAGTATACAAAATAATGTAGATTTGAGGTAAGGGTCTGAGAATCTAAATTCTAAAATAAAATCTTTATTTCACCTGTATCTATTTTTAGAGTAGGTGTTAATAGATTTCTGGTCCAGTAGATTTGGGGTAAGAGTCTGAGAATCTAAATTTTAGTAAGTTCTGTAGGTAATCCTCGTGCTGATGATTTTTCTTAACATACTGAGAAACACTGACATACAGTATACTGACATAGCTAATACTGCTTTCTCTGTATTAATTTCATGAGTCTTTAAAAAATAAGTAACATATTTGAGGTTGTTTTTCTTTTTTTTTAAAACTCACAATGCTCACTATCTCACTGTAATTGCGAAACTTATCAGAACAGAAATTGTGATGTGATGTGATGCAATGTGATGTGAGGGTATTGGTATTTGCATAATGGCTGCATATATAAGAAATAGATCTGTTCTGATTCAATGAGGCCAGACAACAGGCTTTCTCTGTAGGTTTAAGAGGCAGGTAGATAGGTAAGTAAGAGAAGAGAGAAAGAAGAAATGAAGGCAGAAGGGAGAGGGAGAAGAAAAGAGAGAAGGGGAACGGAGCAAAGGACTGAGCTACTTTTAAACATAAATAACTACATTTCTCTCAAAAGACAAACAGGTTCTGATTAATATTTGTTTTGACAGACGTGTCTTATATCTGGTTTTGTTTAAGATCTTAAATTGATGACAAGGTACACCATCCAATTGGCAGCTGTGATTAAGAAGTCAGGCAATGAATTCAGTACTTATAAAAAATTTCTCTCACTCTCTTTCTCCTGCTCCTATCCTCCCCCACCCCACCTCCTTCAACTGGCACTTTGGTCTCTGAACTTAATGCATATCAGCAGGAAGAAATGGCTGAACACCATCCTCCAACTCACAAATCTAATAAGGACAAGCTTCATTATTACCTTTTGCTTCATGAAAATAAATGCAATGATGTTTAGATAATCTAGACACATATATAGCTTTTCAGTCTCAATTATTGTTTTCTTTTCCTTTTTCTGAACTATTAATCTAGTATGAAAAAGCTTTAAAAATTAAAAGGCTTTTTAGAAAAGGAATCACTTTTGTCTTCACACAAAAGAACAACAAAAAAGGTATTCCCAAGGACAGAGTCCTTTAAAAATCAGATTACTTCCACTATGCTCCCCTATTATTCACCTGTCAGTAAAATATGTCCTCTCATTGTCTCGGTTTGTATGCCTATTTTTATCTGACTGAAGCTATATGGTCATTTTTGTATTTATTACTAAGTTCTTTAGGTTTCCTTCCCATTCTGCTCTCCCCACCCCAGAGCATGTTTTTCTGTTCTTAAAAACTGGGGCACATGCCTCTGAGGAGAAAGTACTGCATTATTTCATTCCCACCTTTTCTTCTTTTTTGGCATCTCTGAGGCCTGCTATGCCCAGAAGTGCTTCCACTCAAGCTGGACCATCAAATCAATTATCACAGCAGTCTGTTTTCTAAATATGAATGGCAATGAATGACAACAGGCACAGCAAACTTTCAGCTTTGATTTGTCATTGGCAATGTAAACCTTTTTTTTTTTCTTTTTTAGTCCTCTTTTGCTCTCTCTCTCAATTTCTCCCAGTGTCTCCCTCTCAATCTTGCTCTCTCTCACAGGTGTTTGAGAGGGTCCAGCCAGTTGGCCACATTCTCCCCTCCTGCTGTCTGCAGCTGCATTGTATCAAATCTTCAAATAAAAGCATCACCTTTGTGAGTCAAAGTCACAAGAGAAAAATGGTACTGGAGCCATTATTGCTATAAAATCTCTTCCAGCTAACCTCTGAGCCTGATTATTACTGCGTCTGAAGAAGCACAACAGTGCTGCATCCTTATTCATTTGGTCTGTTTAAAATTCTTGCCTGCTCCAGTATTTCAAGCTTCGATTGTTTTGTGCTTAATGTTACTCATTTCATATCAAGTTCTTGGTTATGTGAAATACTTTAATTTTTAAAATGTTATTATATCCTGGCTGTTTAAAAAGGCTGAGAATGCCATAAAGAGAGGGACTGGTTTAAGCAAACTATAACTAGCTTTCATAATGCTGTATGTGGTTATTAATCCATGACTTTTGTGAGGAGGTCTGAGATTTCTAGAATACTATCGTGCCTTAGTTTCTTTTCTGAAACTGGTTGCAATTCTTTTCATTGGCCAACAATGCCATACTTTTATTAACTATAAGTACTGCTTTTAAAAATGAGTTCAAAGCTATAACATAACTTGAAAATAAGAGGCGATAGAATAATCTATGCCAACCACTGTTAACCAGAAATTCTGTGCCAGAATCTTAGAAAATAGATTGTCTTGATTATCTTGATTGTCTTGATTAGTTAAATAATGATGAGTCATGTAAGGCTATACCTATAACCAGTTAATTGTAGAATTAAGTTGTTGATTCTGTCATAATTTAGTCTGCCACAATTGAAAAATAGTCATCACAACCCTATTTTGTGGCACACATATGCTTTGTGTATTGCAGGTGTGGAGTAGGGATACAAAAGAGCATGAATTATAATTCCTATCCTCTGGTAACAATCTAATTGACCAGATAAGTCATACGCATATAAAAACAAAACTATAATAAGGGGTACTATTTGCTAAGCACCAAGGGAATTACACAGAATGCACAAATTATGTAATTGGTAGAAGCAGATTATTTCAAAAGAGAATGATCAATGGTGACTTCATGAGGTAGATGAGATCTGAGCTACGCATGGATGACATTTTCATTGGTAGAGAGTAGGAGAGAGGTTTTTCCCAATGGGCAAGCAAACAGCTTAAATTGATATATTAATTGTTCATTCTTTGAAAATTACTTTTGAGCCCAGAGATATGTAGTACATTACTGTATAAATAGTTAACTAAAAACAAACAAAAGAAACCTGCATATGGTAGAAAAAGGAATATCAGTAAATGGACTATAACTCTAAGAAATAGAATTTATCCATAGGCTTGAAGGTATGAAATGCTGGGTTAAAAGTGGCTTTCAAGGGACCAGTAATAGCTATAACAAATAGGACTCTAATTCAGGCTGATTAGAGTTTTTATAAGATAGTTCCTGATCTCTTAAGGGATTCTGAGGCTCTCCAAAAGAGATCTTAATGGTCAATTTCTATTCAGATTTATAAAAAGGTCCTAGGATGAAGTTGGACGCCCTACAGTTGTTGCACTCTGTGACTGGTCCAGTGCAGAGCTGCATCCCTTGGGAACTGTTCCTGGGCTAGTGTCCAAACCTTCTGTATTAGTTTCCTAGGGCTTTCGTAACGAATTACTACAAACCGGGTGGCTTAAAACAACAGAAGTGTATCCTTTTATGGCTCTGGAGGCCAGAAGTATAAAATAAGGTGCTGGCAAGGTTGGCTCTTTCTGGAGGCTCTGAGGGAGAATTTGTTTCATGCCATTCTCCTAGCTTCTGCTGGTTGCCATTAATCCTTGGCATCCTTCGGCTAGCAGCTGCATCACTCCAGTCTCTGCTTCTACCATCACATGGCATTCCTCCCAAGTCTCTGTGTCACTGTGTTCTCCACATGGCCTTCTTATAAGGACACAAGTCACTGAATTTAGGGCTCACCGTAATTCAGTCTGACCTCATCTTAACTTCAATGACATCTACAAAGATCCTATTTTCAAATAAGGTCACATTTGCAAGTGCTAGGGGGTTAAGACATAGACATAACTTTTTTGGGTGATACAATTCAACCTAAACCCTTTCATAGCCAATTATTAAAGCATTAGTCTTCTAAGTGGAATTACATAATCCCATCCCAATGATTCATTTCCCTTTTTTTTTTTTTTTTTTGGAAACATGAAAGTTCATATGACATCTACGCCTAATAAATAAGCTGATTTTCAATTAAAAAATAATGTCTAATTTCTAATTTAGTTCAGTACCTATTAGAGCTGTCTTCAAAATCTATTCTCTACTTCACATAACAGGAGCAAGGTAGTGAACTCAAAGTTACATTAGGCCCTGTGGGGAGATAAAAAATGATAAAAAAAAATTGGTTCCTACTTATATCGTTTACAACCTTGAGGTTTCACAGCATAGAATGTTCACAATGGAAGGGATCATAAAGATCATCTATTCTAAACCACTCATTTTATAGATGAGGCCTTTGAGGCCCAGAGAGGTTAACTAACTCACCCAGGGCTCACAAAGTTAATTGGGGAAATAGAACATGCAAAGGAAACAAATGAAGGGCAAATTTTAAAGAAACCCTGCAATGGCTAGTATTTTGCTTTCATATAAGAGGTATACACTGAATGTTGATGATGTGCCATAGAGAGATTAGATCAAAATTTAGTGATCAAGTGCAATTCTACATTAGATGCCAAGATTCTACTTCGTTCTAATCTCTGAAGGCTCCCAGAAAGCAAAATGACTCCCTGACCTTTCTTTTCCTGGGGCATGGGTTTAGCTCAAGTTTCAGTTGCCTGGAGAAGCAACACCTTTCCAGAAGAAGGTGAGACATGCTCTCATGGCTATGCTGTTCTGCAGGTTGTATATTTCTGATGACCACAAACTAATCAGAGAGAAGTAGCTCCCAAGGAAGGTGGAGGCCAGGAGGAAGGACTCAGGAATCAAAGATTTGCCACAGATAAGAAAACCTTAATGTATGGTTCATTCTTTCCTGTTTCAAAAAGGAAATATGTAGCATTACTGATTTTGAAGAAGAAAAAAAAGACAGTGTTGCCTACTTTAGATACAACCAACAGTTGTAATAGCTCGCAAGTCACTTTGTAAGTCAAATCTCTTCTTTCCTTTCTCCTTTTCCAGAAAAAGCTTGATATTTTTAAAATGACCACCAGGAATGAAATTAAAAACCAGCAATCACTGTAAAGAACAAGGAGGTCCCATGGCATTCTATCATAACCTAACTGAAGATTTAACAGAACGAGAAAAAAAAAAAACAACATGATAAGAAATCCAAAGAAGAAATCAAGAATTTGTTTCTGTTGTTATGTTTTAACCAGCATTAACTCATCAATAAATGAGCCTAGTTCCTCTGAATTCATGGTACTAGCATTTAATCTGACTTACCTAATATAGGGATAAGCTTACTTCTTGCCTGTAAAATGTACAAGATTTAAAATTAAAGTAGAAAAACACCTCTCTCCATGCCTATTTTTTTGGGGATGCACTGAAAAATTAACTATGCTTCTACTAATATATTCAACATTTCACTCAAAATATTTTTGACATAATTGCATTTCTTAGAGCTAACTCTAACGACTGCAATTGCAAATTAAGTGATTTCAAGTATACCTATATGCTTACATGTGAATTAACACAAATTTTAGCATCATCAGCTTGAAAACAGCTGCAGAGAAACCAAGTAATGTGTTATAGATTAACATAAACAAATTTACATAACCAGAAATTCAAAGTAGACATAGTAGAATGTCACATTTTCTTTGGGATTTTGGGGAAAAAAATGACAAATAATGCATTATAATTACTATCTCTATCAGTGTATAACTGTGGAACAGAATTTTTGCCTCTACTAGCATAAAGCATTTTGAATGGAATGTTTTAACTGCATGCACGTCAAGCTTCTTCAGGGATCGTAACACAATTGTGACAGTAGCAACAGATAACGCTTATGAAATGTTTCTTCTTCTAAGAAAGGTACCATGCAAGCTATCTTTGGAAAACTCCACAAATGAGTACCTAACTAGAAGAGCCGCTCTTCTACTTATTACTGACTTATGCCTAGAGAGCTGAGTTTTTGTCCTTTATGATGTAGCCGATATGAGCAGCTTTTTAGTGCTTTTTCATTAGAAACTTCATGAAGATCTATAATTGGAAAAGAATCCATTACCTAAGCATTAAATCAAAATTTTATAATAGTCCCCACACATTACTTCACTGGTCAAATATATACACAGAAATCACTGTGAGATTTCAATAAGACATTTATAGGGAAATATAATTTCATTATAAAGTCTAAAAGTACTTCAATTTAGTAATTATTTGATTTGTCTTCTGAAAACTATACAGATGATTCACTTGCATAGCTTTTTTCTGTCTAACACAATGGATTATTTAATCTGAAAAGAATATATGTTTTTAAAATAGTACTACTCATTCAATTGAAAAAAATTAATTCTACAGCCTAGGTTTTTCTGAAGTTATATCTCATAGTACAAGTTCTGTACAAAAGCACTTTTTAAGCTCTTAAATCTTGGTTGAATTTCCGAATTTCAGTCTTCAGACCCAGTAGACATACAATTTAATTAAGATTAAGCAAGATGCAGACATAGACTGTACACCCTAGTGACAGAAAGGGACTTTAGCTTAGAGTGTTTATATCTTTGCTATTTCACTTCTATCACAAGCTCAAGCTGAATTTTACCCGTTTATGCAATTCCTTGGCTAAGGGGTGTGGTTTAAGTGTAAACTTATACTTTTACAATAATAATGTGTCAAACCACTACTCCCCTTAACTCCATGTGAAAAATACAGCATTTTATAATCAAATCAAAACACCATAGAAAATTACAGCTAACGTATATGTTTCATGACTTAAACCTAAATTTGACCATGACTTTCTCGGTATTCATGTTAATGTGATGTGACTTATCTCTAAACAATCTGAAATTAATGAGAAAATACGGACATTCACTTAGAATAAAAGTCTTAGATGACAGGAAATTTGTCTTAAGTATTAATGTATTAGATTCTAACACCACAAAGTAAAGCTACGATTGAGCTGAATTTTACATGTAATATTGCACAGGTAGGTAGATTTCTAACATCTTCCTGATGACTCAGGTATAGTGCTTTATTTTTTGAAAAAATGGGTCATGTTGATCACTTCAGGTTTACAATACTAATGCTATTTTGTGATCAATTTGAGAAGTCCTACAACCTTTCCTGAAGTGACTGGGAGATGCAGCTTGACAACTGTATTTACTTAGCTAGCATGATAATTAGAATCTAAAACTTGCATTTCAAGACAGCATATCACCTATATAGCACTGACAACAAACCATTTTCTTGGCAAATAACCGATTGATGGCTCATGCGTAACATGCTTGGAGAAACACATTAATAAGATAACCATGCCTTTTTTTACTCTGTAATATCTACAGATGATCTCTATTTCAGATGACTCTAAGTAGCTAAACATGAATAAAAAGAAGCACCTTTCTGGCTCATCAAGGAAATTGCTCAAGCTGTCATTAGCATTATCTCTCTGAAAATGCAGTACAGGATGCAGTGGGCCTTGTCTGCTGCAGAAACTAATGGCATAGAGCTACCTTTTGACAGCAGGACTAAATTTACATACTTTACATATTCAGTGAGTAAAGGAATAATTTACATTAATCAAATAAGCTATGTTTGAGGGATTTCCCCCGCCCTCATTTGAAATATACCTATGCACATTGTAGGCCTAGTTGCCAACAACAGCATACTAAATGAATTAATTGTGCTGAAGCAAAAAGGGGCCTTTTCTACTTATTTAACTCTACCTGTTTCATAGGGCAATTGCCAATTATGCCTCAGAAGATAAATAGCAAGTCATGCCTGAAAAGATGAAATGCTCCGGTTTTCATCCTCGAACTTAACTGACTACCTGTCAGATAAGGTTGATGCCAGGATTATGCCTTGAAAAGCTGACAAACCACAGATTTTTATCACTAAATCAAACCTGCTGGGTTTAAACTCTGTGAACTTTAATTATCTCATATTTAATTAAAAGAACTAGATTAAACCAAAAATGGAGGGGTGGAGGCTCTGAAAAAGGAGAATCAGGGAGTTGTTAGGGATGAGGAGACTTCATTTTCACAAATCAAATTTCTCATTTCTAATAAAGCTGAGTTTACATACAGAGGAGACTCCAGGAATCACTGGGCTGAACAATACTAGAGGTTATCTAGCCCATCCATCCCAGAATGATAATCATCTACCATGTTCTTAAGAATCCCCACAGGAAGAGGTTCTACATGCATTGAGAAGGTTTCAAACTGCTAAGGGTACTAAGTCAGTTTACCAGAGATAGAAAAAAACAAAAAAAATTTGTACTTCGGCAACTAAAAAACAAGAATAATCTGTGCTCTAAGTGTTGCTTTTATTATTATATTTCTTTATTTAAGGTAAGATAACATAATTACCAGTCCTTTCAGAGTATCTTATTTCATAATAGTCACAAAAGAGTGAATTATTTAACCAATATATACTCATTGATGCTCCACTTTAGCAGTTGGCAGTCTTTCTCTGTACAGGGCCAGTTAGTAAGTATTTTAGGCTTTATGGGGCAAAGTTACAACTGCTCAATTCTATGGCTGTTGTAGCCCCAAAACAGCTATAGATAACATAAATGAATGAATGTGGCTATGTTCCAGAAACCTTTATTTATGGAAGTTGACTTTCATATAATTTTCATGTCATAAAATATTCTTCTTGCGATTGTTTTCAACCATTTGAAAATGTAAAAATCATTCTTAGATTTTGGGCCAGATTTGGCCTATAGGCCATAGTTTGCCATCTCCTGGTCTAGGCTATATCTAAGTCATTAAGAAAGGGGGAGAGAAAACAGTGTAAAACACATCCACTTTTCATAATGGTTGGAGAAACAAAGACAAAAACATTAAAAGATTGGCAAACAATATAATAAAGGATTGAAGTGTATGGGATAGCTCGTGGGGGCTAAAGGAGTGGGGTTTGGGAGACATGACTTTGTGATAGAATAGTCAAAACAAGAGTCATGTATTGACTAATTGTACCAGGAAGAACTAATTGGATTTATATGGGCGGAGAAGAAGAAGAAAAAACTCCAGGTGAGAGAAATAATATGAACCAAGACAGAGAAACATGAATTAGCAGGGTGCATCTGTGGGAAAGTAGAAGGCCCGTCTACGTAGTCTCAATTGAAAAAAATTAATTCATTTATTCAATAGAGAATCATTGATCACTTCTGTGTCAAGCATTATGCTAAATATTAGAGATAGTGTGATGAGTAAGACACAATTCCTGCCCTCCAATTGCTCACAGTCTTGTTACAAGCAAAAATAAGCAAAAAAGTTACAATATAGGATAGAATGTGGGATAGGATACTTAAACAAATGAGTAAAGCTATCTGAAAACAACTGTGATAATTTTTAAAGTTATGTCAATTCTCAACATTCCATTCATTTACATTTAGGGTAGAGATCTGCGATTTAAGCTGTAAAGGGAATCTAAATGCAAAATAAAAATCTCTTTGTGACTCACCCAAGGCCTGATTATTCAAATGTTCAGATTTAACTGTCTCCCCTGGTGAAATGGCAAAATCACATAAACTTCCTATAAGTAATTTACAGGGATGCTTTGAAGATTATAATTTTAAAAGGGATTATTATTTTATTGGTTTGATTCACTGGACCTGGGCATTATGTCATTGGCCCTAACAATGTGCATTTGCCTATCCATAAGCCTTTTCAGCAGTGAGGTAAATTACTGTGGAAAAACCTGGAGTGTTTTTCACCAGAGATCTTTAAGAAAAGGATTTATATCTACCTGCATGAGATGGCTCATGATCAATAATGCCTTGAGCACAGCATGAATTTTCAACCCTATGATTTGAAAACTCTTAAAAGTATTCCAATGAATATTTCCACAAATTAATCACTCATTCTTTAAAAACATAGTGGTATTACTAGTCTTATTTGAGGCAAGAACTGAAAATTCAGCTACAAGTGTTCCTAGGAGTATGACCGAAGAAAATCTGAGAGATCTCATAAATCTTTTGCATAACCTCGCAAGTGAAAGGCAACATTTCGAGGAAATAGCAGAGTGTGGTTTGGAATTATACAAACTGGTGTTTAGATTCTGATTCAACAGCTCACTAGCTGTGACCCTGGCCAAACTACTTCACTTCTCTAATCCTCCATTCCTTCTCCTGTAAACTTGAGAAAATAAAACCTAATGTTCAGGAATGTTGTGAAGATGTAGTAAGATGGTTACATACGGCACCTAGGACACAGCCTAGGCAGAAAGAAAAGGGGACTGAGGGAAATGGATATCTTGTTTCTACTGGAAACTTTCACCATTTGATTATCTTAAAAAGTCATGTTGTACGACCACCCAATCTTGTTTAAAGCAGCACTCAGGCAATTTATGTAGCTGATCTTGGATTAGCCCTTGTTGCACAAGGATGATTTACCACTGCAGAAAAGAATAAACAAAAAAAATTCTTTGAAATGTGCAAATAAATAAATAAATAGGTATTATACTGCACTCAGAACATTTCATAAGCCAAAATCACAAACAGTACATTTAGAATATTGGCTCAGGATAAAAATTAGACTATAAATTATACACGAATCACATTTTTATTTCAGTGGTTATCATGCAGGTCATGATTAATGTGTCACCCAATAAAGGAGTGAACTGGTTATTGCTAGCATTCCATCTCAAACTGCATTCTTTCTTCTTTCTTTGGAAAGTAGTAAGTTAATGAATAGATGCTACTTTCTATGATATGGATGTCCTTCACTATTAGAATCTATTGAATTCAGCACTGAATACATATTCATGAATGTGCACTCTTCTCAAAACAGGGATTGAGACAGTCTACTCCATTAAACATAAGTTTATTTTTCTTCCAGGTGTCAGCCAGGGAATCAACATTTTGATCAGTGGCCTTTTCATGATGTTTGTCCTAATGGATGCCACCTGGAAATAAAATCAACTTATGTTTAATGGAACAGATTTTCTAAGTCTCCATTCTGAGAAGGGTACTGTTTCATGAAGAAGTAATTAATTCTAAATATTAGAAATGAACATGGATTTATAAATACAACTCTAGCTTAATTTGGTGCTGATTAAAATAAGAGTTAAAGAAAAACTATATAATTTACATTTTATTATATATTCACATTATATTGTGGTAAGATACTGGGGCTAATGAATACGATATACGTCCCTATCTCCTTACAGTCTTGTGTACTTTGAGAACCATTCTATCCTATTCATTTGAGGTGATGACAATGATTGGGAAGAAGGCAGCAGCAGCCATGCTCATAAGTGAAGGTGGTCAGAGGCTGACATTCTAACACTGTAATGGCCTAGTATTCTACTCCCTGGTGTGGACGATGTGATGGCAGTAGGGATACATTGTGGAAAAATCCTAAGTAGGAAATTTTGCTTCTCTTTATTTTTTTAGAAGTATTCCCCTGCCAGCTTTGTCTGATTGACAGCTCTTACAGACTGACCTAATGAACCTTCAGTCTGGGAGCCTTCACACATTCCCTGATATGCAGTAAACTCAAGGTTTACTGTAGGCATCATCTCCTAAGCCCCAGTGATCTGATTGAAGTGGCAGTGGCCTCCAAATACTACGGCAAACATTTATTGAAAGCCAATCCCAGCAGGAATGTTGTCAAACTGATTTTTCAGCTTTCACGGTCCCCTGCAAATCAGTTCAAATTACATTGGTCCACGTTTAGATTATGCATCTAGTTATAGTTATGTCTCTTCACAGAAAATACATGATCTCTGTTAGGAGTTTCCAAAAGGGGAAAATTATGGCGGATGAAAGCACCGGACAAATACCAGTATATATGCAAATTATCTACTTATTCCCCTGTAGACTGTGAAATACATTTTAAAGTTAAAAAAAAAATCTATCATTCATCTTACAGTTATTATATTTTTCTATTTCTTCTTTAGTTATTAGAGCCAACTAATATGTACAATAAGGAAGATAACACATAAGGCTAGGACAGGAATGAGTCAGGATTGTGATTAACGCCAAAAATATGTCTTGCACAAAGGGAGTCCCTGGATCACATTTAGAGGAATTCTTCTACACTGTATATCTTAGGTCTTAGAGTATAATTCCACAGGAAAAATGTGGAAACCAGAAACCAGTATACTAGTCTAATGGAAGGAAGGCAGTGTATTGGTTTCAAATCTTTGTGTAACAACAATGAAAAGGAATTTGTTTAACTATTAGCAGTTTTCTAGAAATAACAAGTGATTTGCCTTGAAACTGAATGAGGATCATGGGACTTCAGAGTATGGAAGCTGCGATTAACATTTCAAACTTCTGAAACCGCTTTTATGATGGACTTCTCATATCAGCTATTCTTAAAATAAATAAAAACATTTATTGCTCTAAATCTTAGATAAAGGGTATGTTCATGAGATCATACTGTTTAGACAGAATTCCAATTTTAACTTTAAATTTTAAATTGTCTTCTATTCCTCTTAGAAGTTAAAATGACTAATCTAAAAAGACTAATTTAAAAAAAAAAAGAAACGAAGCTATTTTAATCCGCAGGTGAAGAGAAAAATACATACACTTTTCTCAAATCATTTCATAAATAAAGTATATTCAATCCAAAGATTTTGAACTTGGCAGCAGAAATACATACAAACATACCTACACACACACACACACACACACACACACACAAATTCAAGTTCTCCAGCTATCATAATAAGACAGTGTCTAACCACCACCATGAAACCAAGCAAGTATCAACTGTTTTAGTAAATCTATTTTGCTGAACTTCAACTTCTCCCTCTAGGGCTTTTGTCTGTACTTGCAGCACTGATTTTACATAACTATGGTAAAACCACAAACGAACAAACAAAGATTAATTAAATTTGTTCTTTCAGGAGATCTGTGGCAAGGTGTTTTTCTCACTCTTCTAAAAGCTTTAAATTCCTTTACTTAGTTTTCAGGGTGTCCAAAGGACTTTGATCTATATTTTTTCTATGGGGGCATAAAAAAAGTATACTAATCATGGGTCAGAGTAGTTGCAGTAAATGGGAGACAGAATTCTTTTTCTTTTTAACACTTCAATAAAGGGTCCAACCAAATTATTTTTAAGTCTCAAAACTATTTAACTGTAGATTGAACTGGGCATTTGTATTTTGTAAACTTTCTTACAATTTTGATACTATAAGAGAAGTGAATGATTTTTAAAATAACCTACTTGTGCTGGTAAATGAGATCTACCCTCATCAGTGTAGTTGCCTTGGGAGTTACAGAATCAAACGATGTTTCTATCATTGTGTGAAACATTTGAGAAGTGCCTCTTTGGGATATCTTTAGAGTCAGCTTCACATTCCTTTGAACAGTCTCTATGACAGCAAATCTTTGATCTTTTACAGTAGATTTGAGTTTTGGAAAATAGATGAGTATTTCAGCGCCAAATAGAATAAATAAGCTCGGCAATTTAGCTGTGTAATACTATTGTTTGGTTAAAAACTAGGTTTGACTATATAGGAACTATACTGAATTTCTTCTTTAGGTTAAATCATGGCACCCTGAAGAATACTTATTGGGATAAATGAATTCTTGTTGGTTTGGTAACAAAGGAAATATTCATTTACATATAAATAAATGCATAATTGTGTGTGTGCTGTGTGTGGGGTGGGTGGGTGGCATATTCTAAAGCTGGACAAGGTCATTCATTTTACAGATAAGGAAAAGGAGGCCCAGCACCTAATAACATATTCCTAGTAAATTACCCAGTATATAGTAAAGTGCTTATTAAATGGTAAGATAATTTCTATGTAGTCAGAATTGTGGTCTATGGAGAAATGTACAAAGTGTTTTAAAAGTCTTAGAGTTCTAGAATTATGCGTGTAGCGAACATCAGTTCATTTGCCTGCCCTACCCATACTTCTTTCTCAGAGAATCCACTCTTCTATACAGGCCCTGGAAGAGGCAGCAATCTTATGCACCATGTGATCTTACCTGTGCCTTGGCTGATTGGACACAGGTTGGACACCTGAGCCAAGGAGAACAAATCCATAGGCTAGGCTGGGTCACTTCAATTCTATCACAAGAATCTAAACTCAAAGAGGCCAGTGTCACATACAGATAGGAACTTGAAGCAAGGGTCATACTGTCTCACAGCTGTGGCACTTGTGTTCCAACAAAAGAAACCAAAGGAGATGAAGAGGAGATAGAGATGAGTGAGAACATGGAAGGACAGAGAAGCAATTTACATTTCTAAATTTCCAGTTTTGGTTCTAGTCCAAGGAGCTCTATGGTTGTTTGCTGTTCTTGGATGTCCAAAAGTTGGCATATCGTATCTTTGAATAAATCCCCTTCATTAAAGCCAGCTTGAGTAGATTTCTATTCCTCATCACCAAGCAAGCCTGAAAACAATGTGTTATTGGACTTTATTCCCCCTTTAGTTTTTTAATTAAAAAAAAAAATTAGAAAAATAAATTTTAAATTGTTCACGGAATGACTGATGCCCAGGGAGATTAAGTGATTCTCTCCAAGTCATTCACATAGTGGCATGTCAAGGACTAGAAACCAGATCTCCTCACTTAGCACATAGCACCTATCAGTAGAGTTTGCAGGTTCAGAGCACAGACGCTGTCGCTCTATGACCTTGGAAATATTACTTAACCTCCCCTTGCCTCAGTTCTCCGCTCTACAAAAGGGGGTATAATAAGAGTACTCTACCTAGCCAACAGGGTTGTTGTGAGAATTAAATTAGTTACCATGTGACAAAGATGACTGAACCTGGATAGGAGCCTGACCTAAAAGGCAGCCATCCTAAACTCTCGTGCACCTGGGGCCTGGTGAAAAAAAAAAAAAGGTGGGGGGTAGGCACCAAATAACATACCTCTCACAGGAATATGGAATTGGGACTCAAGAGTCTTTGTCAGGAAGTAGACCAGGTAGTTAGACCAGGGTATGTAAAGTCACCCTCTAAGCACAGAGTAAGCAAAGTACCCCTCCAGAAAGTCCCATGAACTTGTGCTGTGGAGGATCTCAGCCAGAGTCCATGACTGTAGAACATGGACCCCATTTCCAGGGACCTAGGTCTAAATATTTCCTGTCCTGAATTCCCATAAGCCTCTCTGTTATCTCCTCAACAAACACTCAGTTTAAATAGCTTTTTGCTCCTTGCAATCAAAAGAGACATAATTAAGTAAAGTGTTTATTAATATCAACATAACTTTTAGTATGAAATTAACAGTAATTACATATACAAGGTTTAGTTGGTAGGGAATGGCCCGTATGCTTCTCATCTCAAACAAATTGTCCTAGTGTTCTCACACTGTTGTCCAGCATCACTGACACAATACTCTCAATTCTCTCTTTCCAGGTAACAGTGTCTATCACCATCTTATCACCAGGAACTAAATGGCACAGGTCTTAAGAATGAGTAATTAATCATTCTATATCCATTTAACATCACTGGATTCATTTTAACATAGTAGATAATAGTTCTAGCCTACATTCTTGCAATTAAAATGAGAAAATGTTCTTTACTGAGGTCTTTTACCCTTACATGGCTAACCGAAATCCAGAGCATGTTCTATAATTAGCACTCTGAAAATATTTTTTTAAAACAGCAACCTGAGCACAAAGCAGAAGAAAATGAAGACTGCTGCAAATAGTAAACAACTTCGGATGATTTATAGGAAGAGAATTCTACAAAGCTTCCTTAATGTCAGAATATAAGCAGTTTTTCGTGCTATTTAGTCAAATGGTAATTATAAAACTCATTGAACTGAATGACAACTAAGATTGTCAGACAAATGCTTCTAAGGGGTTAATTAATTCATATCAACCCCACAGCTCAGCTGAAAATGGGCTCATTACTCTAAGCTACCAACTTTGTCTGCATCTTAGTACTATCCTCCTTTCTCCATCAGATTCACTGTGTTGTACCCCCATCCCCAGTAGCAAACGTCAGGAAAAATAAATATTTAAAAGGAAATGTGAGCTAAAGGCATTTTGCCAGGGTACGTCAGAGGTACAAAGATGTCTGCTGGAACACTGAATTGGAAAGATCATTTATTAGTACACCATGGTTCATAACATCCCAAAGGGTTCAATATTTTCATTACACACATAAACATACCCCCTCCTCCTTTTCAAATGCCTCATTACAGCTAAGCCTGGAGCCTTTTTCTTAAAAAGCTTTCCTCTGAAATTATTAATAATTTGAAGCTTCCTACAGGCAGAGGGTATTATTATAGTCAAAGTGCATCAATATGTATACATAGTTATATACTCTCTTTTATGCTATTTTAAATAACAAAGTATTTAGTGGGAACAGTAAAGAATTTATAAGCTATATACAAAAAAGCCTAGAGGAAGATGGCAATATCCCAGACACTAAGGAAACGGCTCTTGAAGCTTATTAGGTGGGTGTAGGAGAGTGTAATAGGATTATGAGTTTTGGTTGAGCCTGTCCATCATTTCAAAATCCCCATAACTAAAGGGAATATCTTCATAGGGGTCTGAATTTAATACTGAAGCTGCTTTATTTAATTCTTCCTATTTTATAATGCTGAGTACTAATTAGTTCCATCCACTTTCTTCAGGCTTGTCAAGACAGCAAGTTGGAAGCCAAGAACTGACTGAATTATGGATTAACCAGTTCTGTAACAGCATGTTCAAACAACCTAGTTAGTAAGCACAAAAATAACTCCTTATCAGGAAAACTATTTTTGACATGTTAATGAACATTTTAGATATGTAAAGTGAAATAAGTAACGTTTACTTTCATGTGCATCGAACATAGCCTATTAAGTTCACAATATCCACAATTTCCACTACAAAATATGACAAACAAGTTAAAAAAAATTCTGAACACAGAAACCAATTTTAAAGGCAGTAAAGATGGAGAAATTGAGCCTGACTAGCATGAGTACCCTCATCTACCTTCACTTTTATTGAACCTGCATTCCAACCTCCCTGAGCTTTCCCATCACTTTCCTACTTTTGGCATTTCAATCGACTCTTTTCTTCTGCAGCTAGACTCTAGAATTAGCCCCTTAGGGTCACAAATTCTGGAGTTAAAAAGAATGTTAGAGATAAACTGATTCTCTCATTTCACAAGGGCATGAACCGAGATGCAAGGTCAAGGGAACTATTTGGGAGTCATACAAGGTGGGTGACGGCAAAGTTGAAAAATAAATCTCAGCCTCCCAATTCCCTGTTCAATGTTACTTCTCTTCTTAATCATAACCATCCCACTCAACCATGCCCGAACTCACTGGCCTCACTAGGCTGCCGGGCTACGCCTCCAATAACGTGGGATCCTCCTCCCCCAGACATTAATTTTCTTAGCCTCGAGGAATTGAGCTACGATCGAGTATTGACAAAACTCGACTTGGCTGTGTCTATTGTATGCTCCCTAGCATACTCTCCAAGTATGACCAAATTCTCCTGACCTTCACAAGCTTCCAGTTCTACCTTCCTTTCCTCATTCCTAAAAGATGATCTTGCTTTCTGCCTTGTAAGAATGAGTCTGTCTCCCAAGAGTTTCATTATCTGCCTTTACCTGGACATCAATTATTTTCTATTCTGCCCATCTTTGGGGTAGAAACAGCTAGCTCCTTTTCCTCCCCTTTTAAAGGTTAATGCTCCTATTCTTATTCCCCTCCTCATCAGCACCTTCAATCACTTCCTCTTAACTGTTGCCTCTTTCTTTAAACCCAAACTAATATAAATAATTGATAATAATTAATAATAGCAGTAATAACAACTAGATAGTACATTCAAAGTGCTTATTATGTACCAAGCACCATTTTAGGCACTTTGCAAGTATTATTCATTAAATCCTCATAATAACTTATGAGGTAGGTATTACTATTATGCTCATTTTATAGATAATGAAACTGAAGTACAGAGAGGTTAAGTAACTTGCCCAAGATACACAACTAGGAAGTGGTAGTTGCCAAGACTTGAACCCAGACAGCTTAGCTCCAAATTTTGTGCTAAGACTCACACTGCCTCTTTAATATATGTCATACGTAAACCATCACTTATTAGCTCTATTACATTGAGCAACTTATTGAAATACGTGGAGACTCAGTTTCTTTATAGGTAAAATGATAATTATATTGCTAATCTTGTTGAACTGATGTGAGGATTAGGTGAACTAGAGCAGGGGTTTCCAACCCACGGGGCGGTGGACTGGTACTGGTCCACAGCCTGTTAGGAACCGAACCACACAGTAGGAGGTGAGCGAGCAAAGCTTCATCTGTATTTGCAGCCACTCCCAATGCTAGCATCACCACCTTAGCTCCACCTCAGATCATCAGGCATTAAATTCTCATAGGAGCACAGGTCCCTGGTGCCAAAAAATGTTGAGGACCACTGAACTAGAGAATTTATGTAATCACTATGCCTGGTATATATAAAACAATCAATAAATGGCAGTTGATATAATAACGATAATATGCTTTATTATGTGTTTAAGAAATCCTTATCAAGCACTGTTCCATGCACTTTACCAATATTACCTCATTTAGTCCTCAAAACAACTATGAGGTCAATCCTATTATCATTTCCATTTTATATATGAGAAAACTGAGACAGATAATTAACTTCCCCAAGTTCACAGAGCTAGTAAGTGACAGAAACAATATTTGGACCCAAGCAATCTAACTCCAGAATCTGTGCTAGGTAGATTCTCAATGCAATAGTTTGTTGTAGAAGGGAAAACTCGAGAAACCCATGTCATGGGAGAATAGAACAGACACATATAACCATAGTAACTGAAAAGTCTAGTGTAGTGTTCCCCAAACTTGTCAACTCAAGAAAATTATCTGGAGATTAAAAATCATAATCCTGAGCCTCATCCCAAAACTACTAAGTCTTACTCTGGGAATGGAGACCAGTAGAAGTTAATGTAGAAGCAAATCAGGAACACTTAGGTAGCTTCCTCGAAATCCCCATGCATAAGGCCCACCCCTGGAGATCTAATTTAATATACCCATGCTGGTTCCCAGATCTTACTTGTTACCTTTGGATGATGCTAGAGAGCCAACAAATCATTTTGAAAACTGGTAAATAAGGGAAAAGAATCAAGCATTTTTCCTCCTCTCTGTATATAAAATATACCTCAATGTAACCAAAAGACTTATTAGGGGACATTTCTCTTTATAGAACTATTCCAAATATATATATATTTACACACACACACACATATACACACACACACACACACACACACATTATATATATATATACTTTTTTCTTTTTAGAAAAAAAATATATATATTTTTTAGAAAAGAGGGAATGATAGGATACTACTCTTCTGAATTAATGGATCTAGGCAATGATCATCAGTGGTTGCTAATATAATAAGAATCAACCAGCCATTGTGTGCTCCATTATTAAATAACACATCAACAACTATCGGGATGTCTTGACAAAAATATCAAATTGTGAATTTGATCTAGCTTCTATATCTAAGTTTATAGATGGGATAGAAGGATAGGCAAAGATATACGTAAATGATATCATTGGGATGCAATAAGCAAAATACTAATCTTATCATCCAAATGACCTGGTTGCTTCAATAATACCAACAGAAAATTATAATTAGAAAGAGAGATGGAGAAGTATAGTAGCTAGCCTCTGAGATGACCCCTGAATTATCCCCACTCCTTGAAATTCATGCTCTGGTATAATTCTCTCCCACATTGTTTCTATCTTGGTTTGTGTGACCAATAGAATATGCCAGAAGTGTTGTTATGTCATTTCTAAGGCTAGGACATAGAAAGTACTGTGGCTGCTTCTTTGCGCTCTCTCCTAGGTCACTCACTCTTGGGAGAGCTAGCTGCCATGTTATGAAGGGACTCAAAAAGCCCTACAGAGAGGCCCACATTGTGAAGAAGTGAACTTGGAAGCAGATTTTCCATGCTCAGTCAAGCCCACAGACAATCTCAGCCCTGGCTAACATCCTGAGTGCCTCTTCGTGAGAGACAATGTGACAGAATCAATCAGCTAAGCTGCTTGCAAATTCCTGACACACAGAAACTTTGAGACAATAAACCCTTATAATTTTAACTCACTAAGCTTTGAGGGTAATTTGTTATATAGCAATTGATAACTAATACAAGAGGGATCTCCTAAGAGGACAATAATAATAATTAGGCCTTATTTAGTTCCTGATTCAAATTGGGGAGGAAAAAATAAGTAGTAGACAAGGAAATGTGAACACTGGATATTTGATATTAAGGGACATTAAAAAAAATAAGGTACAATAGTATTACTTGGTTTTGTTAAAAACAATCCTTATATTTTGTGGATACATATAGAAATATTTATAGGTTAAAAAATGTAATGTCTAGAATTTACTTGAAAATATCCACAGGTGGGAGTATAGAGAGAACAAGATTGAACAGGAATTGATCATTGTTGAAGTTCGGTTGGGTTCATTATATTAGCATTCTGTTTTGTATATATTTGAAGATTTCAAAATAGATTAAAGGAAAAAAAAAGGACAGACTGACCATCAAGGCCCTTCATCAGATGAAGCAATTCCAGCTAAACTACCCAATTAGGAGAGGCGAGTTCCCAGTAGCCATAAAAGGTCCATCTGTGGGTGCCAGTGCATGCACATTCATACATTGTACATACCGATATATACAAATCTTTGTGGCAAGGCCATGTCATTTCTCCCCAGCTACGTAGAGAATAATAGCTTGGGGATTTTTTTTTGTTTATTTATCATTTAGTTTATTTATCATTGAGGTACACTTTTAAAGTACAAGGAGGACCTGAGCATTTCTGTAGAAAAAAAAAGAAATCAATTTAAAGCAAGACATTAAGAAGAAAAGAAACAGGGGATAATTGATGAAGCATGATTCTGAAGGAGGTAAGAGGAGTGACATGAGGAACACAAGGTGAGCCTCAGGAAGAGATACTGAGGGAAATTAAGGGAACTTGGGAGATAAGGTCATTTACTGACATTGATGGGTATGAGTTTCAGTTTGAGGGACTGAAGACAGTAGAACAAATCTGGAATAACCACCATGGCATGTGATTCAGTGAACAATGAATAAGGAGATTGCTAAGCAGAAATGAAGACTCAACTAATGCTACAAGCATACTTCATACATAAAAGATTAAGATAATATTTGAGGTTCTTCCACAAGGGCAATGAATTCATTTTTAGTATTTATTTTGTTTTGTTGTTATTGTTTGATTTTTATTTTTAAGAGGAGAGGATTGAGTAGCAACTGTGCTTCGATTGTAACACAACTAACAGGGAGATATGATTCTAAATACTATATTCTTTATGTTGTATACTTTTTCTCAGGAAAGTTTCCAAATAGCTTTAATAATTTATGATTTGATTTTAATACTTTGCAATAGTATGGAAATATGTAACTATTTTTTTCTTACTTTATGAAAGTCTGAAAAAGCAAGGGTCAACCAACAACAGCAACACCAAACAGTAAAAACCTCACATTGGAGAGAAGAAGATATATTTTAATATCTAATTGGGCCATTTACAAAAGAATAAAGACGATCACAAACATTCGTTTCCATGGCCATCTGAAAATCATGCCTTAATAAATAACTATGGCCACTTAGGAGGGGAAGCTTAGATATAATAACATTGCATAATTTAATAGGACAAATAGCTTTAGAGCAATTTCATTTTAAAGTGGAAAAACATAAAATGAGATCTCAGCTATCCAGAAACGTCAGAGAATGAGTTGATCTGGATAGCTGAGAGTTTATAAATTGTAAATAGCAACACTTTTTAAATTTTATCTATTTTGTACAGAAATGTTTTGAAGATGTGTTGTTCACTTTGCTGCCTTCACAAAGAAAATCTGCCGAAAATATATCTTTGCTGATTCACATAATTATCGGGGGCATTAAATATTGTGCTGTGCTTTAAATCCAGTAAGGTGCTCAGGGCATACTTGAGGTGTACCTATTTGTTTCTTCTACAAATAGACCAGAACTACTATTTAAAGTTCTTTCTCATCTTAAAAATTTGTTTAAAATTTTATTTATTCTGATGATATAATCAGCATGTGGTCATGAAAGAACATTAAGCAGGAAGAAAATAAAAATCACTCATAATACCATGATATAGCCACAAAGACTTACTATTTTGAAGTTTTTCATTATGATTTTTTAAGCAATTATATACATATATTTTACTTAGCCGAAATCAAATGCAACCATTTGTATCTTGTGCTTTTGCTTTGTAAAACTGTTACCTGCTTTGATAATTAGTTCATCTCCTCCACTGGCATCAGCATATTAGCTATCATTTCTTATTGATGCCAGTGGGTCCTAATATATCTGCCCTCTCCCAGTACTACTACCCTGTTTACCATTTGCTGCAGCAGGGGCAGAAAACCAAATTTGATAAAACTGTGTCTAATAGAAGAGTAAATAATTTGAACGAAGGACTGAGAAGGCTCTTTTCAAATAAAAGCCCGTGTGCTGTGGTTTAGAGACTTTAACATTCCTTTTGCCTACTCAGAGATGTTTTTGTTTTTGCTTACTTCCAGGCTCATGTTCACATTTCAAAGCGATAGATGGCATTTCCAGGTAGCATGAGTGCTGGAATAGCTGAATTTCAGGGAAGTCGAGGTGTTACTTGTACTGCAATGCTACTGAATACCATAAATCAGATGCATGAATCTGGCCTAGCACCTTTCCAGCACACACCCACACAGACAAGAAAAATCCCATTTAAATTCATTCTTGTTGAGTAAGCAGCAACAATCTGCATTATCTTTTGTCAGAAGAATGAATAGCTTACAAATCTGGGTTGCCACACCACTATATATTTGTTTTGATGTTAACCTTTAACTATATTGTATTACACTAGGTGAAAGTGCATGTAATTAACATTTTTGTCGGTCAAAAATTGACAATTTCATACGGCTCAACATAATAGTTAATTTCACATGTCTCTTTTCCACAGTAAATAGTAAATACTTTTTTGGGAAGGTCTACCTTTGTGCCCTCAGAGTCTGGCTATAATAAATACTGAAAATAGTTGTTTAAAGAATGTGAAAAATTATCTATCATCCATCTATCTATCTATCTATCTATCTATCATCTTATTTATCTATCTATCTATCAATCTATCATCTATCCATCCATCCATTCATCCATCTACCTATCTAAAATCGGCAATTACATATTTTATGATCTGACCCAGGTAAACAATGCTTTGGACCTGGTAAGTAATAAAGAATTTTTAGTTCACTTCATTTACTTTCTTTTCTTTTTTGGACAATGTAGTTGATCAACTTTATTCCCCCTTCTAATCACTTATTCTTGTCTATTGCCTGGAGCTGTTCTTCTCATAAACCTTTCCCCCACCCCAGCTTTTTTGAGATACAATTGACCTATAACACGGTGTAAGTTTGAGTGTACACGATGATTTGATATACATATATATTGTGAAATGACTCATCACCTGACATAGCTACGTTTTGGGGAGTATGTGAGAACATTTAAGATTTACTCTCTTAGCAACTTTCAAGTATTCAATACAGTATTGTTAACTATAGCCATCATGCTGTACATTAGATCCTCAGAACTTATTCATTTTCTAACTAAAAGTTTTTACTTTTTGACCAATATCATCTCATTTCCCCCATTCCCAGGCCCTGGCAACCACCAATCTATTCTTTCTTTCTATGAGTTTGGCTTTTTAATATTCCCCATATAAGTGAGATCATATAGTATTTGTCTTTCTCTGACTTATTTTACTTAGTATAATGCCCTCCATTTGATCTGTAGTATTATTCAAGTTCACTAATTCCTTATTGATTTTCTGTCTGGATGATTTATCCAACGTTGAAAGTGGAGTATTGTAGTCCTCTATTATTACTGTATTGCTGTCTACTACTCCCTTTAGTTCTGTTAATATTTGCTTTAAATATTTAGGTGCTCCAATGTTGGATACATATATATTTATAATCGTTATATCCTCTTGACAAATTGACCCTTTTATCACTCTATAGTGACCTTTATCTCTTGTGACTGATTTTGACTGAAAGTCTATTTTATCTCATATAAGTATAGTTACTCCTGCTCTCTTTTGGTTACCATTTGCATGGAATACCTTTTTCCATTTCCTTCACTTTCAGCCCATGTGCGTCCTTAAAGCTAAAGTGAGTCCCTCATAGATAGCATATTGTTGGATATTTTTTATCCATTCAGCCACTCTGTGTCTTTTGACTAGAGTATTTAATCCATTTATGTTTAAAGTAATTATTGATAGGTTAACTGTTTGAGGTGTTAACTGTTTTCTGACTCTTTTTAGTTCCTTTCTTCCTATCTTGCCGTCTTCCTTTATAATTTTTTTGTAGTAGTATGCTTTAATTACTTTCTTTTTATCTTTTGTGTATCTATTATAGGCTTTTTCTCTATGGTCAGCATGAGGTTTACACAAAACATCTTATAGATATAACAGTCTATTTTAAATTGATGACAACTTATCTCTAATTGCATACAAAAGCATTACACTTTGATTTCTACTACCTCCACATTTTATGCTATTGATTTTATTCTTTACATCTTTTTACATTGTACATTCATTAACAAATTATCGTAGCTGTATTTTTAATACTACTGTCTTCTAACTTTTATACTCGAGATAAAAGTGATTTATGCACTGCCATTACAGTAATAGGGTATGGTGAATTTGAATATATATTTACCTTTACCAATGAGTTTTATATTTCTATATTTTGTCTATTGTTATCTTGTGTCCTTTCGTTTCAACTTGAAAAACACCCTTTAATATTTCTTGTAAGGCAGGTCTAGTGAAGATGAACTCCTGTAGCTTTTGTTTTTCTGGGAATATCTTCCTCTTTCCATTTCTGAAGGACAATTTTGCAAAGTGTAGTATTCTTGGTTGGCAGTTTGTTGTTGTTGTTGTTGTTGTTGTTGTTGTTGTTTTAATTTCTTTCAACACTTTAAATATATCATCCCATTTCCTTTTGGTCTGCAAAATTTCTGCCGAGAAGTACACTGATAGTCCTATGGGGGTTCTCTTATATATGATGAGTCACTTTTCCCTTGCTGCATTCAAAATTCTGTCTTTGACTTTTAATATTTTGATTATAATATGTCTCGGGGTAATCTTCTTTGGATGATCTTGTCTGTAGTCCTTTGAGCTTAATGTACCTGGATATCTACATCGCTCCCAATATTTGGGAATTTTTCAGCTATTGCTTCTTTAAATAAGCTCTCTGCCTCTTTCTCCTCCTTCTGGAACCCCCATGTTGCAAATGTTCTTACACTTGATAGTGTCCCAAAATTCATGTAGGCTTTCTTCGGCATTTTTCATTCTTTTTTTATTTATTTATTTATTTTTATTTTTGTCCCTCTGGCTAATTTCAAATGGTCTGTCTTCAAAATTGTTGATTCTTTCTTCTGTATGACTGAGTACACTGCTGAAGAGCTCTATTGAATTTTTCAATTCTGTCACTGTATTCTTCAGCTCCAGGATTTCTGTTTGGTTCTTTTTTGTTTTCTACTTCTTTACTGAACTTCTCATTTTGTTCATGCATTGTTTGACTGATTTGTTTAATTGTTTATCTGTGTCCACTTACATTTCATTATGTTTCTTTAAGATGATTATTTTGAATTCTTTGTCAAGCGATTCATAGATCTCTATTTCTTTGAGGTCAGTTACTGGAACTTTAATTAGTTTCATTTGGTAGTGTCACATTTGTCTGATTCTTCATGATTCATGTAGCCTTGCATTGGTGTCTGTGCATTTGAAGGGACAAACACCTTTCCCAATCTCTACAGACTGGTTTCAACAAATAAATACCTTCTCCTGTCAGTTTTCCAGGTTGCCAAAATTACCTCCAAAATTTCAGTCATGCTCTGTTGGAGGCAGGTCACAGGCTGATGCTGGGCCTGCAATTGGCAGGCTTGTTACTAGTGTCATGGCAGGTGTGGATCTTGTCTGGTCCCTGGGTGGATGGGATAACCTCTAGTACCCTGTTCAGTACCCTGTTCAGGGTGGTGCTGGATAAGAGTCTGCTTAAGGATCCACAGTTGGGTCCTCAGATAAAGGGTTTGTTAGCAGGGTGTGTGGATGGGTATGACTCCCACCAGGTCCCTGGGAGGGCTTCTGTCAGGTCACGAGATAGGTCCCTGGGCAGGCAGGACTGGCCATGGTACATAGTCAAGAGTGGGTAGAACCAAGTCCTAGGACTGCTTCAGGATCCACTGACAGGATTGAGGTCTGCAGAACTGAGTCTGGAGGGAGGCATGGATGAGCTTGTCTCCCACTAGGTCCCTGGACAGGCTGGACTGCTCCCTGGTCCCAGTTGGTGGGTGGCGGGGGAGAGGCTAGAGCTGGGTACAGGTGATTTCAGGATCTCCAGAGATGAAGATGAGAGTGATTCTTTCTGGGTTCATTGACTGGCAAGACTGCTTGTGAACTACAGCTAGGAGGAGCTAGAGTACATTTGCAGGGCCATTTCACAATCTACCGTCAAACTGAGCTTGGTTGTCTTACCTCCAGGGGCTGCAGGACCATACTTGAGAGGGACTGAAGCCAGTTCACAAGCCATTCAGGGTCCACGGCCAGGACTGAGCTCTGAGGACCCATTACCTGAGGCATGGGTGGGTATGACTCCTCCTGAATCCCTTGGTATACAGCACTGGTGGCAGGACCCAAGCTAAAAGGGCTGTAGCTGAATCCTCTAGGATACTGAGTTGTTCCTGAGTCTATAGATGGGACCACAGTCAGTCAGCCGGACACCTAGGTGCAAGCCTGTCTTCTCAGAAAAGCTTTCCATAATTTTGGATTCAACTGGGATTTCACAATCTCCAACATGGATCTCAAAGCTCCCACAAAGGCACTTCTATTTGTGTATGGCCGCCAAATTATTGTCGCTGAGGGGAGCTACAAGCAGGGGACCTCCTGTTCCATCACCTTGCTGATATCACTTCCATACATTTACTTTCTGAATCCCTTTTAGGATGAAGTTGTGCTGATTTATAAGTATATGTACTATCTGTAGAAAATGTTTACTCCAGCATTATTTATATGACTGAAAAATAAAAAACGACTTCAATGTCCAATTTAAGGAATCGATTAAGTGAATTATCATACATCCATATAATATAATAATATGCAACCATTAAAAAGGTGCATTATAAAGAGATTTATTAATATATGAAAATGCTTACAAAGTTAAGTGAAAAAGTAAAGCATAACTGTATATAAAATATAATATAAATAATGTAAAATATGAATAGAAATACAAGATAGAAGGAAATAAACCAAAATGTTAATAGTGATTGCTTCTGGATATTGAGACTGTAGATGATATTTTTCTTTGTCTTTATATATTATGTTTCCAAATTTTCTACAAAAAGCATATATTGTATTTTATAATGTAAAACATTTTAATAGAGAAAAAAATGTATGATAACATTTGAAATTTAGTCAAGGAAAGAGGAAAAGCAAAAGGGAAATATAGTACATTTAAAAAATACATTTATTGAGACGGTTTATTCATTCATTCAATAAATCTTCGTTGAGGGCATACTATGTGCCAGGAACATAAACAATCTTAGTCAACACTTTTCATGGGTGACTCAGAGGACTTCAAAAGTCCATTTCCGTTGTGTTTTGTGTTTAATCTTTTAGAAAATGGAACCAAACCATATTATTTTAGTCAGATAATTCTGGAATACTGGCGAGGGGGCACTGAGCAATTTGTAATCCTATAAGTGATGTCCTCTTTCATGTGGTATACTTCCTTTTCACAGTTATATTCTTTACCATCACAATCAAATATAGTAAGAGAACAAGAACCTCTAGCATTTGAGAATAAGAATCCACCCATAGTCATTTCTCTGGATGGCCAAATACTGAATGACTTCAGCAGGAAATTCTAGTATAACTTTTAGAACATGCTGAATTTTTTATTTGAAGACAACCCCTAGATGCTGATAGCTTCTGTTCATCGGTTTCATGAAAGCAAGTGGAAAGCTAAAATATTAATATTACGTTTCTGCTTCTGACAGAGCTATGATAGCTATAGCTCCTTTGATCATGAGACTTAAATATACATTTGGCTCCAGTAATGGACACAAATCAGAATAATAACATAAAAGTCTTTATGGAGATACTATTATAAGTATGAACAAGTTGCATTTCTTTGGTGCATATCTGACTATATGGTTTTCTTTTCTTAAAAAACAGATATTACTTCTACAGTCCATTTATAACTAAAATGTTTGAATCTTCAATCTATCAAAGCAACAGAATTGGTGCCATATATTTAAACATTTTTCCTACTTTAAAAAATAATCAGGAAAAAAATTACTATTTTAACTCTTGGAGTTGCTTGTCCTTGATCCAAAATAATTTTTCTTTCCAAAATTTTACTGCACTAGAACAGCTTAGTCAAGAAAATAAAACATTTTCAATATTATAGATATAGCCACAAAAAAAGTAAGTCTAAGGTTGAACTATGAAGGCCAGGGTATAAGCAATATTTTCATTGTTAATTTATGATAGAAGTGTTAGGTTTCATTACAATTATTTAGAACCTGGAGTATAGGAAGATGGATACTTTAAAATAAGAAAATATCAGACTTACTATATATTGAAAGAGTCTGATAAGCAATATAACTGAAAGTTCAATAAAATATATTTACTGCTATTAAATACCTCATAAATTCTGGCTTACATTTTAATTGTTCATTACCTTAATCAATTATGGCTATAAATTAAACCAATAACATTTTATCTATTTTCATAATAACGACCAAACAATCATAATAAAACTTATCTGTCATCACATCTTCTTAACCATTGAATTGCTCATCAAATTTTACCAAAAAGTCTCAGTTTCTGGGATAAATATTGGAAGATCTCTGCACCCAAAACAATGCTTCTCCTTTTAATATAATAAGCATTTCATAACAGAGAGCCACATTTCCTCACAGCCCTGAATGATTCAAGAAGAGGCAGGTAATGTAGGTGCAAATTGAATTACCCAGAGCCTTTTCAGCTACTACAAAATTTTTGGATTTTCCTAGAAGTAATGGGAAACCACTGAAATAAATGGCACTGATTTAATGTAGTAAAAATAATCTTTAAACACTTTAAAGCTTTGTTCAAGTTTTAAATAAATATATTTTTAAAATTACAAAAAATTTCACTATCTCATTTTATCTTCGCAGTCACTGTAGGAAACAAGCAAGGTATCCTCATTTGTGATTAACTTATTGATTCGCTTACTGAAGTATAAAAAGTATGCTTACTGAAGTATAAAGAGTCCCCAAGTTTCAATGTCAATACTTTTTCTTTTTGAGGGATGAGGTGGATTAGCAATGGTAAATTGTCAGAGAGATTCTCACTATTTTTAAATTACAAAATTTCTCTTCTTCCTTCAAAGAAAAATAAAAGTAGATCATTGTATAGGAGACTTATCCTGTGACTTAAGGCTCTCACTGCAAATGGGCAGTATGTCTTAATGAATGATGCAAATCACATTAATATTCTGTACTATCACAAAGAAGCATAGCATGGAGATACGTTAATAAAAGATACAGGCTGTAATGATAGCACTTGAGTATATTTTGAGACATAAGAGCTCGCGATGGAAAAAGAAGAGGGACAGTGCAGTTGAACAGATCAGGGGAGAAGTTGGTGGGAGGCGTGGGCTGCAGATGAAAAAGTCTCAGACGTAAAACAGCCCAAGATGAGAGTTGGAAAAAAACGCTAAAAGGGCATCTAGTTCTTACCAGTCACCAAAGGAGCTACATACGTTATATAGGTATACACACAACATAGCTCATTTTACCAAGTCAGATTTTCAGACAGGCTTTCATAATTAAAATCCATCTTCTCTCACCCCACATACTTTAAAAAGAAATTAAGCAGCTTACAATTTTAAAGCCATTTTTTCAAGGGTGTTGGAGGTTAAAACTATACTTTCGTGGTACATGCAGATGCCCCTTTGATTCGAACCATTGTACAAACTGAACAATATAACATGATTTTATAACATCTTTGAGGATTTTTACCTCTTGATACTGATGTGCGACTTCTATTAACATTAAGGCACAGATTTATAGGTGCTCACCAATGTATGTATATGTCTGAATTTTATTGAAATAAAAGGGTCCTATAACCACTATTTATTTTCAGGCAATGGCAAATTTGAAGAATAGCATAAAAATCTTTTTTTTTTTTAAGCCTAATGTTTATTTACAGCCCTTCATCTAGATGTCACTCAAGAAACTTGAACTTACACAATACATAACAATCACTTGATCCACTAGAAAAAAATAAATAAATAAAAGGCAGCTGCTTTGTAGGCTTAACAGTGCTACATAATGCCAAGGATAGAACATCATAAATAGCATAGCCAATTGAAACTGCATAAGCAAATTTAGTAAGTAGAATGTAAGACCCAGAGCATCATTCAACATCAAGCATTTTCACAAGCAATGGTGAGAGTTGCTAACCCCTCAAATAATGGGTCCTTCTAAAGGGCACCACAGGGGTGGGAGACTCATTCAGATATTGGTCCCGCCATCCTTTGTTCCCTTGACTATAGCTCTGCTCCTTCCTTGTCATTTGAGTGGGGATTTAGTCAGATGAAATCCTCTAGGATTATAATAGGAATTGTTTTGTTAAAAGCCTGGTAACCAATTGAAAATACTACCTTCTCCCATTCCTCCCCAACAATCTTCCTTTTGAATGACCATCAATTGTTTCACAAGATAAAATATATTTATATTGTGTAAAGCTGTTTACTTGCTAGTTAGCCAGGGAATATTATTTAGTTTTATTACTTTAATGACAAAAATCATAAAATAAAATGCATATGCAATAAAAACAGATTATGCAACTAATACCTGTTTTCAAATTGCCTTGGGACGGTTTATGGAGCGGTTTGGCCTAAAGCAATAACTAAAACCAGATTTGAACGCTATTATAAATAGGCATAGGCTTTCTTTACATAACCCATATTTATATTTATCAATAAAAGCTGAGACTCAAAGCTTTCAGTAATAACTGTGGAGAAAGCAGGGCAAATTTATTATTTGTGATCCCGTCTTTATCTTTCCCTATTACATCTGGGACAACTCTGTAGTACTTAGGTGATATGACTAAATCTTATTAGTGGAGGGCCCTTCTATTTTAAGCATAAATCTGGCATTTAAAAATCCCATAGTAAAAAAATTAACATAGAAAATGTCAGGAAATGAAGCAAATTAAAAGATACTGTCAACAGCATGCAGTACTGTCAAAGGACTAATAACCCCACTTAAAGAGTATCAGGAATGGGTAGTAGATTTTTGAAAAGTAGATGCCAAGGCAAGAGGAACATCTAATGTCAAAGCATAAAATATATTTAGAACGCAATAGCCATGATATTAAGCCATCAGTCCTTTGATTATTAATTTGTAATTTGTACAGGTGACACCAATGGGTACAAAAAGCAATAAAAATCTATGAGGTTTTCAAATTACCAGCTTGCATCAGTATCAGTCACAACCAGTGCTAGCATGTGAGTAAGATTCATTTCCAACTTACAGTATTGATGTGTTTCAAAATGAGCTTATTTAGGAAAATACAAACTACAAAAATTGTTAATATACAGAGTCTTTTCAAAGCAGGCTTATTTTTTATTCTAAAACTTAATTTTCCCTTCCAGTTTAAGGGCAGGTAGTGAGTAATATAAATTACTTATGTGAATTCTGTTTTAATTATCCTAAGAAAAATCATAAATGTGAGAATAAAGAAATTTTTAACTTCGTTAGTAAGAAAAACATTTATACTGTAACAAAATATTAATCCCTCTGTTCTTCTGATGCAGAATTTTGACATTACTAAAAGAGTTAGAAAGAGAGAACACTTTGGAGTACACATTGAGTTTCTCACTTTCATAATGAAGATGTGGTTCTGTGTAATCTAAAATTAATTTAAAGCCAGCAAAAAGAAGTAATATTCTACTACTTCTGTTTTGTTCTCCTCTATTCAAATTTAACAAGTGGTAGCAGCTTTCAGGATAGCATGCACAAAAGATTCAAATTAGATGTCAAAGTTGAATAAGTCAAGCTTGCCTTCTATTATTTGAATGGGATTTAACTTATTTGCTTGATAACCTTTTTTTTTTTTAGAGAATTAGTTTTTTTCTCAATAAAACTTAAGAGCGTTGCAAAGGCAGTGGCCATTTCATAAACAGTGGGATATTCAAGTTGAAACAAATAAAGTGTCAAGTGGATGGAAAAGAAAAATGAAAGAATCACATAAAAGAAATGCTTTGGAGGGAGGGAGCTTAACGAAGCAAACCTCAGCAAAGTCCTCTCCTTCTCTGCCCCAAATGCAAGTTAAATAAGACCTTTTCATTTGGCAACAATGACCGAAACACCACAGAAAATGTACCAGTGGCTTGTTTTCATTTTAGCTGCATTATTGACATTTTACGGCCTGTGAAGATGTTCCCTGTATCACACACACAGGTAACACACTGTGTGTCTTCTCTAAAGAGCACATCACTGTGACTGTATTCATAGAATCCTTGCTTTGGGTTGTTTTTCTAATAGGAAAGATTGAATTGTAAACATTCATTTATACTCTCTTGCTCAGTCCCCATTATTCCTACAAGCTACATCATCAACTGACGTGAAATAAGTTGACAAAGAAACAACATGCTCTAAATACATGACTGAAGCATTCACATCATTTAGAAGGTGAAAATCCCAGGAACAAAGGAGCTTGAGTCTATCTTAAAGCAGGAACTTCCCTGCAGAGAGAAACAGGAAGAAATGAAGGCACGTAATACCATTGCAGTTGCGATATTTCTGAAGTAGGACACTTAAAAAAGGGCACAAGCTATTCATGTTTCTAGAAGCATTACGTTTAATTCCTCTGCGAAAGATTTAGCAGCTTAGTGGAAAGCAGCATGCGCGCGCGCGCGCACGCATGCACGTACGCACGCACACACAACAAAACAAAACAAAACAAAACAAAACAAAACAAAACAAAACAAAACAAAACAAAACTCCAACCACGAAATAAGAGTCAGCACTGCAAGGAAATTTGCTTAAACTAATATTAGAAAGAAAGTATTTCAGAAACGGTAGCCTCTAATAATCTCATACCCTAAGGCTAGAACAAAAGGTCACTGCTAATTGGTACAACAGCAGCTTTGGGCATACAGTTAGGAAGTGAAATTCTGTGATGAATTCTATCTAACCACTACCCTTTCCTTTTTAGTTGCAATTATATCAGGACATGTATCACATGTTGCAGAGCCCAGAAAAGAAGTCAAAAGAAGCCATAATTCAAAATTAAGCTTCTTTTCCATTTAAAAAAAAAATTGCCACATTTACCTTTTATAGCTAAATCAACTAGGAGAACAAAATCTATTTGATTGTCGAGAAATGAAATTAAGTAGTAGTTTAAAAAGTGATGCGTAATGCATAATGAAAATGTTTTTGCATGATTCGATAAAAAAAATCATAGTCAATAAAAGATGTTACTTTCAGAGGATTATTCTTCAGTTAAGGTAAACATATAAGAACACATACTACAAAGTCTCACTTTTACTGGTGTTAGCCTTCAAGTTTAAAAAAAAAATGTTCATGAACAGAGGTGAATGTTTTTAAAATATTAGAAAAACTTAATATATCAATTAGACTATAAGAAAGATGCTTTTAAATTTTTCTTTGTTTGTTTCATATGCCTTGGTAATGAAGAACACTCCTGTGACCTGTTCTCCTAAGACCTAATATTTCATTTGAATAAATTTAGAGAGACAAAAATTTAAAAACACTAAATCTGCAAATCTACTTTACTTATTAAATCCTCAACTTTTTTCTTTTCTTTGAACATGTTCATACCTGACAAGCTGTAAATAACTGTTCATTGTGGTTTGAGGAACTTTTATGAAAAGGTATTTTCCTCTTTAAGGTTTTTTTTTTTTTTAAGAGTATACTATTTTTTAAGAATATACTACTTGAGAGAAAAAAAACCTCATCATGTAGACATTTCACAAGTGTCTATACTAACTGATGAAATAATTTATATACTATACAAAAAGTTTATCACCTACTTGTTGCTTTACTCACTATCAGGAGCACTTATAAATTCCAGCAGTGATAACACCATAATTCCAAAAGAGCTGAGAGCCAAGAGTCCATCCAGGACCTTTTTGCTGTCCCTTTGAAATTTCCTTCATTGCCCCTTTTCCTGCCACCAAGCCTAGAACAATTCTGCATAAAGTGAGAAAGGCTTTATTTGGAGCAGTAAGTAGTGTCTTGTTTTTCAGTTTTTTTTTCCTAAAAAGAGATAGAACACCGAGACTTAGGAGAAGTAAAACAGACTTCAAACAATGTTGACATAATTGTACTTCCCCATTTTTCTACCAGTTTTTCTTTCCCACAGCTATTGTGAGGAATATCAGATTGGGGCAATAGAGGTAAGAAACTGTGTTGTGAGGGAAATAAACAGATTAAGCAGGATTTTTCTTAAGCAGCAGAAGGGAATTGAGGAAAGTAGTGTACAAAGGGTCCCAGAACCACAAAGCATGGTAAGCATAAAAAAAGTTAAAAAATTGGAAGCATCAAGATAATATATAATGCACAGAATTTGTGTGGACAGCATTCAACTTAATCATAATCCTTTTTCAATGCTTTGCATCTTTCTCTGACAGGAAGTTTCAGCTCTAAATGAACCATGCAAACTGATCGATACTATTTATAGCAACCGAAAAAAGTATTCAAATAGCTAGATGTGATATTTTTCTTTTCATTTATCCTTCCCAATCTGATCCCAACCTGAATTCAACATTTAAAACAGCCTCTAATAACTTCCTAGAAACTCATTATGTTGGAACTTCATTTCTAAATCTATTTTCTACTTTGAACCATTACCCCAGTCACTAAAGATGGTCATCCTCTTGGTGCCTTCATGCTGTCGGGTTTTTAGGACTATTAACTAAAGTTGTTTTAATGTTCTTTAGAGGTACACAAAAGTTTATTTAAATTTGAACTGTAGAGTGAAACCTACATAACTAGAAAAGTTTTTTTTTTTAATCCTTTTATCTTTTCAAATCAAGGTTTGATTCCAATTATCTGTTGAAATGACAAAATGAAATCCACAAATATCTATAAAGCACAGTCATCTCTCATTATCTCTGTTACTTAAAGTAATACTGATATAAACAACTGAGATGATATCATAAATATAACTCAAGTAGATGCCAGAATATTCATACAAAGTCATACTGCTTATCCCTCCTGATGCAAACTTCTCTTGATAAGTTAGCTCCAAATATTCAAAGATAATCAGTTTAATAGGAAATAAGATATACCTGTATACTTTGTATTAATGGCTGTAAGGCTGCTAAAATTCTAACAGGTATTATAACTGGGCACTAAAGATGAATCCATGCACAATATTAACCTTCCAACAACAGTATGAAAATCATATCCTTGTTTTTGTGTTTTTTTCATTTCTTTGTGTCCAGGATATACATAGACTTTCTGAAACCACTGCAGAGTTGTGAATAATGTATGAAATAAAAAAAAAAAAAATTCCTGTTCATTGCCCAGGAAGAACTGTATTGCTTGCAGTATAGTACATCTATTCAAGACAAACAATAGAACAGGCCAATAAATCCAGAAATCTCAAGCTAAAACCTTCCCAAGTGGAAAGGGAAAATATCATGGATTCTAGAAGTCCCTCAAACAAATAGTTCAAATCCTTAGAATACCCCTCTGTACTAGATAGAAGCCCTTAAATTTCAGAAAGATCTGTTCTCCTGAGTCAATCTGTGAGAAAGCTTGAAAAGTAATTAATTACTTAATATTATTCTAAAGAGATCCACTGAATTCCTGTCTACTTCCCCTGTCTTACAGAGCATATTTGCAAAGACTGATGAGAAGATACGTAAAACTTCAACAACAGGATGTTACTATAACTCTCTTTTTCCTGTATTTTCTCTAGTAGCATTTAGGAATGTTCCCCTCTAAATAAGAGGAGTAGAACAAATTGCAATTTGAGTTAAGAATGCAAAAGAGGTGGCAGTCAAATCAAGCACAGTGGATGTAAGAATAAGAGTAATGGCATATATAATTATATTTTGTTTTTTATATAAACTCAACATTTTTCTTCATTTGTTAAACCTAAACATTACTGAGTAGAGAGGTCATGTGAAGGTAACATACATAGGACATTCGAGTTTGCCCATAGAATAAATTCAGCTTTAATGGAATTCCATTTATGGTGACATAGAAGGAAATTTCTATTTCCTTCATCCCCTAAATTTCAACCTTGAGAGATAGCTTTAGGTAAAATATATTGAAAAGGCTTTCATGTAGATTCAAATTTTTGATAATTGAAAAGTATTCAACAAGCAGTTATCAAGAGCATATACTATATTATACTGAGTTAAATGCTTGCTGCTAAAAATAAATCACAATCTTTTAATAGTGAAAGAGTAATAAGCCTTGTAGTAGTTTAACACTTTGTATTATCTACGTCTTTAAGAGACGTGACACAGACCATAACCTTAAAAGACTTCCAGGAATAGGTGAAGCACTGTATTAGGTTCAAGGTATCTGGGCTCATGTTTTTGCAAATGCAAAAAATCCCAAAGAATAATACAAGATCTTGAATCTCAAAAAAGGGTACTGTGGAGCTTAAGATGCCCACTGCCCTCTTCTTTCCTTCCTTCACCTTCCACTCCTCTCATTTTAATGGACACAAGGAAAGGAATGACCAGAGGTAACATTCAAATCGTAATACACAGGAGAGGTGTGTCTACAGGTTTCACGAAAATTAGGAGATAGGTAGGGAATATATTCATTTTCATGTGAAGCTAGCTGCCTTTGGCCACTGGGGCAGCAGATGGAATTGGACTGAAGAGGAAGCAGAATTTATAATTTCTTATCCCATTTCAGGAAAATACTCAATAATTACAACTGACTTCATATGAGAGAAATAAGCCCATAATCACAACCATCAATTGGAAAAATTATTTCCCTTTAGTTTTGAAAGCAATTAGTTTTCAAGAAAATGTAAGGTACTTATGACAGTCTGATAAATGCCTTGTTGGTTAATGTAGTTACAAATGCACAGTGTCTACTCATATTAGAGTGGTATCATGTACCTGACATATAGGGACCCAACCATTTATTCTTGAATTGAAGTTTTGTAAATAAGCAGGTAGCTGTGAGCTTAGCTATCAAAATTAGCGTGTTTGTGAATGTTTGACATGGAATTAAAACTACCAAGAGAAATTTATTACTGCTTAATAATTGCTTGTCCTAACTTATCCCATATTCCAATATCTAAAGGAAGCCTGCTAAATTCATATTCTTATAAAAAATCAACTGAAATCGACCTTATCTCCTACTGGCTTGCAGCGATCACAAATGAAGAAATGTGCAGCAGAGCTGATTATATTGTGTAGGAGAACAGACAAGCAAAAGTGATAGAAATTTCTATAGAGAACATCATCAGTGCTTGCTTAGAACAATTTTGCATATAAATAGGGCATAAATGGTCTGTGTGCAATTTGTTCTCTAGTTGTCAAAAAGTAATCAAGGACAGACTACATAGCAATCTTCTGTTTCTAGCTTCCCTAATGCAAACCCAGATCTTATTAATTAATACTTGTATGTGTTTGTTCCCAAAGTAAAATTCACTTTCTATAAATAAAAAAAAAAATTATGTAACTAATATAGGTACACATTTCATCATAAGATTCACATGAAGTGATTTTTTAAAAAGACACTAAATTAAGCAGTCTTAAAATTTAACAGCATTTTAGAAAACAATACAATCTAGCATATACCTCAGTCTCACTCTCCTCTAACACATTCTCCTAAAACTGTTTTTTCTAAGGTCACCAATGAGTTTTTAATAGTTAAATCCAATAGATCCTTCCAAATCCTTATTTTATTGGTCCTCTCAGCTACATCTGATGCTATTCAGCACCATCTTTTCAAAAAGCTCTATTCTTTTGGCCTCTGTGATACAATACTAGCTTCCCCCCCACACACACACACATCCATAATTAACCCCTTCATGCTCTCCTTCATGTGCTCCAGTTTCCACACTAGTCTCATAAATTGGTGGTTCTCAACTTTTGTGGCACATTAAAATAGCCTGAATAATTTTAAAAAATATGATTGCCTAGGCTCTGACTCTATAGATTTGGATTTTATTGGTTCAGAGAAGAACCAGACACAGGTATTTCTTAGAAGCACCTCAGAGTGATCCCAGTGTGTAGGTAGGGCTGAGAACCAGTGCCACAAACATCTGTTTTCCACAGAAAACATGGTAGTTTTCCCCACCATGCTACTCATTTTTCCCAGATTGTCTTACTTTTGTATTTTTTACTGTCCTCTGAATGTTGATCAATTCTCTAAGATTCCAAGTATAACCGTCTAGTTACTGCCCAGAGGTAACCAAGCTAACTAACCTACTGAGGACACTAAGTGGCTGCTGGCCTAAGGAGTATCTGATTTGCTTCTTCTTCGCCACCATCTCTCCTCCTATCAAGAGAGTCACACATATACTATGACCCACCCACCTCTGACTTTCACCATTTGCGAACCAGTTAATTCTAAAGTTGACAAAAGATTTTCTCAAGATGGCCCCATCCTTTTTGTCTCCTTCACCAACTCTCCCACAGCTTCTACCCAGTTAACTAAAGCATATTCTTCTTCCACTCCCAGTCTATTCTTTATGAGCCACGAATGTCCTTCATTTTAACCTATGAGACTAGAATTCTAAATTACATAGCTATGAATCACCTATCATATTATAGATGAAAAAGTGCTTTGTTAACTGTAAAGCACTAGCATGCTAAAGTGTTTTAACTATATCACACAGTATATACTTAATACATACCATTGAATCAAGAAGGGGAAAGTCATATATTTAGAAGTAAAACTAGGCATAATAATTTATGAATGGCAACTCCATTCAAGACACACGAAAGTGTCTAAAGTTACCTGTCAGAATCTGGAAGAAATACAATTGATCTTTTCATTCTCTAACTACATTTCTTTCTTTCAAGCCCTAGCATGTAGGTACAAAAGATATTTTTCATTTTTTAATCCATTAGAACCTGGCTCTTAGCCCCCACAGTTCTACTGAAACTGCTCAGGGAAAGGCCAACTGTTACCTGCTAGTTGACAAACCCACCCATTCATCTATTTTCAGTCGCCTTCTACTTAACTTTCTGCAGGATATGAATGAATCTATCGACTTTCTGCATTCTGAAATCTTCTCTACCCTCGGTCTTCCAGGTATCACTTTGGCTACTTCTTCTCTCCTTCTAACCATTTCCTCCCCCCGCCCCTGGTTTCCTTTGTTGATTCCTCTATTTGCCTCTTAAATATTAGAATTCACAAACACACTAATCTTGGCCTTCTTTACCTCTCATTGGACATACTAGTCTTGGGTGATCCCAAGGTTTCTATATGGAGATGTCCCCCAAATCTGTTATTTCCAGCCTCAACCCCTCTTGTGTGTGTGTGTGTGTGTGTGTGTGTGTGTGTGTGTGTGTGTGTGTGTAATTAGTAATCCTTTACTTAAAAACCCCTCTCAGCTCTTTGTTGTTGCAACAAACTTGGCATCATTGCCAATGTGCCTTCATGTATCTCCACTGCACATGTTGGCCATTTCCTTTATCTGAAATGCCTATTCCTCCAGATAAAACTTCTAGTCATCCTTCAAAACACAGCTCAATGTCATTTTCATCATGCAATCTTTCTTGAATTCTCTATGCAGTTAGTTGCTCTTTTAGCATGTTCTGCATACCTATATCATAGCATTTATACTGTGTATATATCTATCTTCTCCATGAAACTCTGAGTTCTTGATGGCAAGATCCACGCTTTATTCATCTTTGCACTCCAGGGCCCTAGCACTGTTGCCTGGCCCCTAGTATTTGAGCAATATTTGAACAAATGCCCTGTTTTTGTTTATTTGCTTGCATTAACCATTTTTACTAGATCTTAATTGTATATTAAAATATAACAAATGTACTACAGACAAAATGTGGTTTAGCAAAGTTGTCTAAGATTCTAACACTTACAAAATAGAGACTGAGGAGTCTCACGGGAAAGAACTTATACTGAGGTAGAAAAAAGTAACAACTTGGAATGAATGACCAGATTAAACTAGCAATAATAAAACAAAAACAAACACAAAACCCCAACAGGCCTTGGTCTTCAAAAAAGGAGGATAATACTAAGTAGTACATAGGATCTGTCATGCACTTGTCTTTGGGCCTTGTTGTATGAGGTCAAATCCTATGGAGGTTAAGAGGGCTATTAAAAGTGAAGGCTGTTTCTCTAAAGATGTCTGTAAGGCTTTGAGCACAGGTAGTACTGCTTGGTACACTGGGGTAGTGCCACAGTAAAGGAAGAGAGAGGCATTTCTTCCCACTCTGCCACTGACTGCTGTCAAACTCTGGCATCATGAAGGCATGACAGTGCCGGCTATAGCAAACAACAGCTGTGGAAATACATGGTGTTATAGGTGAAAGTTGAGGAACAGTGGCGGGTGACTGTATTTGTGAAATGCCCCCTGAAAACTTCTAGAAATGTTTCAGAGATCCCTTTTAGGCAGCTGAGGTCTTGAATGTATACATGGAGAGTAGAGTCGGGAAAATCTGGGTTTTGTTATTTATGTGAGGTAGAGAGGCCTAGGAAAATGTGGGTTTGTTTTACCGTAAAAATATTTTCCCTGATACTTAGAGTTTTTCCTCCTCTGTTGACTATCATTGTTTCTTGTCCCCTATCTATTCTCAAATGGTAAATTATACCTTCTCATTTATACTGTTATCTTGTCATTCTGTAAAACTAGGATCACATGTCTCCTGAGTTTCTTCTGTTTTTTTCAAATTTAGTTTTCTCAGTTGCCCTGTGTAGTTCTAAAACCAAATTACATTTATTCTGTTTCCTGGTTTCATTTCTTTATAATGCTTCTCTTGTGTGCTTTTTTAATGTGTAGAACTATATATCAAAATCTAGTCATAGCCAAAATAGCTAAGTTAGATATCTATTGCTGAGAAGCCTGTTTATATGTATTTATAGTGGGCAAAGAATGAAGACGTCAAGTTAGTTAAAGGAAGGGAAGCAAGTGCTAAGTATCTATAGCTATTCAGTAATAAAACAGGTGTGGCATTGTGTATTTATACTTAAGTGTGCTTTTCACGCTTGCGAGGTTTTTCTCTATGTGTGTTTGCTTTTTCCCCCTCTAAAGCTTACCTTTGCTCTTATAATGGCTAAATCAGGAATACAGATGGACAATTCTTTACAAAGTGCATTGTAAACATATGGAACTTATTACTTTAAGTGCTAACAAAGGCTGTAACAAGGAGGATCCAGAAAGATTTAGCAAAATTCATAGATGATAGATCCATACTAGGTTATTAAGGAAAACTGAGATGGTCCTTTTACCCACCAAGCTCTAGAAAGCATAGTCCATATTCTAGCAAAGGTTCTCAAGAAGTGAGGGGATGTGGGGTTACTCTGACTCCTGTGCTACATGAGCACACAATTCCTGTCTCATTATGAGAAATATGAGATTGTGCTGCATGGCTTATATTCATGTTTTCCCAAGCAGTATGTAAACTCTTTGAGGCAAATGGCCTATTTGGTTTTGTATCCTCAGTACCTAGTACATGACACTCAGGAGGTATTCAACAGATTTACTCAATTGGTGAATGAATACAATCTATCCCTATAGCTTCACTGTTTACTCATTGCTTAGTTCCTGAATTCAGCTCCCCGCTCCAGCCCACTATTGAAAAGATGCTCTTAAAAAGTCACTAGAAAGCTCCCAAATGTCAAATTGTTGGTCTTTATCCTTTTGGATTCCACTGTAGTATGTGTCACTGTCGGATATGCCCAAGTTTCTTGCCTTCTTAATACTTCCTTCTTCCTCTGCTTCTAGAACAATAGTGTCTTGATTCTCTTCCTACCTGCCCAGCTGCTCCTTGTCTACGTTCTTTGGTAGTCCTACTTTTAGCCACTAAGTGGAGGCATTTTCAAGGTCCTGGTTTTGGATCTCTCTTCTCTTAATAATCCCTCTAACAATCTCTTCCATTTCCACACTATAACCAGAAATCTCACAAACTCAACCATCTTGTGATGAAATCTACACCTATATTTCCAGGAAACTTCTGAACATTTGACCTCAACTCTCTGCTCTCACTTTCAGTTTCACTTGCCCGAAACGAAAGGTATCATCTATTAGCATTGCTTTTCCTGATTTTAATAGTTTTTCTCTCAAAACCCAACTGTCCTCCCAACTAATCACACTCAAAGCCCTAATATCATCATTGAGTCCTGGTTGCTACTCTTCCTCTAAATTATCTTCTTTGACTAAGAATATGACAGTAGAATCCTAATTCTTCACTCATACATACTTCTGTAGATTAAATGTTCTAACACGCAGCTTTGATTATGCACCTCCACTGCCTAAAAACCTTCAATATATCCCTGTTGCCTAAAGAACTATATGCTAACATATTAGTCTCTTATTCAAGAATTAGGTGATATGGCACCAACCTACTTTTCCAGAATCATCTCCTTAGTTTTACACTTTATATAGCCTATTTTCTCACTAGCTATACTATTTGCCATTCTCCTCAAATGCTTTTATTTTCTCACCTCTGTATTTTTCGTAATGATATTTCATTCGATAAAAATGCCGACTATCTCCACCTCCAAATGCTAAAATCCATACTCATCCTTCCATGCTTTTTTTTCTATGTGATTCTTTTTCTGACATATCCAATAAGGCATGAACATTTCCCTCCTCTGAACTCATATAATATGTTATTAACACCTCTTGCATAATACCTATCATCATCTGCCTTATTCTGTAGTCTTTCTGTACTTTTTATCTTTCCTACAAGACACAAGGGTCTTATAACTAAGGAACTCTTATCTTATTACTGCATCTTCCATCTTGTCAAGCACAGTACCTTTCACAGAACAGATGTACAATAAATTTATGAATGTTTAGGGGCTCGTCTCCTAATCTCGGAGTTTGACATCAGCAAAGCTCTAATCTGGACTGATATTCAGCCAGTATAAATCTGTACGACCATAGTGGCTACTTATTGCCTGTGTACATTCTGACTAGTTGGAGCTTGTGCTATATCATTAATTAATATTTTCAATATCACTCCTGATATGATATTCTCCCTTAAAATGTCTTTTGGTGCCTCTAACAGAAACAGCACACTCAGCTGAATGGGCTGGAGGCAATATTTAGAAGCTCCTTCTGAGGTACCTAATGTAGATTACTCTTGGGGAGGAGACATAGGCTCAGCATGGAAGAACTAATTATACCATTTAACATTTTAATTTTCTAATAAAAAATATAGACTATAACCTCATTTTGTTTAAATATGGAATTGAAAACACTACAATGAGAATTGTAGAGCTCTGTATTTTATATATCATTATTTCCATCTATAAGAGATGATAATGGAGATGGCAAGCAGAGCAGTACCTCTTTGCTGTTTGTGGTTGACTCTAATTTCAGATTTTTGGCTATTTCCTCTTATTTTACTTAACCTGGAGAAAAGAGCCCTTTTTAAAATATATATATATATATATTTATTATTATTATTTTATATTTATTTATTTATTTATTTATTTATATATAAAATTTGGTTTTACTGCTTTTATCTCATCATACTGGAGTGGAGATTATTGGAAAGCAGCAATGGAGCCAGTATTGAACGGGGAAAGTGTAACAAGATAAAGTCTATGGGATATTGAAAAGGAACCAAATAAGGTGCCTAAGAAAGTCAATGTAAAAGGGGGCCAGCAGGAAAAGATGATCTAGCTAGGAAAGGCAGAAATCAAGAGGAAATCTGGAAAAGCCCCTGTTTCTGTTGCTTGTAGAAAGAGGCAAACAGATGGGAGAGTTTTTGGCAGACTTGTCCACTCTGTGCCTGCTCCCCTGTCCCTCACTTCCAGTTCTTGTACTGATGTCCAAAAAGCTTTACTCATAATTGCCACTGCCTGTCTTCTAGTTTCCTTTTACCACTGGACATTGCATTGGCTGCTGCCACCTGGAATGACTGCCAGGATTAAACAGGCTGATATTTTGACCCTATGTGTTCATGGAGGCACTCCAGCTACAAACCAAAGGAGATCCCAATTTAGATTACTTGGACTAAGTACTATAAAACTATGCAGCTTCTGAATATATTCTTGGTGTTTCACAGTTGACAACACTATAGTCCCCTGAGTACCAAACTCACAGAAGCCCCATGGAATGATCATTCTCTCCCAACAGTCTTTCTGGAGTCAGTTTGATGTGCGAGACTAATCAGACAGGGGCCTTAGCAAATGTATTTTTAAAATAAACAGACTAGAAAGATGATGACAGTTCTTTTAAGGCACAGAATAACATGCTTTTAGGTATTAGCTGCTTAACGGAGAACTAAATCGATAAAAAAATTCTTTCAGTTTGCTTTTCACTGACTATTTATGATCCAATAGTTCAAGACAGAGCAGTGAAGGTTTCTGTTTTCATTAAGAGGTGAAAGGAGCCTCCGACAGCATGGTATAACATTCTCATTTCACAGATAAAGACTGAGGACAGATGGATTGGCTGCCTCACAGTTACAGATTAGCAGTGCTCCTAACATTCTGCCATGCAGCATCACCCTAAGAAATTAATATGAATATATAAATATAAATTTTAATTTTCTTTCCTTCAGTCTTCCACGCTTTTTGTAGGCCATCTTCAATGTCTTCATACATACAAAGCAGTCATGTCCTCTAACCAAAACACTTCTCTCCTCTCAACCATATCTGACCTCCAGGCTAAACTACCCACCAGGATTCCCCTAAATGTATTTCATCATTGCCAAGAGCTTCCTGGATAACTCTGCACTGGGCTCCATTTCTTTAACTGGTTTGTTCAAGTACAATGATTTTGAGAGTCTAAATCTCCATTCTAATGATGTATGATAGCTTCAAGTCCAAATACAGAATATGTTTTGAATTGTAGGCTATTCTAGGCAAATCTTATTAATCTAAATTCAGTAGAGTTTACATATTTACTATTAATTATCCTTTTTCTGTTTACTTCTCCATACAGCTTTACAGTCTATGAAGAGGACCTTTTAAATCAACACACCTAATTTCTCCCTCTTCTTTAAGAAAGATGGGAACTAAAAAATATATATAAAAAAAAAACTTATTTAGAGGAGATGGATAGCTCAGTCTATTTGGATTATCCTGAGAGGAGCTTTTATTTACTTCAGCCATAGGGTATAAACAGAGAAGCCAGACAACTTCCTAGATACACTTGAGTGAGGGAGGTTGTTCTGCTTCTTTCATGTTTTTTCTTCCCTGGAGATCAATTTTCATAGTGTGACTTTGTGACTAATCAAAAACACACACAAACATGTGTTCCAATGCTTTGGAACTTTTGGAGGTCTTGGATTATCTGTGCCTCTCCTCTCTTTATTAACATGGAGAATAGACTGTACTGTCAAGCCAAAATGGCCTCTAGAAAACAAAACAAAACAAAACAAAACATTATCTTATCGTTTCCTTACCTGTAAATAGCTAATATGACATCCTCAAGGCCAATTACTTTTAATGATTTAATTACATTTATGGTTTTTAAACCACACCTTCCACTTAAACCACATGCTCATAAAATAACAATTAAAAATATTTAATATCAAGCATGGCGGGAGTCCTTGTTTCTGATTTTTTTTTTTTTTTGCAAAGTCTACAGTTATTTGAAGATATTTTTAGCAGGTTCAAACTTGCAATCATGTAGATGTAAAAGGCTGTTGAGACTTCACACATGAACTGAGATCAACTGTTAAAAACAAACCTTCGTGGGAAAGGGAAAGGGTTTTTTTATTTGTTTTGTTTTTTGGTCTTTGGTTCTGAACATTCACATTTTACAATACCATGTGAGCTGGAAGGGGTCTTACCTGGATTCCTTGGAATCCGCTTTCTGCGGTCTCGAAATGCTGCACCTGACTGTAGGGCTTCTAGAAGATTATCCATCACGCCAGTCTCATCACCCTCTGGAGGAAAGGAGAAATTGGAATTAATCTTGGAGCAATTAAAGTTAAACTACAGGAAAATAAAGGGAAAAACTCCTGTCAGATTTACATAATACCCCTAAATTAAAGACATATATCTGTTTTAACATAATGGATCCTGTCAGTTTCTGGCACCACAGACTACTCCGCTTATTATGCACCATTAAGCAAAATTCATGCCAATCCCACTGTTCTTTCAACTTATAGACCTTGTCTTTTGTATTATTGATGACACGCTCAGTATGCAAATAAACAGTAGCTGATCGGCCACTGCTGCCTTCCTGTTAAGATTCTTATAAGATATTCCTAAGCAAGAAACCATTGACCCAGCTTAATGCAATCAATGCACAGGGTGTGATTTGATGAAGCGGAGTTACACAAGGTTAAATACTGATTGTATTAATACCTTCAGCATTCAACCATCATCTGCGATTATCTCAAAAGACACTTTGCAAAACACATTTGTATTCAATTCCTACCTAATCCATATCCTTTCCCCATTTCAAAATGCTGACATTGTAAAAGGAAAAGGTGACCACATCATCTGGAAGGCCACATTTTACATTTGAGAAACATTAGCCAGTCTCATCATCACTTTTAGAATGTTGCTGTATTTCTAAGCTTTTCCTAGGGGAAAGAACTGTTAAGAATCCATGAGCAAAGTACTCAAAAGATGTTCCTGGAAATTCCTAATGTAAATGTATGTAGAACATTTCACCTTTGACAACTCTGGCCATCAAAAACACTTTTAAGATATGTTAGAGCATCTGTCTGAAGGTGTCAATTGCCAGGAACTCTACTACACAGTTGATAAGGCACAGTGAGCTGAAGTCCCTTTTCCAGAAGGCCGAACTGATGAAACAGACTCTAATTAGGTGGTTAATTTGCGTGGTAACTAAATATGTGGGTCTGGGGTAGAGAACATTTGTAGGCAAGAGGGTTAAGAGAACAAAAAGAGAGGAGTAAGGAAGAAAAAAAAAAGTTCCCGAGGCTATTTTGAAAGTTAAATTTAAATCTTATTTTGTTTAAAGAATTGACAATGGGGTATCAGATTACAAAAATAAAATATTCTCTTATGGGGCAAGAGCAAGCTAAAATCTTTTTTGATTATGCCTTGAGATTTCTTCAATATTACAATGATTTATTCTAAAATGAATTCTCTAGGACAGGATACTGAATGAAAAAAAAATAAAAGGAAACACAAGCGTTCTCAGATATAATATTTGATGAAAGCTTGAAAAATAAAAGGAAAGTAGAATCCTAGTAACTAATGAGGGAAAGAGGATTGTGTACTTTTAGGAATATTAAGGCTGCAGACACAGCTGAACCATCACCCACTCTTTATAATAGAAAGAAGAAGAACTGAAAGTAGTTTAGTCTAGCTGGAATGTATCTGGGAAAATTAAATTTTATGTAGTAGGCATTCAACATTTGTCATATCTTTTAATCCTCCCAGCAACACATTGAAATAGGTATTATCTCTGTTTTTTAGCTGGGGATACTGAAACTTAGAGAGTTTATGCATCTTGCTCCAGATCACACAGCTGGCATGTGGAGGGGCTCAGGCATGAACCCAGATCAATCTGACACCAAGACCAGCCCTCTTTGCATGACAGCTAGCAGAAGATGAAATGGACTAGGGATATGGTGGCCAAATGATGAAAGATCGTAATTTTATGATATGAATTTGAACATTTATCTTGTAAACCAGGACTGTCCACTAGATATACAATGCATGCCACAAATGTGAGCCACATAAATAATTTTAAATTTTCTAGTAGCCATATTAAAAAAAAATAAAAACACATGAAACTAATTTGAATATATTAAGCAAATATTTAACTTAATATATACAAAATTATATATTTTACATTTATTTCATCAGACCAAGTCTTAGAAATCTAATATATTTTTAATTCAGCGCATTTCACATCAGATTAGCTACATTTCAAGTGCTCAATAGCTATATGTGGCTCCCATCTACCATATTGGGCAGCACAGCTATAAGCAATAGCAAATGACTTGATCAGATTTATACTTCAGAAAGACTTGTCAAACAGCACTGTGGTGGATGACTCAAGTTGCTATGGCAGAAAGCGAGGAAATGTTTAGGAGTATAGTGTAATTATCTAAATAAGAGATAAAGGACTGAACTAAGGGGAGAACAGAGTGAATGGAGACGATGGATATTTTGAAGGAATTAATACAGTCAATAGAATCTCACTGGGAGGGTGAGAAGGAGTCTAGATGACCAGGGATAAACAGGTTTGAGGAAATGTGATCTTTTTTTTTTTTTTTTGAGATTTTTTTAAAAGTTATATCTAAGTACAGATACCAGTGAGAAGTTGAAAATATGAGTCTGGAACCCAGGAGTGAAGTCCAGGCTGGAGCTAGAAAATTAGAGTGCTGTTGGAGGATAGATGAGATTACTCTGAGATAGTATATGAGAAGAAAGGTTACAGCATGCAATTCCTGAGGACTCCAGTTTTTAATAGGAAGTCAGGAGAAGCATAACTGCAAAGAAGACATGGAAGGAATTTTTAAAGATTTAGAAATACAACCAAAAGAGAGCCATAGTACAACTGAATCTCATGTATCCTTATAAAAATAGTCATTGTAAAGACTATGTAGAAAGATGAATATATGTATATGAGTAAAAACAACAGACTACAAAAATTTGTATTTATGATTTTACATAAATGATACACAAAATTAAAATATTTATAACATAATATTATGGATACCATTTCATTAAAATTCTTTCATGCTATTATATCGCATATAGGTTAAAAAGGTAAAAAAAAAACAAATATGACATAGAGAGAAATTAAAAATAAATCCCTTTGCTTAATTTAGTGGTTGCTATCTGACAACACTGATCAAAACATTATGCTAGATCACTGGTTCTGAATCTTTTTTTTTCATTATCATTCTTCTGCCCCAAGGAGCAATTTTAGACATCTTTTTCCTAATTCCCCACTGTTAAAATTTAATACCACAGATATACTACATTATCTGTTATATACTGTGAACCATTATAATATCAACGATTTTTCTCCACTCACCTCCCCAAGAACCAATATTCATCCCTTTGTGGGTGATACTGCCCCTGCTGAGAAGGCATATGCTAAATGTTTTTTTTTTTTTTTAAAGCCAGGTCTTTATAAACATCACTGATGTATTAAAGGAAAGAAATGTAGGTTTCAGTCCACCATTACTTTTTCATTTGCTTCATTATAACTTTCAAGGGAGCTGAGAGATTTTGATGAAATGTTTAAACTCTAAAGAATGAAGGTTTTATAAATATGTCATAGAAGTGGTTTATATTTCGATTAGTCTTCCTAAAACAAAATAGAAACCAACATGATCATTTGAAAGCATTTATCCTTCATTTCAAATAAATTTCAGTGAATTTTGGTATGTGCTTGAATTTTGTGAGGTCGACAGTTCACCTACAATTTCCAAGTTTATAGAACCATTCATTCTTACTTAGCTGTAATTAGTAGTGAATAGCTGATTTTTTGTTTTGTTTTGTTTTTTGGGTTTTTTTTTTTTTTTTTTTTTTTTGGGGGGGTCTATGTAGTCAAATTCAGGGAAAAATTTTTTTTTTTTTTTTTTTTTTCATTGAAAAGGAAAATAGCTTTATTGAGTTACATAGGAAAATGTGCTTTCTTACAATTTATAATAACTATTTTACTGAATTAAAGAATTATTAAGGAGAAAATTGTTAATGCTTTTTAGCCACTAAAATGTTAATATATGGGCATGTCTGAGAAGTAATAATTCAGAGGTAACTTTCTAATCTTTCATCCTGAAATCAGATCACAGACAGTATTAAGGAGCTAGGCGGGCCGCATGCAGTCCTGTGGGCTCTGTGTGAGCTACTTATCATTGAGTAAAATGAAAGGCATGAGTTGTACCTTCTATTTCATGTTTCCAACAATGTTGGTCATTCAGTAGATGCTGAATGCCTGCTGATCTCAATTTTCAGCACCAACATTTACCTGTGTTGGGTTGACTTAATGTTTCCAGAAGAGTTTGGAGATACCACAGATGAAAGTTAGCAATAGGTGAATTAATTATCTCTTACATCTCTGTGCAAGACTATTCCCAGATGGCTAGCACAAACTTATTTAAAGGCTATTCTCTATGGGTTTCTCACATTTTTTTCACATTTTGTGAGCACAGGCATTGATGGTCTTTGTTCTGGACTATCTTTTCAAGGATGTTTGTATAGTGTATAGCCTTGAAAGACATAGTGTCACCCTCCAGAGCAGAGGGCAGTTTTGTTTGTTTTCAAGACAGATTATATTTCCCTTTAGGGCACATGTCAGGCAAGTTTGCTTTTAGTCCATTTTAAAAGATTTTGGGTCACTAAGCCTGGTTTCCTCAGCAGTGACACAAACCCACTCTGTGCATAGCATCCTCTTGGGCCCATCTTGGTGTCACCCTATGGGATTTGTAAGGCAAGGGAAAGCAATGAGAACATGAAGCTCATACTGCTTGTTGTACCATGAATAACAGAGTTCTTTGACTCTGACCCTGGAGTCTTGTGGTTTCTGCCAACACACCTAAAACTGTGGTAAGCTGACTTGTTAATGTGCAAGTAGAGTAGACTCTCTGACCCTTTACCTTTTTTGAAAATACTCTGAGATCTCCTTCCTTTTTTATCAAACATTATTAATTAGAATACTCCTCATTACTCTAGGAACCTAAACACCCAGTGCTTTGTACTTTCCCTCTAAGACCTGACTCCAGTTCGTTACTCCTCAAAAATGACTAAAGCCAATACTATAAAAATAATTTCCTTAGATCCTGACAACCTAGGCATAATGGCTGTAATTTACTATTATAGCCTCCTTGAATTCTCAATTGGATAATTAAGGCTTTCTGGAAAAGTTGAGCTGCTCACAGTTGAAGAAGTTGACATCTACCAATTAGTCTAAAGTGACCCAAAAGAAGAAAAGGCTTCTTATTGAGGGTAGGACCCTACTAAATGAAATAGTACTTATGCAGATTAAATACTTTTCAAAAATAAAACTATGCTCTCTGTGGGCTCAAAGAGTTGAAGAAGACTCACGGAAGAATTAAGGCTTAAGTTAAGCCTCTGAAAACATTACATTAAAAGGTTGAATAATGATTGATTTAAAGACACTAAAATCTAGATTTATGAACTCCTAGCACATATGCACTTGCTCACTCGCTTGCTATCGTACATGTGTGCATGTGTATATGTGTGTGTAAGTTTATAAATATTGTAAAGCACAGGTCTTATACATTGTAATGTAGGTTTGGCGAGTTTTGACAAGCTGCTGCACCCATATGACAACCACCACAATCAAGACATTGAACAATTCTATCACCCCCAATAAGTTTCCTCTTGTTCCCATTATTCAGAGGCAATCTCTGCTCTGATTTCTACCATCACATATTAGTTTTGCCTGTTCATATCATATAATTTTAAGGGGGTAAAAAGTGTTGAAGTCATTTTGAATCAGAATAGCTACCTGAAATTAAGTATGCATGGTGTGCATGATAAACCATGAGGATAGCAACAGAGTTGAAAGGTACAGGAGTAATCGTTGGATAGGTAAGATCAGAGCAAAATTCTAAAGAGACTTGGATATCAAAGTAAGGAGTCCGAATATGCTTCAAGGGAGTCTAAAAAGTCATATGTCAATCTTCAATAAGATAGTGATATGATAAAGGTGACATTTAAGATCAGCCTCACGGTAGGTAGTATGCAAAGTGGATCAGAGTGGGAGAGAAAACAATTATACATAGAACACAATTTAATTTGCAGTGACAGATATTCTGTCTATAACTCTGGGCAAAGTAGGATGGTTAATTTTGGCATTAATGGTGAAAGACTAAACGGAAAAAGTAAAACAGGTTTTGTGAGCAAGGTCATGAGTAGTAGTAAATGGAAGTTGGCAATATAAAAAGGCTATGACAACTGGAGTGCAAGAAAAATTAGTGTTAGATTCAGTCTTTTTTATACTATATATTACAGTCCAGATTAAGACCATGCTGCAAGATGTATGGATTTGTAGATGACACAAAACTAGAAGACTGCCCACTTATCAAGGAAGAGGGAAACAAAATCCCTTCTTTGGGAATCTAAAAAATAAATAAATGAAGGCACAGTGCTAAAAAATAGCTCTTATAATTCAACATGGAACAGTAAAAGGTAATAGACTAAGCAAAAGGCAACCATAATATGGTGAAAATAACACATTGTGCTGCAGGACCTTAATCTGTATTGGTAAGAGTAATAGTAAACTGAAATGAGTCAGCAATAAAAGAAGTCAAACCATTTGGCAAAGCACTATACCAACAGACATGAGAAGAACCTGAGCAACTTGTATTGAAGTTCACAAGCATCTAGAAAGCCTCTACCTGATGGGAGGTGTCTGTTAGTTTGCAGTTAATTGGAACTGAGTGAAAAATGGAGATATTGGTGACTTGAAAAAAACAACAGATGGTAACTAGGATAATAGTCGATGAAGTTATTTATGGCCATGGAAAGCGTTTAAGAAAATCAAGATACTATATCAAAGAGATTAAAACAGGGCATAAACAGAATGTAAAATGTTCTAAGGGAAATAGTGAAGGCAGATGCTCCTGTTCAAAAGAAGAAAATTTCCAAGAGGGGAAAGAAGACACAGGAGCTTAGAAGAAATTACCAGAAACCACAGGATGAACTAGGGGCAGGTAGTAATTACATTATGCAGCAGTTGAAAATTTGTAAAACAAAACAGAAAAACATCATGCTTCCAGGTTGAGGCCTTACACAGCGGTACACACCAAAAAGCAAAATTAATCTCAGAGCAAATTAAAGTTAAAACTATAAAGGGAAATATTGGTTGGAGAGTTCATTCATTCTGTTATCTCCTTGCCACAACAGGTAATAGTTTCCTATAGTGAGGTAAATCTTCAGATCCCTGATAAACTTTATAGTGAATACTACTCTTCCTTAATAATTTTAAGGTTAATGTTTTAGGTACACTTTGTCATGGAATAGGTACTGTATTCGGGTCACAAGATAAATAGATATCCCACTCCAAAGAAATGAGTGGTGAAGAATGAGGTGATTTCTCCACAAATATCCACATGGGAGGTGCTACCTAAAAGTTGGTCAGGGGAACTGAATTGGTGAATTAACTTTCCCTGATGTATTTGCACTTTAAAAGGAGATCGTTAACACAAATGAACAAATTTTCTAATGGTAGAGTTCCAGTGAAGAAACTTTTTTGGCCAGAGGCACCTTTTTGGCAGTTTGCCTACAGTAAGACAGCTTGATAGCAAATGGTAGTTAAAAAATGTTTATGCATATTCATTTTTTTCCTGTTTACCTATAGACTAAAAGATTGGGAAAAGAAAAGTATACCTTCTATAAATAAACAAATATTCAAAAACCTGACTGTTAACACTTACCAGAAAACCAATGTTGATGCCTCTGGTAAAATATCTCACATTCAATATTTTAAATAATTAATATTTCAAAGAGACCTTTGAAATACTCTGTGTGTCTTATCAGAATCAATCATTTACTAAGGTCATGAAATACTTGTGAAGAAAAAACTAAGCAAAAACAAACTCGGAAAAAAATAAATTTAACTCAATTCAAAACTATCCACCAAAGTAAATCTAAGTTACTATCTGAGAAGATAGAACAAAAATGTTTTTGCAGGTAGAAATATTAATAATAACTACCATTTATTGAAAGCTTATTATACATGCCACACTCTGTTCTAAGGAATATACATTAAATCCTCACACCAACCTATTTTCCAGGTAAAGAAACTGAAGCATATTTAGCTGAAGTGACTCACTCAAGGTCACATAGTTGGAAGGTGACAGAACCAGCATTAGAACCCAGGGAGTATGTCTCTAGAGCAGGGGCTGGCAAACTACAGCCATAGTAGTCAAGTCCAGCCTACCACCCACTAAGAATAGTTTTCACATTTTAAATAGTTTCTAAAAAACCAAGAGAAGAATATTTTGTGTTACCTAAAAATTCCATAAAGTTCAAATTTCAGTCCATAAGTTTTATTGGAACATAGCCATGCTCAATTCATTATATATTGTATATGGCTGCTTTCACATTGCCACAGCAGAGTTGAGTGCCAGAGACCTTTTAACTTGTGAGGCCTAAAATTCTTATTTTAGGCCCCTTACAGAAAAAGTTTGCTGACCCCTGCCTTAGAGTACATACTGTCAACACTGACATCATGCTAGGTACAGACACATGTGGAGCTCACAATCTGCCTCTGAGGTGCTAAAGGACCTTGGCAAGCACTGAATCAGTAAAACAAGGACTCACAAGGTGGAAGGTAGGAAAGAACATGAACAGTCAGTGTAAGCCTACTTGATATTAAGATGCTTCCATTTAGAGGGCCAAACTCAAGGATGAAACAGGATAAGGAAGCAACAATTATACATACACTTCTATCTGGATTTACATCTAGGAATCCCTGAAGTCTGGTTCCAAAAGAACAGTTCCAAAAAGAGAAGAGAAGTTATCAAAGCCTGGTGGGAGACTTGCTCTCCAAGTTTTCATTTCTTGTCTGAGAACCAGCCTCTGACTGACACAAAGTAAATTTAGCTCCTTTACAGAAGACCTAGCTCTTTACCTACAAAATTTGACTGAACTGACACATCAGAATATTATAGCCTAACTATCTTCATAAGAAATAGAAACATATGCAAAGGAGAGGGAAAGGGATAGCTCAGCTTCCAGAGCACCATCATGAGGTCAAGTGTATACTCATATCTTCTTCAGTGCCCAGCACAGGCCCAAGGTAAGTGTGGGATGGAAGTGGCTTTTCAAGAATGGCCTTCATGAGAGTGCAAGTCAGGCAGTTTTAACAAATGCCACACACCATAGCAATAATGGCAGCCCACCACCAAGTATAAAAATGCTGTAAATGGTAAAATTGGAACTCTTAATTTCTGATGCTTGGAGTACAGGAAACGAGTGGACATTTCATCAATTACTAGTCCAGCTTTTGAATCAATCGCAGTGCTCTTCCTTTGTTTGCCAGATTCTATAGCGGGTCAACTCTCCAGTCAAGTTTCTGCACAACTGCAGTAAGGCCATAACAATCTAACTCTACTTTTTGCACAGGAACTTAACTGTTGCTTATCGATTTTTAAAGTACAAGGAGTGTCGTGTGTTCTGTGTGTGTGAGAGAGACTACCTTATTTTTTGAAAGCCCAGAAAAGGCACATTGGTGCAAACTTATGTGTCCTTATTACAGCTACACCTTTCACAATAAAGGAACATATCTTTATTATTTATTATTTTTTAACATAATAACATTATACACTTTTGCCTTTTTTAGAAAGCAAAAGCAGTTTGAAAACAGACATGTATACCTAGCTAGTTTATCGAGCAGTCTTGTCACTAAATATATAAACAAAAAATTGTTTGTTTGTTTTTTTTTTTATTTTCTTCACCATTGCTCCCAGACACATGATATCCCTCAATTACATCTTGGGAAGAGTCAATAATTTTCTGATTGTAGTTTAAATATCAATCTTCTCTTTGCTTCACGGTGTGTCCTTCCCCCATTATAGGTTAGTCTTTTGAATCCAGGTTCCTGAAGGGGAGAATGAGTGGCATAATCTGATTCCTCACTCACTCCCCCGCCCCATCGTCTCTCATGGAGTTGTTAGATCCCCCAGTAGGTTGGGATATGGAAGAAGGGAAAGGAAAAGAGGGAATGTCTGTCAACTGGCTACTATTATAACTCTCTTGATAAACATGTTAGATGGCTTGAAAGAAACAAATGTTGGGGGTTTAGTGTAAGGATGTAGGCAGAAGTAAAGAGAAATAGAAAATAGGCTTCAGCAGCTGCGTGATCAGGCCTCACGAAGAACTGAAACACTATTCAAGATACAGCCATGACTAACCCTCCAGTTACAATGACAACCCCAGTCAAACATTTGTGTTATTACTTTAGTACTTTGATGTCCATTCTCACGTATTCATGCCCTCTACCCAAGTACACCTACTCTTAGAATCTGTTTTTATTTTCTCTTCTGCCATTTGGGAACTAATTATCCCTCTTTGTATCTTTGAACCCAAGCTTCCCAAGAGAAAGAGGCAAACTGATTCACATAGTATAGAACAGACTTTTGGGAGGAGTGTTCATAACAAGCTATCTCTTACAAAATAGACCAGCCTATAGATGGCTGTCCTTGGTTCAAGAATCTGGCCCGATTTGAAAGTAGGGGAGAATAATATGGTACACAGCATGGCCAGCAATACTTAAGAGGCTGCCTGTTGCCACTTGCCTCAGAAAAGGAACTGGAGGTAAGTATGCATTATCATAACTCAATAGTGTAATTTATATTGATGTTTCAAAGTGAGAGAGGGAAGTATTTACCTTTAAGTCTTGATCTAAGTCCCTCAATAATTCCTTAAGAGTTCAATAATCTGCTCCAGGAGAGATTCGGTCTGACTCTGAGCATAGCCGGATTCTTTCTACATCACGAGAATAGATTTGTCTTCCTAGCAATCTCACTACTATCTTCTGATGAAATTGAAACAAGTTGCTAAAAGATTATTTAGAAAGCAGACCAGTGTCAATGAACAGTCTGAAAAGGCTGTTCTATATTGACCTTTCTTTCTTGGACTTTGCGAAGTAATCTAAGTTTCAAGGTTTCTGGTTCCCTTCTATGATGGAGATAACTTAATGTGCATCCCTGCTACTAACTCTCATTCCCATTTCAAGCCCGAATCATCAGCTACCATCAAATCATGTTATTTACAAAATTTCACATCATTTTAGACTCAATGTGTCTAAGGCTGATTTAATCATCAATTCCTCAGCCAAACCACACCCCTAATGACTTATCAACCCAATTTTCTCATTTCTGATTATCCTCCAGGCTTGGAAACTTTGAATGGTCTCTGGTCTCCCTTTTTTTTTTTTTTTTTTTTGGTCTCTGGTCTCCCTTTTTTTTTTTTGTCTCCAAATTCGAACAGTGACTAAGCCATATCACTTCTTCACAAGTAATCTCTCACAGAACCAGATAATGCAAGTCTATCACTCATCCCTTAACCTGAATTATGGCTACATGAATCAACTTGTTGAATTCTGTTTCTAGTCTCTCACATTACTAAACTATAACTTTAATCACATTATCCCCTTTTCCAAGATTCAATGCTCATCAGATCTAATCCAAACTCTAAAAGTCTCATCAATTATTTCCAGATTTTTCTTTGGCTCCTCCAACCACACCAGCCAGGCTACTTCTCTTTATCATATTGTGCATATCTTGAGTGCTCATACATGTGTGTCTTCCCTAATGTGCCTAATTTAAGAAATAAAAGAATAATGTAAATTTTAAAATTAAAAAAAAAAAAACAAGCACAAAACAAGTCAAATACTTTATACTTTCAAGTTTAAGTGGATATAGCTTTTGGAAAGATTATTACATGAATGTACTTTAGCTCACCAGATCTATTTAAGGGATCAAATTCCTAGAGTGAGTGCTTTGGAAACATAAATGACCTAAATTCAAGTAATTTAGATAATTTATACAGATACACATTAACAATATTGGCTCTATTAAATAATTGAATTTTAGATAGACCTTAATTATATATTTTATTAAATAAAAGAAAGTTGGTCTCCAATTGAAAAAAATAATTTTGAAACAAAGAAATAAATAACTCCCTTAGGCAGAAAGTCATAGTAAATTTAACATACTCCTATTAGCATTTAATTGAATCCGACATTTAAATTAAAAAAAAAGACATATTAAAAGTCATATGGCAATTGTATATTTGGCAGTATTGCCTTTTGGTGTTTCAAACAATAAAGGCAACAGTGATTAACCTCTTCATTACTTTATAATGATCATCTGGGAAAAAACAGCTCTTCCAAGTTCAAATTTTCTAAAATTGAAAACTACAGAGCTCCCAAGAACACAGGGCAATAAAGCATAGGGTTCTTTATTAGAGGAAGTCTATAATTAATGATTACTGAATAAATAATATGGATGCCACTGAATTACATGGGAGTCGGTCAGTTAGTAGAAAATGGTATAGAATTACAAACTTAGGCATCAATACCTCAGAGATATAATTACGTCAATTTCTGCACATTATGTAGTTATTTTAAAATAAAGTCATGAATGATAACTGTGTCTAAATAATCTGCTAAAAGCTGGTAAAACCAGAGAAAATATTGTCATTTAAAGATTGTCATTCCTAGTAGCTTAACTTCCTAAGTGCTTTTCAGTTGATGTGTCTACCTGACATCTGCATTGCTTTGCTTTTCCTTTTTAAATTAAAAATCTTCCATGGTTTGTATCATATATTATTTTATGAAGTAACTAAGTCACTATCTAGCTACTATTGTGCAACTACTGTTCTCAAATATTGTTGGTTTTATTGAAGTGAATACAGCAGAGACAGACTTGTAAATAGGCACTTAATTTCTTGCTTGGGATTAAACAGAAAAGATTTGCAATTTTAAATTTGTTTCAACCACATCTCTTCTTGGGACAGTAGGCTCCAGAAAGGGAAGCAGGGAGGACTAGACACAGTTAATCAGCACTGCTTCAATCATACCCTCAGCACATTCTTTATTTAGTTTTTAATTTACTCCTTCGAGTCCTCAACACATAACCAATGGGCAATTACTCAGTGGATAGCACTGTGCGAAACAAAGAACTATAAGGCATCCTCTTAAGGTTACATTGCTACAAATAGGTAATTGTGGATTTCTTTATGTAGTCTAATGTGAAAATTAAGAATTTTTTTTTTTTTTTGGCTAATAAAGAGCCTTGCTGGCCAAACCAAGTGAAAATGAAATATTCTGTAAAAATCCCTACTTGTTTAATATACAATATATCTGAAGAACAGAGAGAAAAATATTCTAGACTTTTGGCTCTTAGAACTATAATAGAACAGCCTACTTTCTATGTTATACTTTGGGCATGGCTCAAGTGTTTGCAGAAGCCAAGGATCTAACATTTAGAAAAGCAAGTCATTTTTGTACAGTCCATATACTGATAAATTACCTCAGATATATAGGTTAAGAGGAACTGCTGATTTTATTAAATAAAGGATATTAAATATTGCATTTATTTTGCTTGTCTAGTGAGCAGTAATAATTTTTAATATTTTTAATTATTTTTTTTCTTTTAGATTAGTAAAAAAAGGATTCAAAATCAAATATCTGTTACTCTTTGAAAATGGGGTTAAAAAGAAGTATCTGCCAAAAGGGTGGAGAGTGAGGAGGTTACTAAATGCTTCTTGGCAAAGAATTAGGACCATGCAATATTTCACTCTTTTTATGATTTGCTCACCTAAACTCATCAGTGAAATCTCTGCATACTATTTGATTTCATTGGATTGTTTATTTCCTATTTACAGTCTATATCAGTAGGGGGAAATCACTGTCCACAAAGAAATGGTAAGGACAATTTTTCCTTCCACTTCTGTGGCAGCTGATGATTTTTAATATGAGGGAAATTCATCCTCATCTTTTAGAAGGAATACACTACCTATGATCTTACGACATATAGAATCCTGAGTCTTCAACAGGATTATGATTTTCTATTTCAGGAAAAGGAAGAAAAAAAATGCACCATGACTTCTTAAACTAATTACCTACCTTGGGAAGCTTTAAAAATATTATATTTGTTTTAGTAACTAAGCACTCGCATTAGCATTGTCTTCGACAATGAAGGAAAAGTATATTTATAGAATCTATCTATTGCTGAAAATTTTATGTCCAGTCTAGAGGAAGCTGTTTTAAGGCTCACACTGAACTGGGGAGTAAACTGAGGAAGAGGTCACTTCCATCTCAGAGTCAAACCTGGAGGAGTCAACATGAGCTAGATGGATTAATCATCCTCATTTAAGAGGTGATATGGACATGGGCGGCGAAGGAAAATTTTATCACCATCTAGCACTATCCAAGATGTGAGACAATGTCTCTAAATCTCATTAGAATGACCAAGGCATATTTATTTGGAACAAAAATGAAGACAATGATACATTAACCAACCAGACCACATTTTCTGTGAAGAAATACCTGCAAGTGGAAGAACTGAATCCACAGGAGACCAGTCTACTGATTAGGTGACTTCATTAAGGCCTGTTTCCCAGGGTAGCTCTGCATGACAGGGAGCAGGTTTTTCTATTTGGCATCTCTCTTTTAATGCCAAAAATCCACTAGAAAATACTCGTAAATGTCAAACTTAGCCAATAATTGATCAACTAAGACACAGTTTGAGTTTTATATGCAACAAAAAATGATTAAGTAATAGTAGGGTATTACCTTTCTATTTTAAGACTTCTATATTTTTTTATTAGATTGAATCACAGATTGAAGTTACCATTTTTACAGGCCCCAAAATGGCCAAATGGCAAAATTTCATATGGTTCAAACTAATATTCAGCCATATGAACTCTCTGAGAAAATATTTCAAAATAAAAGAGGGGTTCTTTATATAGATCAATATCTAATTATAAAGTCATACACCTGAAACTTATATACTCTTATAAACCAATGATACTTCAGTTAAGAAAAAAAAAAAAGAGAGGTAGACAAAAGTGGAAGACTGTACAATGCAGAAGGCTATGTCAATGAAAATATGCATTTTAAAATATTTTCTAAAATGCATAACTTGAAAAGCACAGTCCTTCTAACAGTTCCTACATTCCATAACTCCAACCTCCACGTTCTAACTCCACATGGGTCATCAATACAAGATCAAGACCAGCCAGTGCTCATCACACAGTTAGCACACACTTTCGGCTATTATCTTCATGATGGCGATGTTGCCAATTTTTCACTGAGGTCAATAATTTGTGCTTGTTTCCCTAAAGCTTGAGAATGGTTTTACAAGATCTTCCAGAACTCTGTCCCTTGCCTCCACTCCAGCACAGGAATGAAAGGCAGCTTATCTTGTCATTTTAATGAAACATCTTTGAGGTATGATTTCACTGGGGAGAGATTTAGAAATCAAAGCTTAAGTAGGACTTGTGAAAGTAAGTTATGCACTACTGAGCAAAACACAATATCTAGAACTCATTCTTATTTTTCTTCAGCAAGAATTAATGAATGTTAAGTCTTTATAGATTAGTTAATTACTTAGAGATAGAGAATACATGCCTGTTTTTCCAAAACTTTGATACAGCCAGTACCTCACTGAGAACTGAATAAATACATTCACTCATGATAGTATTTTTCAGAGAAAAACTCAGTAATATTTGCAAAAAAGTCAAATGTACTTTTTTCTATTGCAAGCACACGAAATAATGACAACTGCTTCAATATCACTTAGAATATCAATATATCTACCACGTTTGCACTGTCTTATTAATTGTAATTTTGTTTTTGTGTATTAGAATTTATCAGATAGGAAAACAAACCAACCAACTCAGTTCAACCAAACATCTAATTATATGTTTCATGCTCTTTGTCATTTTAGTGAGTTTCTTGACAGAGAACGCCAGTATGACTTTTATTAATGTCAGAGAATGCATTTTTTTCCTTTTTATAAAAGAAAAAAGAACCTTTCCCATTCAAAATTCATTTTTTTCTCCTAACATTTCCAATATGACACAAACATACAGTAAATAAAATTATTATAATAAATATTAGAGCCAGTGGACCAGTGAGGGAAACTGAGTGTGCTGTGAATGTATTGAATACTAAAGAACATCTGAAATATAAAAATCATTGAACTTTTAAGAAAAAGCGAATAATTCAATAGTTTTTTTTTAAGATAAATATATGCAATAATAATGATTAACCAAGATATGTCTTCATATTGGAAAGGACTGACAAATGGACAAACGTGGTGACAGTTTTCAAGAATTTTATATGGTGGAATATACTGGTTAGAAAAGTCTGATTTGTGTTTTCTTATCAAGAATATAATTAAGGTTAGGTTTAGAAATAAAACACTGTGAAGTAAAGAAATAAGACATCAAATAATCTCAATTAAAAAAAAGGAATAATGATTGGGACTTATGAAGAATACAATTATAGCTGGTGTTTCCTTGGATATTACTCACTATAAAAGGATTATTGGTGCTATCACACTTTCCTTCTCCTGGGACATTTAGAAACATGCTGTCTAAACATCTGTCTTACAGAGATACATGTAGGCATACCTTGAGGCAGGGAACTGGACCGGATAATCTAGAGAGCATCCTAATGTTTTATGAAAACCAAATCACAGAAAACAAATTTCAAAGGCTTGATATCACTCTAAGTGAACTCAACATCAACTGCAGTGAACTCAGCATCGACTACAAACAGCCCCAAAGATAATGTTGCAGAATGAAATACTATAAGCCCTATTACATTACTTACAGAGATGTGATGTAAACTATCTGTAGATATGATACCTCAGGCCACTGGGGATTAAAAAAGAGAAATAAGAATCTCTTCAGCAAAATATGTGAGAAATTTGAAGCGGTTTGCTCAGAGTATGTAAAGTGTTCATCAGAGGAAAATGTTCAAACTTACTTTAAAAGAGATGAAAACTATTTCTTAATATATCAGAAGAGGGCTGAAGAAGATTGTTCCTTGATAGAAGTTCTCAAGAGACAAGCTCCCTTTTTTTTTTTTTTATTTGCTACAGAGATCATGCTGGAATTGATGGGAAAAGATAGACATTTTGAAATAAATAAAAGAGGTCACTTGCAAGAAGAGATTTTTTTTTAGAAGTGGATTCTTGTTAAAAGATTCTCACTTTTATTCAAGTTAAAATGTTCATTTTGTTCCATGAACAAAGAGGTGTGAATTTTGCTTCTTTCATTAACTATATCACTTAGGCAAAACACAGGGACTGCCTGGCTGTGTGAACCATGCAGTCACACAGAGCTCTGTGCTCAGAAGAGCCCCATACTTGGTTTAGTACTCTGCTGCAGCCCTCTTGAAATTAATAATCTTTGAACAAGAGGCCCATATTTTCATTTTGTAATGAGCCCTGCAAATTATGTAGCCAATGTTGGTAAAAGTAAAACCCAACTGTAACATAATAAAGTGTCTTGATTGTCCATTTCTCAGAAGTTTCTTATTAATATTTGAAAAAGGTTACAAGGTCTTCAAAATGTGCTAGTTACTATTCTTAATAATTTCTTAATGCTATTTTCTTTTCTTTAACATTCATAAAATTATATCAGAGAAGAATTTTCCAGTGGTTAAGTCACTTCCTTTAGAGGCCGCACTCACTAACTTTTTCAATCTACTCAAGCATGATGTAGTAAGATAATTGTCTCAAAGCTCCAATTATCATTGAAAAGAAATGTTTGGCTATTGAAAATAAAATTGAAAGCAGAAAAAATTAAAATGGCTTTGGACTGCCTTTCCTTTAAATTCAGATCCATGGGAGTATGTGGGGCAAAGAAGTCAAACTAAAACAAACAGAAACTCAGACATATTTATTTGCTATCTGAAGAATACATGAGACCATCCAGCCAGAATGAACAAAAGGCCTTGAAGTATGTACAAATAAGGATAATTATAGAACAAGTATACTCATAATTAATAACTAATACAAGGTAAACTTCCTCTTCAAAAGATGTGTTCCTAAACAGTTACATAATTCATTATCAACTCCTCTCCACAATGAGGGAATTCTATTTGAACATACCAGGGCCACTGCTACTTAAGAAATTTGGTAATTCATTTTATAAACTAAATATACACACACACAAACACACACACTGAGCAAATGATCGTTCCTTAGTAAATCAGTTGCTTAAGCTCATTTTGGTATGTTGTAGTTTGAAAAACACAGCAAGGTCCATCCGTCAGAGCCATATCGGACAACACAAAGACTCTGCTGAGTTCCCCGTACAGTTCCAATGCCAAGGATATTCTCTCACCTTGTCACTGAAAACTACTTAGTCTTGACTGATCCTGCCACTAGCAGTAGGTTCAAAAATTATAGGAAGGCAAAGCTTGGAGGCTAAGCTACTCATTTGCACATGTACAGTAACCTGTCATGACCAAATTTAAATAACTAAAACCGAGCTTAAGCACGGTTTTAAGAAATGTGGAGTAGTACAGTAGAAAGAGTAGTGGGCTGAGGAAGGCACTACTCTGGCTCTACTATTTAGCACTAAACTAGCTCTATGTCCTTGAGCAATTGCTGTTAGTGTTTCAGTTGTTCCACCTGTAAAAGAAGATGAGTCTAGTTACTGGACTCTAGGGTTCTGAAACTTCACTGTGCATTGGAATCACCCAGAAAACTTGTTAAAAAAGACAGACTGCTGTCCCCTTATCCCCACCCAGTTTCTTGTTCAGTAGTTCTGGAGTGAGGCCAGAAAATTAGCATTGCTAATATGTCCCAGGTTATGCTGAAGCTGCTAGTCAAGGGACCACACTTTGAGAACCACTGTCCTAGGAGAATGCCAAGAATCTGAAGTGCAAGAACCCACTCATTGTAGT
>NW_011888965.1:1983980-1988936 GCF_000151845.1 Pteropus vampyrus | reverse complement strand
CAAGTAGATTTTGAATCAACTAAATGTATTTTTTAGAAATGGAGGGAAATCAAAAGAGGCCCTCCTATAGTGCCTAATATAATTGTAAAAACACAAAGTAGAAAAAAAAAAATGAAAGAAAACGAAGAGACTGCTTAATTCCTTTTGAATAGAAATGAAATTGCTGAGGCACTTCTCACCACCTAATTTATATGTCAGATTGCTCACAAATCATAATGTCACCCATTAGGAAGCAATGCATCAGGATGAGTATGACAATACAACAATTCCAAAGAAGGGGAGAGAGGTGCTGGAGAGTGATAAAAAGGCATCATCAACTCAAAACATCTAAACGGTTTTACAGATAAAATCACATAAAAGCATTACATGGGAATCAGAGACCAGTTTCTGAAACTGCCTCCAGGCCACAAAATAAATAAATAAATAAATAAAAAGCTTATAACGAAAGACTTACATTTTGTGAACTGAAACTTGGTATTTCTTGAATATCAGGGATGTAGAGATAGCCAATGTCCACAAAAAGGTTTGCTTTCTCTACCATATTTGGGAAACAGGTGACTAGCTTTTTATTACCCCCTCAAAACACAACAAAAACCTGGTATATGGCCTCATTTTCTGTTTAAATATATATATTTTTTCTTTAAGACATACCATTTTCTGAGTAAATGCTTACAATGGTGCCTCAAGAATACAGACTTGTGGTTTTTCTCTGGTATGGAAGCACAATCAGTTCTTGGTTACTTTGTCTTCGAAGAGCCACATCCTTCAGAAGTGCTAAATACTGAAGTCCAGGGCACACAATATCTTTTCCTAAGGTTATAATTATCTATGATTTTAAAAGGAAGAACCCATACATTTCCTTATAAAGATGTTTACTTTGTTCCTCTGGGGTTCTAAGATGAGGGGACAAGGGAGGATAGCCTGGGAGCTGCATTGCAAACCCCTTACCACCACTCCCTTTTCCACACGTGAGAAGAGAGGTACTTTTGGGGGGTTTCATTTCAACTGCCATGGTTACTCAAGTGAAAACAGACATTGTTCAACATACTTAAGCCACGGGAACTTATACTAGATTACTTAAAAGTACGGGATGTATATACTGTGGGGAATGGAGTGTGGTTGCAATTAAAGTTTAACGTAGCCAATAGTCCATCTCTATAGCTCAAGCTCCATTTCTCCGCAAAAGATGATCTGATAGTGTTTAGAATAAAGCTGCATTGACTCTTTGAGTGAATAAAAAGAGATGCAAAGAACAATAAAACAAAGCCTAACAACATAATGGATTCCGGTTACGCTAGATACAGCTCTGACTCAGAACTCGTTGCCTCAAATGAGAAAAGCATTAAAAAAAAAAAAAAAAACACTGGAAAGACACAGGGGAGGCAGTTTCATATACCATACTGAAGTTTAGTGGAATGAGGTCGGTTAAGCACTCTGTCCTGAGACACACACCTTTCATTTTCAATTGTTTTCAAATAAAAAGAGAAAAACTCCCTTTTCCAGTTGGATTGTTTAAATGCACCTACAGCTACTCCTATCTAGCAAAGGCTAGGCAAGCTCTACCTACTGATGCATTTCAAAAACGGTTCAATTGGGAAAAGAAAGCAAGTGCAAAGGGTTTTTGACAAAAGAGGACTAGAGGGAACAAGCTTTGCTTTCACAGAAATGCTGTTGTAGAAAATCAGAGGAGGTAACAATTCAAACCAGGAATGCGTATATACTGGTGAGATAAATAGAGAATTTGGAAAAATTCTTCAACTTCAGACACTTAACCACATAAAAATATTAGCTTAGAAATTCAGATGGGGGTTATGTTATAAAAGAGAGAGACTAAATACCCAAACAACAAAAAAAAATCTATTATGACTTTCAGATTACAGCACAGCCTAACCGAAGCATATTGTGAGAATGTGGTTCTTCCACCACAGAATCATATAGGTCTGAAAAAAATCCTCTGAGACCTTGTCCCACTCTCAGGAGGGCTGCGCCTGCAGCTCCTTTAGACCTATACGTATCCATCCTGTTCAGCGATGCTCCAAGCAATTCCTAGGCAGCCTTGTCCAGGCTCGGCAAATAGAAAAGGCTAAATCAAATTGAGAAGCTCTAAAATATCTCCTCTGATAAAAGGAGATTTTTTTTTTTTTTTTTTTACACAATGTGCACTTGAAGCAGATTCCAACGCTGGTTCAAACAAATAAGAGCATTATGCCATCCACAGCTGATTTCACATTTAAAAGGATTATTAATTTTTGTTTCCCAAATGAATCATACCATCATCTTCTGAGCTATTATGGACTAGCATACGAAACCCATTGTTCATTTAGATCAGTATTCTAAGTTTAAGTTATAATGTTTTTCTAATAGCATTATAACAAAGGCATAACTGCTTTTTAAAACTAAGAGATAGCTTTTTCCCCCATTTTTCCCCACTTACTAGTCAAAATACACTGTGATAGTTACAGATTGTTCATGTGTGAAAGGAGTAACTTAGGACTGACCAGACATAAAAGAAATAGAAGTTTTCATATATAAAAAAAATGTGAAAAATTAAAATGTTATATGCTGCACATGGTCCCGTGTGAATGGACACACACACACACACACAACATACATACATACATACATACATACATACATACATACATACGCAGCAAGAGCCATTATTTCTTACAGTAGAGATACACACAGAGAGGGAGAAAGGCTGACAGTTACTAACCCCTTAAATAGGTCAATGGTGCTGAGTCATCAGACAACGATACTGTGATTAGGGTGTGTCATCCCGCTCAGCACTCTGTGGGCACTCAATAAATACTTGTAGAATTAAATTAAAAATCACTGAAAGGTTTTCATCCACAATAATCCTTTTGCCCATTTTGTGTAACAATAGATTTTGTCCTGATTCCGAAGCAGCCCAGAGGCTGAGGGATTCGATGTGGGTAGAATATAATTTTCAAAAAAATTAAAAAGTAGGAGTCTCAGTTAGGCCCAGTGCAGTTTGTTGGTTCTATGAATCTGTTAGGTGTAATTACTGACACGAATCTAAACACATTGGACTGAAAACAGAGCCAAATTCATTGCAATGTTGGTATTTAACAGCTGTTATTCATTTGACACTTTTCTCTAATAAGACTTAGAATGTTAAAATATGGAACAAAAGCATGTTGCTAATAAGTGATTAGGCCACCTACAATGTGTTTTGGTCATTTCTTACGCAGCCAATTTGCTTGTTTTCACCTATCTGCTCCAATATTTTCATGGATTTCTGCCTAGTAAAGTTACATAAGGCATGCATGGGAACCAGCACATACTGTAGAGAAAAGCCAAATCTGTAACTGCCAGCATTACTCATCTTCTACTCATAAGAACTGATGAAATCTTGTTAAATGTTCAAAACTGAAGATAGCTCTTACAGTTATTGCAAATCTGAGTTTCTGCATTTAGACTGTAAGAACTCCTAATGAGATCTAAAGTATATTACCTATCTTGTTTCACATATTTATTTTTGTCTCGTACTTAAAAGAATATTTTTAGTATGTGTAGAAATTTGTTTTACTGCTAACACAGATAGAATGAGAGTTTAGCACTTATTTCCAGTGAACTGAGACCAGAAATTTAATTATTTTAGTATCGGGTCAGGAAAAAATTACTAGTGATAAGTGGCTCAAATAGGCTACAGGAAAAAATAAATAGAAACTTCAGTTATTCTAGAGGGTATTCTGGAATTAGTACAGACGAAGCCCACTCTCTGACACTTGTATACAACAATCACTGATGTTCTGAATAATGGCCCAGAGATAATAACAAAGTCCTAAAGGTCTATCAGTGATCTACATATTGTGTGCTGTCTATCTGTACAAAATTATATTTAAGCATTTTAACCTGTATAAAATGTAAAGCCAAAAAATACTGAGGAGGGGGTGGGTAGTTGGGAGGGTGAACAAAGGGTCATGGACTAATAGAGTTCAGAAATATTCCTAATGATAGACTGATGCACATGCCTTTCTATATAATTACAGAATCAAATCAATCAAAACATCTCTTGCCCAGGCAGTCTAGTCAACCAAGATTTTATTAGAGTGATTATTACCATTAATAGTTTTCCTTGATATATTCACAAAAATAACTATTATTAATGGGATAACAACATTTAACACTTATTAAGTGCTACCTATGTGCCAGGCAACTGCTCACATTTCTGTGTATTCCCTAATTTAATTCTTATGAAAATCCTAGGAAGGAGATGCTATTCTTGCCCCTGTTTCATAGGCAAGGAAGCAAAGAATCACAGAGGTTAGGTGAATTGTCCAAAGTTACATTGTTTGGGACACAGTCAGGTATTCAAACTTGGGTCTGTCTGGCTCCAAAGGAAAAGAGGTTGAACTCGCTTCAATCGTAGGCTAACGCAATGAAAGATCTGTCTGAGATGATATGTCACTGAGATTAGCAGAACCACCTGGCAGGGTGCAATTTATCATTGGATGGTTGCTACTGTGGAAGTACCTCATGCACCTCAAAACCTTAAGCCAATACTTGGACTTAGAAATTCAAGAAGTGCTTATTGAATGAACGGCAACAGTATGGCACGGTGTTGCCTAAAATGGGCCTAGGATGCCTCATTAAAATAAAAAAAAAGTCTTGAGAGGGAGGGGAAAATGGTGTAGCTGATAGAGGCTTTGTTCATCCCTCTTGTGACAAAATCAAAGTTGGGACAGAAACATGGAACAAACAGCAAGCAAAGTCGCCTGGGATCTAGAGCAGAAGCACTACAACTAGGGAGAGAAATAACTAATCAACCTTCAACAGTTGCAGGTAGGAGGGGGCGAGGATGCGAGGCTGCCTGGTCTGCGGCGGCTGAGTGAGACGAAGGCAGAGCCTCTTAAAGGAGCTGTGTCCTTGAGTGGACTTTTGTTGTGACAGACCTGCTCGCTCTGAGCACCAGCGCCCAGTCAGCTGCTC
>NW_011888965.1:1982701-1983930 GCF_000151845.1 Pteropus vampyrus | reverse complement strand
CGAAGGCAGAGCCTCTTAAAGGAGCTGTGTCCTTGAGTGGACTTTTGTTGTGACAGACCTGCTCGCTCTGAGCACCAGCGCCCAGTCAGCTGCTCCGGGGCACCAGGGACTTACAGGGAGATCCTGAGTTGCTGGAGCGGGAGCCGGAGCTGAGACTCTTTCCCAGGCAGAAGTGCCCACAGTATCCATTGTTCCTCCACTGAGCCCTCCCCACTCCCAGTGTGCAGACACAATGCTGCCATAGCAGAGACCTCATCAAACTGGATAACAGAGGTCACTCCGCCCAGAGGGTTCCCTGAAACTCTGCCTCCCCCAACTAGTGGCCCCACCCAAACCACATCCAGGTGTGTCCTCCACGAGTCAGGTGCTCCTTGCTGAGCAGCGCCAAGACTTACACTGGTGGCAGCTGGCCTCGGTTTCTGGTGTGGCCTTTTGAGGCAACTATAAGCACGGCATCTGTGGATTGCCTGCTGAATCTCAACAGGTAGCCCTGGAAGGGCTTAGGCTTGGGTTAAACTTGGCCTGCAGCTGAACCCCTCTCAGGACTAGGCCACTGGACACCTACTTCACAAATCCACACTAATAAGACTGGGAGACACAGGAGCTTTGCTGAATACATAGAAACAGACACAGGAAGGCAGCCAAAATGGGAAGACAAAGAAGCAGAAACCATATGAGAGAACAGAACAGAGACCCAGAAACAATGAAGTCAAGCAATCTAACAGATGTAGAGTTCAAAATACTGGTTATAAAGATGCTCAATGAACTTAGGAGAAGAGTAGATGAACTCAGTGAGAACTTTAACAAAGAGATAAAATACATAAAAATGGAAATGGAAATTATAAAAAAGAACCATTCAGAAATGAAAAACACATTATCTGAGATGAAGAGTATATTAGAGAGAATCAACAGTGGATAGAGGATTGAGCCACTGATACAGAAAATGGAGAAGCTGAGGACACTCAATCAGAATGGCAAAAAAAAAAAGCAGCAACAAAGACTATAATAATAATTTAAGGAGCCTATGAGACACATTTAAATGTAAAAATACCTGGGTCATAGAGGTACCTGAAGGAAAATAATACGTTGAAGAGCTATTTGAAGAAATAATGATGGAAAACTTCCCTAACCTGATGAAGGAAATAGACATGCATCTCCAGGAAGTTCAGAGAGTCCCCAAAAAGATGAACTCAAAGAGGCCCACACCAAGGCACATCATAATTAAAATC
>NW_011888965.1:1916669-1982651 GCF_000151845.1 Pteropus vampyrus | reverse complement strand
TGAAGGAAATAGACATGCATCTCCAGGAAGTTCAGAGAGTCCCCAAAAAGATGAACTCAAAGAGGCCCACACCAAGGCACATCATAATTAAAATCCCAAAGGTTAAATACAATCTTAAAAGCAGCAAGAGAAAAGCAGTTAGTTACCTACAAGAGAACACCCATAAAACTGGCAATAATTTCTCAAAAGCAACTATGCAGGACAAAAGGGCTTGGAACAAAATATTCAATATGATGGAAACCCAGAATCTACAACCAAGAATTCTTTATCCAGCAAAGCTAGCATTAAGAGTTGAAGGACAGATAAAGAGCTTCCCAGACAAAAATAAGCTAAAGGAATTTATCAACACCAAGCCAGTATTACAGGAAATGTTGGAGGGACTTCTTTAAGAAGAAAAATATATAGCAAAAACATGGATAAAGAATGATAATAACTACATTCCTATCAACAAGTACCTCAAATGGAAAAGAATTAAGTGCTGCAATCAAAAGATATAGTGGCAGAATGGATAAGAAAATAAGACCCAGAGACTGCCTACCAGAGATTTCAGATTAAAAGACACATACAGACTAAAAGAAGGGATGGAAAAAGATATTGCCTTGATGGACCTAAAGGCTATTGGCTGAATGAAATAAGTCAGATAGAGAAATAAAAATATCACATGATTTCACATACATGTGGAATCTAAGGAACAAAATAAAAAACAACAACAAAAAATGGAAATAAACTCATAGATACAGAGAATATTTTGAGGGCTACTGGATGGGAGGGGGGTTGGGACGAATGGTGAAAAAGGGCAAATGGATTGTTAAGAAGTACAAATGGATAGTTACAAAATAGACATAGAGATATATAAAGTGTAGCATAAGGAAAATAGTTAACAATGTTGTAGTAAATATGTAAGGGGGAAGAAGGGTACTAGATTTAGTGGGGTAATCACTTTGTGTGTTATATAGATCTCTAATCACTATGCTGTACAATGAAACTAATATTGTATGCCAAGTATAATTGAAAAAAAACTCATTGAATTGTATAATGTAAATATAAGCTACTAATTGTCTATTATATTTCAATAAAGCTGGGAAAAAATAAAATAAATAAAAAGTCCCAAATTTATGCTAAATACCTTAATTTGCTAAAAGCTCTGAAGACCTGGTGAAATCTTTACTGTACCGAATAATTTATTTGGGGAAAAGCCCCATAAATTTCCTCTGAAAACCAAACAGAGAACAAAGAGAAAATGTTCTAATTGTAAATAAACATAGATTTCTTGAAATGTTTGCTAATGTAGAGGACAAGGCAATTTAAATAAATGAAATATCAGCTAGATATTTTTTTTCTCCACAGATAAGGCTTTATTAGGTCCATGAAGTATACAGACTTGTTTAGCTATGCAATAGCAACTACAAGTTGTTTATTAGCATTTGTAAAATATACAGAATGATGGCACCTATATTGTCTAAGTAATTTATATTATCGGGGTGCTTTAAGATTACTAGGATCAATTCTATAATTTATGGGTATTCTAATCTATAATTTTGATTACTAAAATTTAATGTCTGGGGTATGACATTAGGAAACAAAATTTTGACTTATTCAGGTCAAAATAATATAATGTGAAATGATCTAATTTTCTTACAAGATGTAATTATTTTAAAACTTGGAAAAGAGAAAAACAATTGCTATCTACCACTAATGATAGAGTTTAAATGTTTAGGTTTATTGTTTAAAATCTGATAATTCACTCTCAGAAGACTGATTTATCATCAGATCTAAGGTAGTTCATTCTTTATCATCATGCTAGAAGTAAATAGGGAATTCTAATTTACATATAATCTTATATCAAGAGCAAAACTGTTCCTGATTAAATAATATTTGCATACAAAACACTCTTGGACTTTCTAATTTTAAAACCCTTTTTAAAAATGCATTTCCTTTTATTGTTTCTTCCAAGTCCTTGGAATTAATTTGCTGACTTCCATAAACATGAAAAGAGATTTATTCACAAATATTACAAATATTTGGTAAGCTTTCTTACTCTACCTACAGATTAATTTATTTTAGTGGTCCTTAAGTTAATTATAATCTATACTAATATAATCAAAGGCTGGCAAACACAGATTATACCAAGTACGTTGCATAGTTTATATACTATTACACATTTTAGAGTACAGTTATTGATTTGGCATATTCTTTACTAACATTAGCCTTCTGAATTTTATGTTTAAATATGTAGTGTATTACTGTGCATGCTCTAATTATAATTATTCGGGAAATGGTCAATAAATATTGGTTGAATGAATGAAATAACCTAATATGTCTTAAAACATCAATGCATAATTACATATTGGTAAAACGTGCTGTTCTTTAAAAAAAAATTCTTGGCTATTAGTGAATCTGTTACTTGCAACTCTCACTGCCTTTTTCTCCATCTCTTTTATGAAAATTTTCCTTTCTGTTACCAGCTTCTTAAATTGCCTTAGGTGTAAACTCCTTTGAACTCGGAATCAGGTATGAGCTAATTCTTCTATTTTTTTTTTTTCACTTTTCACTGTTATTTTCCAGCTACTTCCACCTTCTATTCACCTCTCCTTTCTTGTACTTCTGGCTCACTACCTTGATCATTCCTGGACAGCTTCCTACAATCACCCTGGCTCTCCTACCTTGTCACATCACAACTCCTCTGTCTGACTTGGAAGGCTCTTCACAGTCTTTCCAACAGTTTATCAGTTCAAACCCTCTCCTGCCAATGACGGCAATGAGGACGATGACATCAGATGATACTTATTGAATATTCAACTATTTATCATAGATTAAAGATATCAACATATAATTGACAAAATAGAGTATAATAGAGTTAAATGAGGGTTACCTCATTTAACCCTCGCAATAAGAAGGAAGGTACTATTATTACATTTATAGATGAGAAAATTGAGGCATAGAGATATGAAATACCTTATCAGAGATTATATGGCTAATTGGTTGTAGGTCTGGGACTTGAATTTAGGACCTGTCCTCTTAATTATTTCGATGTACTTTCCTGTGGGCCATTAAACATACCCTACATGAGGCCTGATGCCTTACATGCTGACATGAGCTGCTGATGGATGACGTTATTGTCTTCTACTTGACTAGTTTTGCCTCTGCTTAGCCAAATATTACCCATCCTTCAGTGTCTAGTTCTATTGATATACCCAGAGGCTCTACTTAGCCTTCTCCGTGAAACCTTGCATCATTTTACCAGACTTGATTTCTCCTTTTAGATAGTTCTAAACAATCTCTATTATATATTAATACACAGTTTACTCTTTGCTGGTTCAGCTTTATTTCATCTGAAGGATAGCCGAATATGTCATCCCAAAGTATGCCACTTTGGCATAAGGATTATTTTAAGCTGAAGGCAATTAGAAGAAGGAGACACAAAGAAAGCTTTCTGCCCTCCCTCTATTTACCTAAAACCTGGACATGTGTTTATAAAGGTGTCCCTCTTCTCCTCTTTACCAGGCAGGACAGAGGTTAATCACCAGAAACAACTCTAATTAGACACTGATCGGTCCAGAGACAGCACCAGAGGAACATACATACCAAACATTACTAACTGGCCCTTATCTTCCATTAGTTTCCTCATATATTTACCTTCCCATAATTTGCCTCCCTGTAAACTCAAAACCTTTTCCCTCTGCCTTACCTGAAAATGTCTAAAACTGTATTCTTTTGTTAACATGCTACATAAGCCCAAATTCTAACCACCCCTGTGAGTTTCTCATCACTGAATGCTTCCATGTGTATGTGTGATGCATGTGTTAAATAAACTTCTGTTTTTCACTTGTTAATCTGTCTTTGGTCAGTTTAATTTTCAGGGCCCAAGTCAAAGAATCTAAAATGGGTAAATAGAAAACAGTTTTCCAACCCTACACATCTCTCTGACAAAACTGTAATGCACGTAAGGGTAGGGCCTATGTCTGGAACTTTTTCCAGATTCTTCAGTGAGCACAAATGACTCATCAGTAGCTACAAGTATATTCGAGTCCCTGTTTTATAGACTGTACTTAATTATCTCTCTTAATTTTCACTAAAACTATATTATTGGAGGTAAATGTCATTATCCTATATTATAGATGAGGTAACTGAGGCAGGAAGAAATAAAGGAACAGAACAAGCATAAAGTTCTAGTAAGTGGCAGAGCTAGAGCTAATCTCCACTTTTTTAACATACGGGCTTAAATAATTTTTTAGACACACGTTAATGCTAACAAAATGACTTGTCTTTTTAACTATACAATCATGCCTTTTATCTCCTTTACACTTAAAAAAGAATATTGTTTCTTATCCTGGCCTTTGCCTTCTGATCCCCAGTTATCTCAAAATAGAGACTTGAATATGGTATTTTTTATGGATTTAACTTGAAAGATATAATTCTCTGGCTGTTTGGTTTTCATGGTGTTTTTATTTAATTCTGGGCTCAGCTGATCACATCTAGATTACGGAAATCATCTTTTGTGCTTGCTTTATTCTATTATTCTTCTGAATAATTAAATTCTAAAATATTTTTCCTTCATGAATGTATATAATTTTGCATGCCAGATAAATATATCTTACTGTTGTTACTTATTAGCTGTATGGGATCATGGGAGATTTTTTAAAAGGAGAGGGTCTGCAGTTTTGCTAAGTTGATCTGAAAAAAATCTTTCCAAAAAGAGTACATGTGTTTTTCAAGTTGTAATTTTTAAGTGATTTTCTTTATCTAAGGGACTCTTGAGTATCTTTGTTAAAATTAAGATCCTCTGGTTCCAGTAGTGTGCATCTCTAGTCATGTGTGCATGAAATACCTCTACACTCTAGATGAAATGTATCTCACAGTGGCAGTCAAATGTTCTATATCACCTCTCTTGCAGTGGAAGGGAAGATTACAATGTTCTTTCGGTGGAAAGTGGAATACACTGTTCTAATTGGACACATTTCAAGTTCTCTAAATCACTTTCTGACTGTACCTCATTCTTACATCTCCCATGGATTCACATTTTGTGTAGCTCTACCACACTTTCCCCCGGCTCTCAGAATGTCTGCAACTGACTTTCACCTGGTGAACAAGAGCATCTTTTATGAGACATTATCTGAGAAACTGACACTGAGTTCCATCTTGACACTCAACACTGTTCTTATTCTTTTTGGCATCTTTTTACCCTAATTAAGACTACATGTTTCTAATGTCTCTTTTTGAAACATTTATAAGGACTAACAAACTTATACTCTAAGTTTAAAATAATATTACAATAAATAATAATAAGTATTTGCAACTTATGAGTGACAAATCAAGAATCCCACTCATGCCTAAGTTTGCTGTTTGATCTGTAAATAGAGATACGGTAACAACACACAAAGATAAATCCTATTTTAAAGTGTGTCTTTCATGTTCAGGTCACTCAGCTAAGCATTTCCATGAAAACTTATTTAGATCTTTATCCAAGGTCTTCAACAGTGTTTGAAGAGGTAATTAAGCAAATCTTGACAAATAGAAATATGTATAATAGACACAATCAAAATAGGTCAAAATAGGTCTTTTATTTATTTATTTCCTTATAGGTATATTTTCAGGAAAATAGTGCAAGGTTGAAAAATACTTGGAGGCAGGGGTGGTGTGGTGTAGAAGCAAGACTATATTCCTAGCGAACAACTGGATAGACTCCATCTTGACTGTTTGCTCTTTTCACTGCTTACCCCAGAGATTCTCGAAGTGTAGTCTGGGGACTCATAAGAACCTCTGAGATCATTTCAGATCTGCAAAGTCAAAACTATCTTCCTAATAATACTGATACTTTTTTGCCTTTTTCTTTCATTCTTTCATATGTGTATAGTGTTTTCCAGAAGCTACATGATGAATGATGTTGCATTAGATTGGATGTAGAAGCAGGTATGAGAATCAAGCTGTCTTTTATTAAGACAGACTTGAAGAGATTTACAACATTAATTTTTTTTGGGGGGGTTGGAAAATAAAGATACTTTTGACAAAAAAAAGTTATTTAACATGCAATAGGTTTACTATTGTCATTTTAATAGAATTAATAAATACTTTTATTTATTACATCTCTCTTTTAATTCTAATATGATAAATGCCAATATGTAACCCAAATAAATAAAAGGGATTGGGGGTCCTCAATAATTTTTAAGAGTGTAAATGGGTTCTGAGATGAAATACTTTCAGAACCTCTGTTTTATACTTTACTCTGATACACTCACTCAAACTCATGTTATCGGTTGAATTGTGTAACTAATTAAGGTGAGGTCATACTGGAGTAGGTTAGATCCCTAATCCAATATGACTGGTATCCTTATGAGAGGATTACCATGTGAAGACACAGACACACAGGGAGAATGCCATGTGAAGATTAAAGTTATGCTGTCACAAGCCAAGGTACTACCAGAAGCTAGGAGAGAGGCCTAGAACAGTTCCTTCCTTCCGTAGCACCTTCAGAAAGAGGATGACTCTGCCTATGCCTTGATTTCAGACTTCTGTCTTCCAGAACTATGAGACAATAAGTTTCTGTTGTTCTAAGCCACCTCGTTTGTGGTACTTTGTTACAGAAGTCCTAGCAAATTAATATATCCTAATTTTAATCATCAAAAACTAATAATTGTCAAGTCTGTCTGTCTAGTCCAAGCCTCTTTTCTGAGTTTCATACACATATATACAATGGCTTTTTAGACATTCCCCATCTTTACAAGGTTTCTGAAAATGAAACATGCTCCAAATGACACTAATCATTGTAACCTGCCTGACAAAACCTGCTCTATTCCTAATTTTTTTTTTCTTTCTTTATAAGGGGTACCACCTTCTTTAATAACTCCTTTTCTCAATTCCCACATCTAATTAATCATCACCTTCTAACAACCCTCTGGTGATAGTTAATTTTATGTTTCAACTTGGCTGGGCCATAGTCTCCACATATTTGTTTAAAGATTATTCTGGATGTTTCTGTGAAGGAGTTTTTGGATGAAATTAACATTTAAACCTGTGGATTGTTAGTGAACCAGATTGCTCTCCATAATGTAGGTGGGTCTCATCCAATCAGCTGAAGGCCAGAATAGCTCATCAAAAGACTGACATCCCTTGAATAAGAGGGAATTCTGCCATCAGATTGTTTTCAGACTTGAACTGCAACACTGGCTCTTCCTTGGGTCTCCAGCCTGCCATCCCACTGGAAGATATTGGAGGTGCCAGCTTCCACTGTCATGTGAGCCAATTCCTTAAAATAAATCCCTCTCTACATTTACACATTATATAGAACTCTAATGCACCTCTTATTAGGGACTTCTCTAACTTCACTACCACTGCATTGGTTCAGGCCACCATTATCTCCTGTCAGGACCTCATCGCCTCTGTTTTCTCTGGCCTTTCCCTTTCCAATCCATTCTCTATGCTTCTATCCATATGATCTAAGAAACTTATCTGAGCACATTGCTTTCCAGTTTACGAACATTCATAGATTCTCCAGAGCTTTCAGGGTAAGACCCTTAGTATAGCCAATAGAATGCACGATCTGTCCCCTACCTCTTCCAGCCTCTTCTCTGACTACTCCTCCATGCACATAAGGGAGCTAACTTTCAGCGTTATTCTACAGACTCCTTCACTTTTTAATTGAGGAGTTCCTATAAATACCCATTGCCAGGCTGTACTCTAATGCTTTTCCTAATTGAGTGATTTTCAGTCAGGACCAGTTCTTTTGATCCCATTTACGAAGTTTGTTTGCTAAATGATGTTGATACTACTCTATTTTACCTCAGCTGTTTACTTTTTTCTTTCTTCTTTTAAAATTGTTATATTTGTTTCCTGGGTAGAAAAGATAGACTATAGTCAATTCCGGAAAGTTTTTAGATATTTTAAAGGTATAAAGGATAAGCTTAATGGGTATAGATATCATTTCAGATTAGCCATTAAGAGACATTACCTCAGAATAATTGATACTGATTAATAATTATAATTTAAAATACATAATAAAATTAATAATTAACTTGGGCCACAGACTACCTAGGTTCAGATCTCGGTTCTATGTCTTATTATCTTTGTGAATTTTAGCAAGTTACTTACTTCTCTGTGCCTCAGTTTCCTCATCGTAAAATGAGATAGTAGCACTTTCCTAATAGAATTTTATGAGGCTTAAGTATGTTCACATATATAAATCTCTCAGCACAGTTCCTGGTACATCATAAGTGCTATGTGTGTGTGTGTGTATATATATATATATTGGTTATTATTATTATTTGACAATGCATTTAGAAGTGCACAGATTTCATAGGCAGACTACTTGGGTTCTAATCTTGGTGCTAATACTTTCTATTTGTGTGGCCTTAGACAAGTTCCTTAATTTTTCTAAGCTTTAGTCTCCTTATCTGTAAAATGAGATAATAATAATGCCTCATAGAGATGTTATGAGGATTAATTGACTTTAAATATGTGAAATTCTCAGAACAGTGCATGGCATGTGGTCAACACTATATGATGCTCATAATTTTTCCTATCATTATCTTTAGAAATAGGTGGTCCATATTAATCATATTACCTTGTTTCTTGTTCAGATTTTGTTTCATTTTTAAATTCTCTAATCCTCAGTGGCAAAAACTATGCTTTTTCATTCTTAAAGTTTCAGAGTGCAGCAACCCGATACTAGTACTTTATTTACCCTCTCTTCTTTAAAAAGAAAATAAAACCAAAACATCTACCTTTAATATACAGTCATTCCTGCTAACCAAGAAAAAAAACTACTTTATGCTACGTGGATATCGCAACACTTTGTTCTTAGGCTTACACCTTAACAAGATGCCTGTCCCTTTTCTTTTCTTTTCTTTTCTTTTCTTTTTCAATTTATAACAGTGCTGTCAATATCCATTATGACTTGAAATTTTCAAGCCCCCAAGGAAGAGTGTTAATTGTTACTGCTCTGTCAACAGACGGGTGTCAACAAAATGAAATTAGAGCTCTAAGGCCCATCCTCCCTATACCAGTTTTCTCTTTTCATATCACACTCTTCTTCCCTCACCACTGCCCCATCTAGAATATACTATAATTAAAAAATGAAGAGAAAAAAGATTGTTTTAACAAACATATTACCTTGCATTGGTTACCCAAAACCCTGAGTGTTCAGTGTAGGGTAACAAGAAATACAGATAATATCATGAGAGAAATTTGACACAAGTAACTAATAATATTCTGAATTTTCTAACAAAAACACGATTATTCATTTCATAGTCCAAAATTAGTTAAGTGAAATTATTTTGCAATTTATAGATCTTTTAAAAATTGAAAGTACTTCATACCTTTGTTTATATCAATAAGTTGCTTCTTTTTCTTCTGGCGTTCCAACTTCTCTTGTTCAGCTTTTTCTTTTGCAAGTTTTGCCCTCCTAGTCTTTTCTTCCATTTCTTGTCTCTTATTGTTCTCTTTCACTGCTTCCTGTACATATAAACAAAGTTAAACAAAAATCCTTCCATTACTTATATTTTGGAGAAGTTGTCTAATTTTAAAATTATACATACACACACTCATGTGGGTTCTCAGAGATGGAAAAGTATTATAGTAGCTTCAAGGTGCATGCATATACTTTGAGAGAAACCAGTAATTCTAAGATATTGAAAAAATTAGAAATAACTCAAGCTTTAATTGACATTACCTAGGGTGCCAGAAAATTATTGACATGAATGTTTACAGAATTAATAAATGCACTTTGTCCACTGTTGAGATATAAAACAGTTTTGATATACAAGGAAAGATTTAATATGGAAATATGGCTTAGCATGTATTTTACCACTTTATTGTACCTTCTTCCCTTACCCACAGAATGGAGACTAAAAAAACAAACAAACAAATAAAAAAAAAACAAAACAACAAAAAAAACTACTTCATAGGATATTGTGAGGAAAAATAAGATACACTTATTAAGTGCTTAGAACACTTAGTCTATGATGATGATGATGGTGGTAGTTATGGCAGTAACAATTACATCTAATGATGTAAAGTAATGGAATAATCAGCCATATTATCACAGGAAAGACATCTGTAAGTTCCTTACATACCAAGATCTTTAGGAATGCTCAAACATATTTCGAGCTATTGTCTGTTTTATTTTAGATAAATTATTTGTGGAACTCAAGTGAATCAGTACATTCCAGTAGATGGTATGGGATAAAGTTGAAGTAAACTGATCAGCTGGAATAATATTAACTTCCTTTGAGTTCAGAGAATTTACTAATAGAAAGACATATCAACTGCAAGTTTCTTCCACCAAGCTGTTTTGTTTCTTTTTTCCTATTATGATTGATTAAACATAGTTCATAGCATGTACCAACTATTTCACGAAAACTATTTTGTTCCAGAAACCCTAAAGAAAAGGACTCAATAACAAGAACACATCTATAAGACTTTGCCTGGAGGTGTCTACATTGAAATATTTTTTTCTTCATATTAGAAGACACAGTAGTTTAAAAAAGCCCTGAAAACACTTTCAGAAAAGCTTTGCCCTCCTTGAATTATTGGTACCTCTCCCTTCTACTGCCCTTGTCAGGCTGGCACAAAATGATCTAGCTCCTATAGATAAACTCAAAGACTATCACTTAAAATAAACTGGAATAACAGAAATATAGATTTAGAGCAAGATTTCTCAACCTTGGCACTATTGTCATTTTGGACTGCATAATTCTTTGTTGTAGAAGCCATCCTGTGCATTGTGACATTTGACAACACCCTTGACCTCTGCTCACTTGATGCTAGTAGCACCCCTCCCCAGTTGTGACAACCAAAAATGTCTCCAGAGATTACCAAATGTAGCCCAAGTTGAAAACTATTAACCCAGGGGGTTTCATAAAGATAATTTACTCACACACACACAAAAATGACAAAGTGCCTCCTCTGCTGAACTCAGCTTCTTTCCACAGATGTGGAAACTGCATTGCCAAATGTGTTTAAGTACTAGCCTAAGGTCACACGTTTATGTAATTTCAAAGTTAGGAATAGAATTCATATATCTACTCCTGATTTAGTTTTTGTTTTATTCTTCAAGAAAAACAAAGAGAATGTGATATGACAGCAAACTATAAGCAACCAAAGAAAAAATAGATGAGACTTTATCAAAACTAAAAATTTTATCCATCAAAGGACACTGTCAAGAAAGTGAAGAGATAACCCACAGAATGGGAGAAAATATTTGCAAATCATTTATATGAAAAGAATATATAAAAACTCTTACACCCCAACAATAACCCAATTTAAAATGGGCAAAGGGTTTGAATAGATGATATTTCTTCAAAGAAGATATACATATAGCCAATAAGTACACAAAAAGATGTTTGACATTATTAATCACTAGGGAACAGCAAAGCAAAACCACAGTGAGGTACCACTTCACACCCACCAGGATGGCGGTAACAACAACAACAACAAACAATAATAATAATAACAAATAATAACAAACGAGGATGTAGACAAAGTGGAACTCTGCATTACTGGAATGAATGTAAAATGGTTGAGTCATTTTGGTAAACAGTTGTTTAAAATGTTAAACAAAGAGTTATAATATGATCCATTATTTCACTCCTATACCCAAGAGAAAACACATGTTCAAACAAAAACTTATACAAGAATGTTCATAGCAACATTTTTTCTAATAGCCAATAAGTAGAAAAAACCCATGTGTCCATCAACTGATAAATGGCTAAACGAAACGTGGTATTTATACATATAATGGAATATTATGCAACCATAAAAAGAATAAAGTACTGATATATGCTGCAACATGGATGGACCTTAAAATATTATGCTATGTGAAAGAAGTCAGACACAAAAGGCCACATGGTATGATTCCACTTGCATGTAATGTCCAGATTTGGCAAACTCATAGAGACAGAAAATTAGTGGGTATCAGGGGCTGGGGGCTGGGGGAGTGGAGAGTGACTGCTAATAAGTATGGAGTTATTTGGGGCTGATGAAAACATTCTGGAATTAGATAATAATGATGGCTGCACAACCCTGTGAATAAAAACTACTGAATTGTATACTTCAAAATGGTATATTTTATATGTAAATTTTATCTCGATAAAAATTAATAAAATGAAAAAAAATAGATGTTTGAGAAAAGCAGGACTGAAATAAAATTGTGACTTAAAAAAAAGAGAATGTGAAAAGGCAACATATATGCAGGCTCTGATACTAATAAGTTGTATGATCTTTGATAAGTAACATAAGAGGCGAATAATAAAGAAGAGACGAGAGGTTAATGCTGTGTATATTTTATTATTGATCGAAAAATCTCTGATTTGGTAAATAGCCCACCCTGGGTGAGCTCTTTTATTAGCAATCTAATGGGCTGTTTAGCTGCTGAGTGCTGTCATTTATTATGAAGATGGAAAAAAAAACTGGTAACTTGCATTTATATTTCTTCCTTGTTCTTATAACAGCTACTCTTTCACAAAAATATATTATATGCCAGGTGTTTTAAGTAAATGATTTCTAATCTTTATAGAAAGTCTACAAAATATTTATTATTTGTTTTCATTTTACAGATGATGAAACTTAGGTTTAGGTAGGTTAAGTGAGATGCCTGAGACTACTCAACTACTTAAGTACCAGAACCATGTATGTTCATTTACACTACCATAATGTCTTTCAGGTAGAGTTGCCAGATAAAATACAGGACACTCAGTTAAATTTGAATTTTAGATAAACTATGAATTATTTTTTAGTATTAGTATGACCCATACAATACTTGAGCTATACTTATACTAAAATAATAATAATAATAATAATAAATAATAATGTAATATTTGGGACACATTGATACAAAAATTATTCATTAGCCATACAATACCTGTGACAGACTTATACTAAAAATGTCATGTAATATTTAGGTCACCTTGATACTAAACAAAATATTCATGGTTTATCTGAAATTCAAATTTAACTAGGTATCTATTTTTATTTGATAAATCCATCAATCCTACTCCCAGGATTCTGCTGAGTTTTTTATAGGCATCTTTTCACAGACTAAGAACCTCTATGCAGAGAGTAGAATGATTACAAAAACATACACATAAAAGCCCAAATCTTAACCATATTTTAAGAACAGAAATGTTGATATAGATTACTGATAGGCATTATGGAGTTCAAGGACTTGAATCATACTATTTCTATAGCATTCTCCATATACTTCTTTCTTTTTTATTTCTTGAAAATAGAGTAAAACTAAAAAATAATGTTTATATAAAAATCTAAACCAATACAATTTGGGGTAGAATAAGTCAATAATTAATATCAAACAATTGCTAATTAAGAAATTTGGCATATGTAAACAGGTTCAATTTCTATATGAAAGAGAGGCTTGCAACTGGCACTATGAAACCAACGTGAAGTTAGATATAGGAAACGATGAAATGGACCAAGTAATAGGTCCATCAGTTTACATCTCAAATGTTCCAGAAATAGATTTAACTACAAAATAACCGCATGCTTTGAAATGACAGGTGTAATCCTAAAGAGACCAAATGGAAGAGGAAAATAATTTCTATGGTTTGGCATTAATGAAAATTAATGAAAGCATCTACAAAGGCATATATTTTTCAAGCCACACGGACCGTGAAGTATGACTCTGGTCCTGATGTCATCAGTTCTGCCTTCTTGAAGAGGTCTCATGCTGACAAGAAGACCCTATTTCTCTGGGTGTTTTTTACTCTTTGGCTCTGGCTTTAGGAAATTAGGGGTGGGAAACACGTGCCTGTTTAATTCTCCCTTCTTAAGAAAAAATAATTTAAAAAGGAAAGGGAAAGCTTAACTATGGTTTCATATCAACAATCTTGAGTTTTACTAGACTGAAAGATAAGACATTTCAAGGCTTGGTTGAATGCTCCTGAAAATGTGAAATCTGACAGAGAGAGAATTCTTTTGAGGGTTGAGATATTTTCTTGTCATTTTAATTCCTATAAAACAAAGTCCAAATAATTAAAAGATTAAAAGCAATAAGAGCAAATTTAAGTTCAGTGTTTTTTTTTCTTTTTTAAATCCCCTTAAATAATTGACTGTGATTAACAACACTTTATATTTGTCAAGCCTCGCTAAACATTTTAAAATACTAACTCATGAGTACTTAAATATCATCCCTCAAGGAAGCATCAATCATTACTTCTTAGGGCTGGGAATACTAACTGATTAGATTCTGTCAATGTACAGTACTGTGTTCTGTGAAAAGGATGCTAATTGAGAAAGTGTTTTGGTAGTAACCTCAAACAAGATAAGAAACATTTACAGAAAAAAGTCTGTTTTACTGGCATATTTATTTTTCAAGAGCCGGAAAAAAAGACAAAAGGAACAAAATAGATAATGTGTCTAGGATTTATTGCAAAATAGAATCACTAACCTAATTTTAAATCTCTCACTGAAATCTCTATTGCCTCGCTGAGAAATATGAATAAATTAAAAATCTTATTTCCCTTGCTGTACATAATTAATGAATGAGACCTATGGACTAAAAATGTCATATGCAAAAAAGAAAAAACAAAGAAAAAAGCTCGTGTAAATGTTAAGGTCTCTCATTTATTACAATTAAACTCTAAGAAATGGATAAAACTGGTTCAGAAAATTCCAAGGGGCTCAGATGCCAGCCTCATTCATGTCAGGTCTACATGAAGAAAGCATCTTCCAACTTTGTTGTGATATCTGAAAACAAAAACTACCACCACCGAAAACCATTCCTTACTTTCATTGTCTTCAGTGGTTTACTATCCCAGTGCTGACTGCAGAAGCACTTTGCAAGTACTGTGATCTCACTGAAAGCTGAATATACGTTTGAGGGATGGAGAAGTGGAGAAATTGGGAAGGAAAATGGATCTTGGAGTCAGATAAACCAGGTTTCAAATCTAAGCTTCCATCACTTATCGTAGATACTGTGTGACCTTGAACAAGTTAGTTACTTCATCTCTTTGAGCTTTAGTTTCCACATATGCAGAATGGAGATACTCAAATCATTTGGTTGTTAAATAGATTAAGGGGAATAATGTTCATATAAAACACTGAAGTCAATGCCTGATGGAGAAGAAACAATACATGGTGGCACTGATTATTATGTGTAACAGAAACAGCTGAAAGTTTGAAGTGCAAGAATTTGGTCACGACATAAATGACAACATGTGTTTTCAATGGTTTATTCTGTATAATCCCCTCCCTCTGTTTTGGAAGTCCTGAGGATGTGATCTATGAGTAGAAACGTAGCATCTTGACACAGTCTACCTTTATAAGCATACTGGACATAATTTTTAATTGTACCATTTTACTGGTATCTAAAATATTTTTAAAAATCCATATATGTCACTATCACTTAATCCTCATGAAAAAAAGAAATTTATTCTTTTCTCTTTTGGGTTTTGGATCATCTTTGGGACCTGTGTGAATACACTTGGCAAGACTTGAGATTTATTATAGTATCAGAAGCTGTATGAGAGTAGAGTCATATAACCTTAAAAGAATGTAAATTGGAAATGTCCTGTGAACAAATTGATAACTCTGGTGCCAGAGGCATGCTGTGATCACACTGCTGAGTATTTCTTCATTCATCAAGGATGTTAGAAGAATTCACAAATGATACTGAGTCAAATCATTTGGCAACAATATAAAGAAACCTGGTCTGTATTATATTGGAAATCTTTTGATACACTAAACATGTGTGACTGAGATATTATTTTTCATGAAAACTCAATGAAACAGATGAAATTCTCTCCACATTTTTTATCTTGAACTGTCCTAGCACTTGATTCTCTTAGCTTTAATCAAACTGTGACTTTAGAGGGTATTTTTTTCACTTTCTTTGTTTCATGTTAACCACTTTAGAATTTTCAAATGTTTCTTTGAATCACCTCTTTCCAAAATAACACAGAACACTTAAAATTTAAATTAAAGAACTACTGACGAGGATACTGTAAATTTCTGTCTTTCCTAGGTAAGCACGATGATTCTAAGGCTTCATTTTTTATGCATTTTATTGATAAGACTTCTAAAAATTCCTGACCTATAATTTTATGCCCAGAGTAAAAATAATGGGAAAGAGGATATTTTGTTCTTTTGAAGTCAGGACCCATAATCCAAATATTCTAAGTAGAAAAAAGATACCCTTGTGAACATAGGATGACCTTTAGGAGATAAGATATCTGATTTAAATCCTAGTGGTCTAGTAACTATCACGCTTTATCCCTTGGCCCATTTGCTAAACTGAGCTAAGCCTCCTTCCCCAATCTGTGAAAGACCTCTACTTCAGTGTTGATTTGCAATTTAATGAGAAATTGCATATAAAGTCATTAAGTACAGTACCTGGCACATAGCGAGTGTTTAATGAATGGTTGTGGTTATTATTATTATTCCACACTTGGACAATACCAATACCTCATGCAATTCAGGGACTGTACTCCACTTCTCCCAGCACAAGAGCATGACCACATATGTTCATGTACACTGGGAAGATGTTCTATATCCTTTTTGATATAGAACTTGTAGTATCAGGTAAAAATATGAAGAAACAAAAGACATTCTCTCTCATATTCATGAACTTTAAACAGATAACAGGAATTGCCTTGAAGAGCCATGAGAAAAAAAGATATAGATAGAAAGAACAAAAGGAAGTTTGGGGAAAGAATTCCTGTGTTTAGTATGCCACATTGGACAAATCTAAGAAACAAAAACATCCTAGAATATTTTGTTCTGTGGACTGATAATGAAATTCACACATCATCTTACTTAAGATTCAACACACTTTATGGGACTATTGGCATAAACTGAGGAATAAAGTTTCCTGGGGGAAGGTTGTGGTTTTTTGTTTCTTTTGTTTTGTTTCCATTGTTATTGTTTTTTTTTTTTTTTTAATATCTGGAGTTAGTTCTATCATCTCTCTGAGAAAATAAAGCACAAACTATAGGTAAAGGCCATTTGATTTGAAAATTAGAAGTTTGCTTTTATTTCTTTTGTGAGTATTTATCTCAGGATGTGGCATCCACTTGGTCTGCCTGAAGGTTTATGGAGGGGTCAGGAGAATTAGCCTACTCTCAGGTCTCCACCCCAGGCCTTGCTAAGTTTTTTCACACTTTTCCTACTTTTACCCATAGGAGGCTGCTGGTCCTGCGGGAAAGCCATCTACTGAAGGATTTCAAATAGAAGATGAATGGTACAACCTTTTTGCTTGCTGGCGGGGCTGTCATTTAATTCCAGGCATAACAGGATGCAAAATAGGTAGAGATGGAAAGGCTGTCCAGACCAGCGAACCACGGTTATAGCGGTATTGCTGGTTCCCTGTCCCAGAGATATCTTGAAAAGACAATGAATAGGAAAGGCAATTCTATATATGATGCCTTTTAACCATTTTATATAAAAAAAAAATCCTTAAAACAAATTCTTCTTCCTTCCCTTCTACTCTGCTTCATATAGACAGATACCCAACATACTCTTTGAATTATTTTGACAGTTAGTGACACTTTTGCAATTTGCTGCCCTTGCCTGCAACCACGGATAAGAGTTTTGGAAAACACAAGTCCCAGTGTAGGTTACCACTAACTGATGTGTGACATGGGCAGAGTCCTCTATTTGTTAATACAAGTGGATGAAAATCCTAAAGAATACCAAAAGGCAATAGTAAATCAGGACTCATGCTCTTCCAGATCTTTCTCACTACCATTTTAAAATGATCATGTCAGGTTACAAATGGGGAAGATGTGAGCCAAGATGAGTTTTTCAGCATTTGAACAAAGACTCAAACACCCAGGTTATTTGAAAAAAAAAAAAAAAAAAGCTTACGTAAGATGGTGACAAGATTCATGAGATTTTCAACTGCAACTGGGAACAACTTAAGGCTTTCCATTGAAGAAAGTAAAAATCCTACACTTTAATTAACATAAAACATTAGATATTCCTTTTCTATAGTTTTTCACTGTGTTTAAAGGGCATGTCGGATTGAAGGAGTCACGACAAATGCTCTGGGCAAAGAACTTTCAGCTGCAGCAACTACATTCTAAGAATCAATATCTCTAAAGATGTTATCAGTACTACAATATCGTTAAACTTTTTCTTTCCCAGAGATTTCCACTTATTATGGTACAAGTGACCTATAGGGTTCCTCTTATGCAAGATCTCATGAATATTTCACTAACCAATCAAATATGGTTGTAACTGAGAGGTATAACTTTCTCACTGGGGTAACTGAAACCTTGATCAGCCTACTCCAGTATGTAGGTGTCTCAGTAATGGACACTGAACACATGCATTGATACTGCAGTTAGATGGAAACTAAACTTGTGTTTATTAACCTATATAAATACGATATGAATAATAGAGGTATAATGGGTCATAATAGAGGTATAATGGGTAACCTGATGAACCTAATCAAACAAAATGTACATTTTCTGCCCTCTTAGATTCCTGATATATTATGTCTCAGTCTTCCTATAGAACGAATTGTTTTTTCTCTATCTCCTTTCAAGACTACACTGCCCTCTCACACTTCAACTTTTGCCTTCTTCTAAAGCTCTGTCCTAATCTCTTTTCCTCTCCTTTCTTCCTTCTTCTTTCTGTCTATCTGTCAAAGAATCCATTTATTCCTACACAGAATTGAAGAAAAGAAAGCCCTTCCGACAGCCGACAACGTTTTATGTGATCTGGCTGCCTACTGCTTCTGTGACCTCATATTCTCCTCAGTCCTTCTGTCCCAGCCCTCTGGTCTCCTTTCTTCAGTGCCTTTACATTTGCATTCCCTCTGCTCTCAGAAAACTCTGTCAAGTCTTTGCTTAAATTTCTCCTCATCAGTGAGGTCTTCCCTGACCACCTTACATAAAATAACCCCTCAACAAACTCCCTAGCTCCCTCTTCTCTACTGTAGTCTTTATAACATAAAAAGGTCAAAACCTAGTGAACTTCAGATACTCTTCACATTTTCCAAGAATTAGCAGCTGAGGCTAGTCGATTTATGTAACAATGGTTTTCAGCCTGGGAACTCTCAAAACGTTACCAAGAACATCTCTACACGTAATTCCTTGTACACCTACCTCCTATTTCTTTATTGTGGAAAAATCTTAGTGGCCTTGAAATAAGCATTACCCACCTTCGAATTGTAGTTTTTTTTCCTAATCATCCACAGGTTATGGTTCACTGATCTCTACAGTCATTTTCTTAAAAATGCCATTGCTTAGTATTTCTGAGGCCTGGTATCCATGACATTTGTCACACTGACATAGATCAACACTCTGCAGTGAAAATTCACTTGTGTAGAGATTAGTGTTTACAAAGAACCTCCAAAGATTAAAAAGATGTGTTCTAATTTTGAAAATGAGTCTGTTTTGAATGAGATGTTTGCAGGATTCACAAACCGCCATATTACACTGCTTTTCTGATGATCTTTTGGTTTAAGACAAAACTGTCTCAGGTTCAGGTGGAAGGTTTATATGAAAAGTTCCCTGAGTTTATTTTTATAAATGACTCCCTTTTGGCAGAAGGAAGACTCATAGAAGAAACTGATCTGCTGCAGGTGAGGGAGCCAGTTAAGTAAATTCCAGTATATGTTCAATGAAGTAGCCCTCTTGTATTCAGCACAACCAGCTTACTGTTCAGCCTCCTTAGGAAAAAAATAAAAAATTAATGGATCGTTCACATGCTGTACATATCTGGAGGTCTGACAGACAAATAGATCTTGGCATACCAGTGTGTTCGCGAAGAGAATTGCAAAGGTAAATTATTGAAAGTGAGAAGAAAAAAAAAAGACTATTATGTGCAAATCCTCTTAGATATTAAACTTGCAGTTGGTTACAAAGCGGTCATGCACCGATAATGAAGGCTGGCTGTGATCCCCAAGGCCTTCTTTTAAAATTTGCCTTACAACTGCAAAAACATGTGATCTTAAGTTGGAGGAAAAACTGCCTCTCCCATCACAGTCTATTAGAATGCTGAAGTCTGATTAGCTAGAAATTAATCCACAATCTGTAGCATGGAAAAGGTTTCAGATGCTGCAGGTTTCTGCAGACACATTTTTCTTGGTAGGTATTTGAGTATCCCTCTTTCCATCTGAGAAAGAAAAACAATTGAGTTTGACATGTATCTATGGGCTTCTACTTGATTAAAATCTACTAAGCACTTTGAGCGTGTACAGGAAGTTAATCTATAAGTTTTTTTTTTAAATTATCTTGAACCAAAGGAACAAAATAAAACTCTAAAGAGAATGATACAATATTTTAATAGGAAAAAGTCTTAAAGAGATATGGGTGGAATGAAAGGACAAAAACAAGTGGTATGTTACAGGTCTGAGAGCTGAGTTTACTACCTTATTACTGTCACCATCTTAGAAGATGGAAGAGGCAGCACAATCAATAAGTTTTTGATGAGACCAATTTGGTGGGTTGAAAAGCACCTTGGAGACTTGGGTAAGAAAATCAAATTACCTTGACAAGCAGAAACATAGACTCAGAACAGGAAGATCCCTCAAAAACTGCTTGCTCTGGTCTTCTGCCTGTGAATAGGGTACCTTGACCTCCAGTAGGAACCTGTGCAGATTACTTAATCACTTCTAAAAGAAAATACTTCCTTATGTCTAACTAAAAGCTGTCAGTTTCTTAAACTCACATCTTATCTATTGGTCACTGAGAAATAGAAACCTGATCAATATCTTCCTTAACATTTTTTTCAGAGAGATGTAACTTGTCCCCAGGACAAGTGGTGCAGGACAAACATAAAGGTAATCGTCAAAAGCAATGCAGGAAATTTTTTTGTAGGATAAAGGTGGGGATAGGGATGGGGTCAGAGAGGCCCTTAGGAAAATTTGTTTGGACTCCAAATTAAGCCACTCAATACCATTTTCTAGAATAATAACTCTCATCGAGAGTTCTTTCTAAAAATTTGATAATGTTTAGGTTTTCTTCTGGGTCTTCTCTTTACTCGTTGGACATTACTTTTTAAATTATAGGCTTCTCCATCCTCATACACCTCCCCCCTCCCCCCACACACACAAAACAGACAAAGCTGGAACAAAAACCTAAGAGACGGGCTAGCCAATATCTAGTGTAAGGATATCCCGTTTTCTATGCTCTAATTCTCCTAACATATCATAGCATTTGTTTTCTAACATTTTAAGGTGCAACTGTAAACTTATAAGATTGGTTCTAAAATATCTGTTGAAACCGTGAATCCTATCATTCAAATAACTACCCTGGGAACCATAAACTTATTTTGGTGAGGGCCCTTGTTCTGTGATTGGAAATGCTCTTTCAGAATTAACTTCTGAATCAAATGAAATCAGTCTCATTATTTTAGATTTGCAATATTTTTGACCAGAGATTTTGTTACCCAGTTTGATCATACATCTTATTTATAAAATTTGGCTCGCTATCACTTTTGGCTGTTTTCGAAAATCAAATCCACTCTTAAATTGCAAAGATTTAGTATCCCTGAAAAGATCTAAAGCACATGCTACTTAATAACCCTTAGGGAAAATCCAAAACGGGCATTTCCGAAATATTTAGGGTAATGTTATTATCTTTCAATTATGATGCTACACATTTCCAATTTGTCCTTAAAAAATAGTCACACCTCATATACTGCTGATTCATGGTTAGTATTTTTCTCCTGAGAATCAAAAATCTTTTTCTAGAGAATTTGTGCATGTTCCAATCTCTATGCTATCTGCTTGATGCCCTTAATTATTTTATATTTTATTAATTCCTAAATGAACTTGATCTTATTTCTGAGAGAACATACACATCCAAAAAAATATTAATGAACTGTTAGAAATCCCTCTGGACATATTGCCATTGCTGTGGGGAGATAGGGAAAGAAAGAAGAAGCCAAAGAAGCAGAAAATTAAGACAAATGCAGCCTTATTTGTATCCAGTGACTTGTACCCTCAGGAAACATTCAGGAAATCAGGAAACATTCATTCATTGCATATCTACTACCATATATTGTCACATACTGTTCTAGTTCCTGGGGGATCAACAGTGAGCATTACAGACAAGATTCTTGTACTCCTGGCACTTAGGGGTTATCCAAAGTAGCACTAGAGTGTTCATACTCTCTTAGTCAATTTCCAAGACTCACTCACCTAGAACACTGTCTTACTGTCAGTTGAAATAATATTCTAGAGTCTAGGATCTAGATCCTGTTTTCTTGGATGGGGAGCACAGCATAGGGTATGCAATCAGCATTAATGTAATGGCCATGCGGAGAGCCAGAGGAGAGAAAGAACAATTAGGGAGATCGTTTTGTAAATTATATAAATGTCTTAACCAATGTACTATATACTTGAAATTAATAAAATAAAATAAAAAAAAAATGAATGCCACATGGGAGGGAATCAAAATCATAACAGATAAAGAGAGATTTCTTTCTCTTGGACTACAAAGCACCATCCCTTTCACAGAAGTAAATTAAAACGGTTTTGCTCAATTTGCTTTTCACAAAGCCATCTTGATTGCCAATCAGAACTCTGTTCTTCTAAGTAGAAGGTGATTGTTTAATGAATTATTGTCCTACCTTCCAAGATACTGACAGCAAGATGTCCTTACAGAAATTATGGGGTAGCACATTTTCCTTTATTGATGTTGTCTAAACAATCACAGTAATTTTCACATGTAGAGAAACATATGCATATATAACACTACATGACTAGTGGAAGGCAAACAATGCAAGTGAAAAAGGGAGCACTGATGAGGCATGGAAAAGAATGGCAAACCAGCCCCTAGAGGTCACAGCAGCCCTGAAATTAACCTGACACTTCTATGCTATATGGTTGGTAAGGAAAATGTCATTTTCTTTAATCAGAAGAGAGGACATACCTTTAAAACCTCTCCTCCCTCAGATTAAATTTGAGACCCCAAGGACTGCTTTACTAACCATCTCTACAAGATGCACTCATCCTTTCTTATATGTGATGTTAATATATCTGTTAAGTATTTAACATGCATTCAGATACTCATATATTTCCTTTATGTACATTTGCTTCGGTCTTGGCTTAGTTTAACAGCCTCTGAAAGGGCAGGTGCTGTGTTGGTTTAGTTTGCTTCATGTGTGATATATCCAGGTAAGCTCTCTTAACTATAAGTTGAATATTAGCACCTAATACAAAGGAGGCATGCAATAACTGTTTCTTAATTCATGAAGACGGTCATATTTAATTTAGTGTAAATACTAGCTTTGCACATGTAATAACATTCTTATTTGGGTTTATCCTTTTTGACACGTTGGCCTTTTTAAAGAGCTGTGCTTAATTTATGGATGGGACAACTTTAAGGGCAGAGACAGATTTTCCAAGAAGCTAATGAAGCAAAAGCATTAGAACTCCTCACCTGGCCATATGTTTTTGTAAGATTTGTAAAAGATATTTTTATATTCTTTTTCTTAAATGGTTCCTCTCACCTTGTATACATGCAGGCTTCACCAATGTAGATCCTCCTCTGTTTAAGGGGGATATATAAAAACCTGAAAAGACATCTGATAAAGAATAAGTGCTACAAATTTGAGAAATGCCAAATTGTAAAGCAAAGATGGATAATTAGGCTCAGGAAAGATGGGATTAAGGGATATAACTATATCTATGGACATGAATTGGATATTTATTTAAAGGACAAAGCTTATCAGTTATGTTCTATATTTCTAGAAGGCAAAATAATAAGGCCTGAATTTGAATTCTAAGAAAAGAAACTCAGAATTAAAAAGAACTTTACAGTAAGGATGGCACAATAGTGGAACCAAGTCAAATTATGAAACTACTTTCTCTAGTAACATGTTTGAAAGATTAACTAGTTAGTTGCTAAAGGGGTTGGGAAATATGTCAGGAGCCTGAATTATGAGATAAATCCGCAGAGAATTCCTCAATTTCTACTCTAGGATACTTTGGCTGTGTGGGTATATGAGTCATCAGTTTATTAAAACAGAATAAATAAAATGGATACACAATTTCATGTCTCTCTTTGACACCATGAATCTGAGGTTGTTATATATAGCCAAAAAGAGCTGATCTGTGAAAATGTCAGGAAATTGGGTTTAGATGGGGTAGAGATTGGAATCAGAGATATTCTGCTTTAAGATCCCCTTTTCAAAACTAGAAATAATAAGGACATTGTTATATAGCTGTGATTGCATTCTGGGAAGCAAGCCATTCCATCTGTAGATGAGCACTGTAGTAGCTACATTCCACAATGTAAAACCCATCTCACTTGTGATTATATCCTTGATCATGACCTAGATTTGGTCAAATATCACTGCTTACTTACTGATGGGAATATTCTTTCCTCACTATGCTAATGATCTACTGCCCTCTACTTTACCTCCTTCCTCCCTGGGTACTATACTATTATTTATAGAGGAGTTTTCTGGCTTCATCATGAATCTTCTGCTTAAGTTGCCTTATTTATTGGTATAGAGGGATTTTGCCATTAGGCTTGATATGCTGGACAAATAACTTACTAGGAGATTTAGAGATTTTGTAGACACATTGGATTTTATATCCTGTACAAAACTTTGCAATAATAAACACCACGTTTTAGATTTGACTTCTTTCAATGTGAATTTCTGTATGCCTTTTTGACTCATAGGTACTCAAGTACAATAAAATATCAATGTTACTTTCTGCATATTGTGAGTGTTTATACTTAAGTACTTAACAAAGGTAAATTATAACACTATAATATACTTAAGAGATTAATGCGACTAGATTTTATTTTTTAAAACGTATGACTACTTCTCTTCCTTTAAAATGCAGGCACTCCCCAAAAGAGAGTAATTGAATTTTTTTATTCTCTTCAAAGTATCTTTGAAGGTGTCAAGACTTAGAGAAGGTGGAAAGATCAGGTATATGTTTGAAGAACAGTCCTCTAATGATTTGTATCATAAAGAGAAAAAAAATCCCAGAGACATAAGTGGGAAAATAGCTGACTATGGATAAATAATGAAGATTTAAGGGGTCGTAGTCAGTCACAGAAAATACTAAATCACAAAGTGATGCTGACAAATGAGAGGCTGAATGCCAAAATATACAAGTCAAATGGAGTAAATATAAGGTACATGCTGTACCTACTGAAAGCTCTGCTCAAGAGTTACACGTGGAAAATGGAGTACATTTTAACATCTCACAATTTAGAGCGATGGGGTGAATGTAGACAAGTTTAAGTACTTTAGTCAAATTCCTGTTGAAACAATGTTGATGAAGAGTCAAAGGAGTCATTAATATAATGAAAAGTTTTGAAAAACTGGCAGAGGGAGAACAGGGTGAGGAGGGAGGAGAGATAGAACAGCTAGAGGGCTTTGAAGCACTTGATACAAAAGGCCATTTATTATTAGATTTCTAGCACAGGAGGAACATGACTATCAGTTACAAATATAGTTACTGATCAATAATATTTGCTGGCTACCTCTATATGCCATATACTGTCCTCTGCGATAAAAATTTAAAGACAAGTGAGATATATTTACTGCACAGGAACTCACAGCATAAAGAAGAAGGCAGATCTGCACATCACCACTTATAATGAGTGCTACAGCACATTAAAAACATGATATGGGCATACAAAATAGGGAACAATTAATTCTCCCAGGAGTTGGAAAGGAAGTATTAGGAAAGACGTAATAGAGAAGGCATCCATTCAATGGAGTCTTCAAGGATGAAAATGATTTCACAGTGGAAGAGAGATTATGAGCATGACTGTATTTCAAAAAGAGAAAAGGGATAGTGTTTGGGGGTAGTTAGAGTGCCAAAGGTTTCCAAATGCTGGTTTAGACTTTACTATCACCCATGAGAGGCCATTAAGATTTCTGAGAAGGTAAGTGTCCCAATGAGATCTATGCTTTAGAAAGAAATATCTGGCAGTGGTATAAAGACTGTTTGGAGGATGCTAGGACTGAAGTCAGATGACTGAAAAGATTGTTGCAGTAGTCTAGGGGAGAGACAACAAAAATCAAAACTAGGACAGCTAAAGTGAGGATGTTTCAGGCAGAGTCAACATAAACTTGGAACTGAACAGATGTGAATGGTGAGGGAGAAGACATCAAGTTGTGCCATTAACCAAAACAGAGAACATGGGAGGAAGTTGGGAAAAGATGTAATGAGTTTTATTTTGAACATGCTGAGCTTGAGACAGTTGTGCGGAATCTAGTTAGAGGCCTCCAACAAACAATAAACTTGTGTCTAGAGCTGAAGAGTAAAAATCACAAGTCGAGATAGAGTAGAAATCATGAGGAATGGATATGAATTGCCCAGAAAAAATTCTGTAGGACCAAGGGTAGATCCTTGGTAATGTTCATATTTAAGATCGAAAGATGGAGACTCAAAGAAATACACTGAGGAGATATTTCAAATGAAAATCAAAACCAAGAAATCCTGGCCTCATTATGATAAAAGATTATTCTACTGATGAGGTTAAATGGGTATCGTACTATTAGGTAGTGAGGGAAAATATGGAATATAAAGCATATCTTGTGTTCCTAATATAATATAGGCACTACATGTGTTTTGTTTGTTTGTTTCCAGGGATGTGTAAGTGAGATCAGTAATACAGGCTAAGCATGTCTTGGGTCTCACACACTAAGGCTGGGTTCAGCCCCTGCAGTCATCTTGCCTAGTATGCAAGATGAGTGCAGTATTTCTGCCTCAGAGACCACATATAAAGAAGTGAATGTCACCTGGAAAGGAAAGGAGAAATCAATAACCAAGCTGATGCCACATCTCTTCCAATGAAACTCCAAATTCTTATATTCTCAAAAGCTATCCCCTCTTAAGGAATGGCTGTATTTGAAAGTTAAAAAACAAAGAGACTGTATCTGTTTTCTATGAGCTCTATATCAGAATTTCTCTCCAACATCCTTGTTTGCATGCTCTATGTCAAGGATACATAAGCTTTTTTTGTAAAGGGCCAGACAGTAAATATTTTTAGCCTTGTCGGTCATATGGACTCTGTCTCTACTCAGCACTGCTATTTTCGTGTTAAAGCAGCCACAGACGATACATAAATAAATGAGCATGGCTGTGTGCCAATACAACTTTATTTACAAAAATAGAAGACAAGCTGGATTTGGCCCCTGGGTCACAAACTGCTGATCATTGATCTTTATCACGGGGAGGCCATTACCAGAGGATGCCCAACTGGAAAACAAAAATCGTAAAGCTGGATTGCGAGACCACAACAGACAGGTTAAGTTGTGGAATGTCCTTGCAGAGGAGGGTGGAATACTCGACCCAGGAAGATGAGGCAGTCTCCTACATGACGTTCTTCCAGAGATATAAGAAAAGCTACCTTTCCCCCAAATATTTCCTCTATTGGCTAACCAAGCTGCAAGAAGTTCTTGACAGCAGAATTGCTCTCCTGGATTGAGGCACTGTCCTGAATTTAAAGGGCATGATTGTAGCACAGACTGAATGACACATTAGTACTGCATTAGTTTATCAGATGGACTAGCTGACAGCTAGCAGAGAACAATGATCAAGGCGAAAGGAATCCAAGATGAGCTAAATATCTTTGTAAGTTCCTTATAATTTTTCATACTTTTGGCACTAAAAATATGCTTTTACTCCACTACATGCTTCGCTATACATGCCATCTTTTGTCAAAGCTTCCTGTCTATGAATTCATTTTGGGATGTTAATGTCTATCTTCCGAAAGAAGGTATCTGAGTTACCTTGGGGAAGAAGCAATCACTGAGGTTCAATTAGTATTTGTCCAGAGTACTATTTTGCTTTGTTTTGTTTTCTCTTGAAGAGGGACAGGTGTTAATTAACAAGGACAGGAACCATAGCTTTAGAAATAATATTAGGAAAAGGAGAGACATTTTTTCATGAATTTCTTCTTTTAAGTTTTGAATTTCACCTGTGTGTCTAAAAGTATTCAGTGTGCCATGCTTCTAGGTATAGATCTCCCTTTGCATATCCTCCATATTCCAGAAGATAACGTTACAATACTTTAGATTAAATGATAAAGCCCTTGGCAAGACTCCTTCTCTCAAGTGGGGTAGAATTAGTTTTTACTTCTCCTAAATAGCATAAGGATACACCACTTATGATATAGATAAGGTTTGTATGAAATTCATCTTAATTACAAGAAGTAAAATCTAAACAGGAAAACTCAGTAATTCCTATATTTAAGGAAAAAGCTATAATGACAAAATCTAAATCTTAATTTAAAATACTGATTGTACAAGGAACTTTATAACCAATACTTAAACCTTTCAGCCACTGCCATTCTATTTGACACATTTTTTCTTTCCATAGCACTTATGATGTACTAACACATGATATAATTTTCCTAATTATGTTTACAGTTTATTGTCTCAGTTTCCCCATTACAAATTAAGCTCCATGAGGGCAGAGATTTTAGTAAACCAAACAGAGCCAGTGGTTAAAACAATGTCTCTAATTTAGTAGGCACTCAATAAATATTTGCCGGATGAATGAGAAAAAGTAAGCAAGTAAGCGCGCCAACAGGAAAAGCAGAGCTATCTTTTATAAGTATATTCCAGCTAAAGACAGAAAACAGGGAAAGATAACTTGAAAATAAATGAATACTGTTTTCTATTTACATTTCTATTCCCCCATTTTTTTTTAAAAAAAAGCTATTCAAATGAACACAGTGTACATTTCACAAATACATCTCATTCATTTGTGTTTTGTCAGTTTGGAACTTTTGACAATTCGAACAATGCTGAAGAGTAATGTACTTTTGTTCTGTCTCTTTTATAGAAACTGTTAGTTGCTCGCCTTAATCCATCCAACATCTGCCTTCTAGCTTGCTGGCCATGTCCTAGATTGCTTTAGCTACATACTCTCTACACAGCCACATGCTCAGGGAAGGGCGCCTGCTCCCCTCCCAGGGGTGAATCGTGATTAGCTGAAGATTTTCCTTGATGATGATTAGTTTAGAGATGGGTATGTGATCCAATTCTGGACCAGGAGATTTGAACAAAAAGATCTGCCCAGTTTTTCTCCTTAATGAAAGAAGCTTCAAGGAAGGCAACACCCCTTTCTTTGTTAGATATCAGATTTGCATGTGATGCCTGGAACAACTGCAGTCATTTTGGAATCATGAGCCAACATGCCAAGGATAGCAGAGTGGAAATATTTGGAAAATATCTGAGGTCCTAGATAATATCACTAAACTATTAAATTAACCAATCCTGTAACTGCCTTATGTCTGTGAGACAGGACATCACTTGTAAAATTCTTAATCTTTTAGCAGGAAATGAAATGGGACATCTCTTGCAGAGTTAATCTTTTTTGTAAACTAGTTAAGTTTTCTTCCCTCCTTTCTTTGCAAAAAGGCTCCTTCCCTCAAATCCTGATAATTGCCCCGGTAACTCAGATCCTCTGGCTATTGATAAGGGTCATCAGCCTATTGTTAAGTAGAAATAGTGTTAAAACAAGGCAGGACCCTTAGAGTCTGAGGGGGGAGGGGACTTTAAGCCAAAGGTCTTTCTTTTTACTCTTTAAGAAATATATTAACCAAGCCTGTTTCCCTTTACTCACTTAATAGGCAAATGAATAATAGAAATTAATAGATGTATGATTTAAAGAACGAGTTTGTATCTTCTTTTCCTTGTCTAGGGATTGAGGTGGCACTTCAGCAGGAAACCCAAGATCCCACCCTGACTGAGGCAGAAAGGGAAAGAGCTCTGTGAAACCCCCATAGGCAGGAACTACACCCATTCTCAGCAGGAAGCAGATACAGAAGAAGAGACCTCATGTCCCTCAACATCCATACTAATAACGGGGTTCATGGCTCTTAGAAAAAAGGTAGGCAGGAAAGTTAGTAAGGGGGTTTCTGGTCTGCCTGCAAAGACACTGATGTCATCCTATCTTAGAAGGGGTCTGCCCTAATCCACCCACAATTAAGCAAGCCAGAAGGCATTTTTTTAACTCACACTGAGAAACCAATAGGCAGAGATTTAAGTACCAGTCTAAGCCAGTCACTCACACCTGTGCAATGAAGACCCCCAATAACCTTCAACTCACCTGAGTCTCATTATATCATCATTATAATATGATGCATATGCCCGGAAGTTCATTAATATCATTATAACAAACTGAATTCTGGGAACACACATGCGCAGAAAGCAAAATGATGAATCATTGAGTCCTGTTAGTCTTAGCTGTCAGTCAAGGAAGCCCACTCCTCTAAGAAAAGTAACCACCCACAGCAAAAAGGGATAAAAACCCTGAAGTCTTTGTTACCAGGCCTTTTGAGCCATGCTTCTCTTGCTCAAGGTCCGCTACCACATCTGGAAGTGTACTTTTCTTTCTAATAAAACTTTTCTTTCCTACTGTATTTCAGTGTCTTGCTCAATTCTTTGTTCGAGACATCAAGAACCTGGACAACTCACCAGGAGAGGACCCCACTCTCAGGTAACATCTACACTTCTTCTGATGTGTGAGAGTGAAACCATATTCTTAAGCTAATTTTAGTTATGCTGTCTATTACTTGGGAGCCAAAAGCATCCTGATAGACTATGAAAAAGAGCAAATACCAAAACACACTAGTCTGTTTAAAAGCAAAGTTAATGCAATTATTTTCAGGAGCTTACAAAAATACTTGAGAAACAACCTCTACATACACAAGCAGTTATAAATTAATTTGGCCTATGCATTAAAGTTCATTACCTAAAGGGTTATCTAAAAACATATTTTGCCTAAATAATGCTCAAATGTAATAAAAAGTATATTTCTATGAGAATATATGCTTTAGACTTTGAATGTAATATGAAATAATGACCACATAATTAAGATGTATTAAAGAGGCTTAATCTTAAATTGATTTATTTCTAAATCTTGTATTTTAAACTAGGGAACAAGTACTTGGGCAAGTACTCAGTGCCATTTGATGAAGGAGGATGGCTTATAACACTAAAAATAACCTTCAAAATAAAATGTCCAACTTGTTGGAATATCAACCCATATCTCCCATTTATAGATTATATTGGTCACTACAGTTATGTTTATTATTTTATCAACATTTAATTATTCTTGCTCTTCCTAATCACTGTTGCATTTATGTCTCTAACGTACATGAGACTTAATTTTTTTTTCTCATAAACAAAAGACGATTGAGCAAAAATAAATTATATACTATTCCAAACTATACTATCTAGAATATAAAAAAGTTTGGTTCTTTTGTGCACTATAAATAAAATGTGAAAAATAATAAAATGACTTCAGCTAAATCATCATATTGAGTAATCCATTAATCTGAACACGGAATTTATAACATCTTGAAGAATAATGGACTTCAAATATCTTCCATTTCAAAATGCCAAGATTTGAATGGATGAATGGTCTATTACCTGGCTTCTCAGGAATATCACACCATCTCTGATTTGTCCACAAGCCCCATGAAGAATATAAGAAAATTCTGATTATCATGAGACCAACCACTTGTAGAAAATGAAATCAAAAGTGGTATATGAGCAAAAACAGGGACTGTTTGATCATCAGGATTATAACATGTTTCAGATCTAACAACAACTAAAAGGTTTAAGAGACTATTCTATGACTGTGAAATGCGATTCAAGGAGAGAATGAGAGAAGACAAAAGGAAAGAAATATATATATTTTAGAGGACTCTCTGATTTTAAATCATACTAATAATTTTGTTAAAGCTTTTTATGATTAAATTACAAACCTTTATATAATAAACAGTTTGTATTTGTAAACTAAAAGACAGACTGATTGAGGTAAATGTCTCTTAAATCAAAATATACAGCAAAGACAGGTAGCAGAATGCTTATGAAACACTAGCATGAATGGGCCCAACTGGCAATTCACCAATTACCAATTTAAGGCTCCTTGACACAGGATGTTTGATAAAGGTATTATGTAGAAAACAAAAAGAGAAAGCAAGATATAATCGGTCTATTTGCAGGTGGCTTTCAATAGCCAATGATGGTTAGGAGGGCACCGAAGATCAAGCACTCTGGAAAAGGCATCGTGAAATAAGTCAATTAACATTTTAATCAAAACTGAAGACATAACCAATGGCATTGTACCCTAAATGCTGATGGCCATATCCATATAGGCATAAGCTGCAAGGATTTTTACAAGTAAATATAAATTTTAGGGTTTACATTTTCACAAGACTTTTATTATTTTAAGAAAATATATTAAGAATCTGAATACATATGTACATATACAGAGAAATGCCTGAAAAGATATATGCCAAGGTATTCAGCTTAATTACCTCTGGGTAATAGAATTTCAGTTGATTTTTCCCAAGAGTTTCCAATTTCCCTACAACTTGCACATAAAAATTAAAAATTTTACCAGCCATATGATATCATTTTTCAATGACATTTTTCAATGATAGCAACTAAAACAGTACCTTACAGTGATCAAGCTGATCATTGAAATTATGATTATAATATTAAATTAATGTGACAGATGCATTATTACCTTATCTAGTACAAATTTTCCATACTAATTTGAATCATCTCACATGGTTTTCCAAATAAAAATTAAAAAAAAAAAGTCTTTAGCAGATAACCCTAAACAGGGTTTCTCATTCTCAGCACTATTGACATTTTAGGCCAGACATTTCTTTGTTGTGTGTGTATGGAGGGGGACTGTCCCTGTACATTGCAGGATGTTTTAGCAGCATCCCTGGCTTCACCTCCTCCTTGGTTATTGACAACCAAAAATGTCTCTAGACCATGCCAAATGTCCCCTGGGGTGAAGGGTGGGGGACAAAAGCTTCCTTGTGTTAGGACCACTACCATAAAGTAACACCAGATAAGTTAGTCTTTAAGCAATTGACTTTGCCCTAGGTAATCTGCACTGATTGGCCTATTGCTCAGGACAGCTGTCAGTCATAAGTAGTAACTGAAGCTGGATACTCTTGTCCAAAGCATATGATGGATATACTTTAGATCATAATAATGACCAGAGAGCTCCTTCCCTGTTAATGAAATAGCTGTTTCTTCACTTTGAACTCAGCTTGTTAAACCAAGAAACGATATATGTTTACAACTAAATGTAAACACCAAATAAAGTGAGGAAGTACAAAAAGGAAAGAACTTTAAATGTGAAAGGCAATACAGTACAAAAACAATGACTGGACCCAGTTCACATGTCACTTCTTCTTTAAAGCCTTCTTTAAATCCTACAGAATAAATGTCTCTCTCCTCCATTCTCACAAGTTCTATGTATATATGTATCATATTTCATTTTTAGTATTTGTTCCTTTGACAGCCTTTTCCATGTGAATGTGAGCTCTGAAGGGCCAACATTTTGATTTTTTTTCATCTTTGGTCATTTAATTCATTTATTGCTTTATTAATTTATTAAGTCATTCATATATGTCCTTAGTGATTAGCACTGTGCTTGACATAGAATGGGCTAATTGTAGTTCTGATCACAGAGGATATGGAAATGACCACATTACAGGGTAAAATGTGCTAGGATGCAGGTATGAAAGCACACAGAAGGGTTATCTAGGCCAAAATGAGAGCCTTAGGGAGGGCTTTTTAGATGAAATGACTTGAAAAGCAACTGTGGAGTAAGTGAGGGGAGGGGAAGGGAGGACACGTGGTGGGCATAGCAGGAAAAAGGAGCTCCATGAGTAGGGTTCCAGGGAGTGTCCTGCCCCCTACTACCATGTACCAGGGGCAAAGGCATCTTTTCTGATAAAAGATCGATTAGCAAATGGACAAAGAAATGAGGATGAAGCAGAATGAAGAAAAACTCAACAAGCTGAGAGGGTAGTACCAGCAGCATTAGCCTCTGGTATCTTCCTGCTCAGGTTAACAGGCAGAGACTTTGATAATAGTCAATAGCTTTGGCCAATCTCAAGTCCACTGGAAAAGGTCAGCTTGTATAGTCTCCTGCTTACTTTATAACTTTTCTACTTCCTGGTGTTTCGACAGAATCCAACAATAACTTATTTATGTGGAACACTTCCTTGAAAATTTCTATGCAAGGTTTTGCTAGAACTAAAGCTACTGCATTTTGTTTCCTGGTTCTAGTTCTTACTAGACTTTAATAAGAAAAAGTAGGCAGTGAACTGATTTGGTTAATATTTTCAGTGTTAATTACATTGTCTTAGATTTTTAAAAGGCAATATTCAGCTTGCTCTAAACAATTCTGACAACTTTTAGAAATATTTTTAGGAACATTTATGATATTTTACAATTTTATAATGTTAATCTAAAATGTGTACATATTTTAAAATTATTTATACCAGTAGGAACTTTTATCGTGTTAGGGAATTGGGGTTTTCTTTAAACCATGTATGCCATTATTACATGTTCCTTTAGTTCCTTATAATATTTAGCTTTTTTATACAAGAAACAATCGTTCAGAAAAATAGAACATCTACTTCTGGCCCAAAGTAAACAGTCAAACAGAATACAACAGTTGAGAGGTGACATCTTTTTCTAAAGAATTCAGTGATGTCTGTATAATGTAGTAAGGTCAGTTCTCTGGCACAGCTAGTAAATGAGGTATTCTGGTCATATATTCTGCTTCATGGAGTTACTGTATACTTTATATGGATTGCCTATTTTCAAAGAGTTGCAATAAATCAAAATAAACCTAAGGCTATGTAGCCTGGGTGGTCCCAGCAGAGCCAAATGGAATTATCTGGGTGTGTGTGATTAAATAGAGGGAGTTGGTGGCCCCTTAGGGTTCTATTTGCATGAAAAGATTTAGGCTGGTACTTTATTTATCCCTGGCTTCTTGGAAAAGAGTACATTCCTAGGTGTCTGAACAAATGGGAAAAAGAGGGGCAATGGTGGGGTTTATGTTCTTAGGACTGGAAGATTTTTTTAAGCCTCCAAGGAGAAAGGGATCAGGAGAAAAGTGAAAGGAACTGTTTTTTTATGAAGGGTCGTGTGAAACATGGCTACTTCTGCACTGAGCATAACACCGCTATGGTACTGCAAGGATTGGTGGCAAAACTGGAGCAATAGGAGATGGCAACCTCAGCCCAGATGTAGGCATTTCCATTGAGAGCTAACCTCAAGCAACTTTGTCAGCAAAAGGTATTTTGCAAAAGGGAACAGGTCAGGAGGGCAGGGCTTTGTCTGTTTTGTTCAATACTATATTCGCATCATTCTAGAATAGCAGGCACTCAAATATTCATGGGTAAATGTCAGGTGGTGATGATACATGTTTTTGAGCCCACAGTAGATGACACCAGATGTACTTCTGGGAATAGAGACTTTGCAAGGAGCTAGACTCCTGCTAGTGAGGGTAAAGAAGAGATAACTTGGGATATTTGTATTATTCTTCCCGAGATGATGGCCCTTGGAATTCACAGGTGATGAGACCTGGAGACACTTACCTTATAAATAAATAAAATTATACTATTTAAGAGGCAAATCAAGGTCTTTGCAGTTTCGCAAGGGCCTCTTCATAATATTTATTCCATTGTATTGGCAAAGCAAAGATGTATCAATTTATGAGGCATCTAATAGAGATTTTGGATGATAGAATTCTAGATAACAGAGTTTATATTACTGATTAAGACTCTGTTAACCCATTTCTTGTTTAGGAAAAAAAAATGTGCAGCTCACTGCCAGCGTTAATATAATTTTACATAAACATGTTCTTTGAGGCTGAAGCAAATCTACTTTTCGATATGAAAATAAAATATAAAAACTGTTCTTGGAGTTACTTCTAAACAAAACTTGTCTCTAATCCTAATGTAACAGAAATGTACACACAAATTGGATTTATCAAATGAATCTTCGGTTATCAACTGTTCGAGAATGTTATTAACATCATGCGTAGGAATGCTACGTTTTCTAGGATTTGACATTTTCAGCAAATGAGAATTACCATATTTTGTAAATGGAAATACCACTACTAAAAATAGAATGCTATAAATAGGATGATCTCATTTGTTTCCAAAGACTATCGATATACTAGAGCGATGAGAAAATAATAATAAAAGCGATATATTTCGTGGCAAACTTTTGGAGGTAAGGTTAGGAGTGTAATCTGTGAGTTATCTCAGGGTAAACGCTGCAGCCGTAAGTGCCGCCGGCAAGTATTCTCAGGACAAACGGGGAATGGGTTAAAGAATATATTTGGTTTCTTATATAAGTCCACAATTTTTATAATACTGCACTAAAGTTTCCTTTAAATGTCAAGTGCTTTGTGAATTGAAGGTTTAAAAATGTGCCAAAATAACTTAGTCTTCTTGGATCAGGAATTACATATGCAATCTTTTTATGTAAAAACTCATCCTCATTTCTTTAAAGGCAAATTGCCTTTAATCAATGAATAAAATGTTCTGTATATTATCAATTTAGTCTTCTGAGTCTAACTAAATGCAGATGCTCACTTTGGCTTTCCAATTAGTTTCAATTTAGACATGATTGAGGTCTTATAAAAAGGAAGATGGCTTGAGAGAGATGAGAGCTTCTCATATTTAAGTATCTCCATAAACCAACATGGCTATACAAGGAGTTCTCAGACAAGTTTAGATTTTAAAAGAACAATTATTTAAGACAGAAGGAAGCACATCCATAATTGAGAATTAAGAGTAACCTCAGTTGTCATAACTCCCCATGCAATAGGAGCTACAGGAATAATTAAGGCATAATGACGATCACACATTTGCCTTGGAGCCTTCATTAATTTTGATACTGCACTCCCTAAATTTCTTTTCTAAGGGGCCCAAGTCCTCTTAGGTAGTGGTCTCCAATCTTTTTGGTACTAGGGACGGGTGATCCTATGAGCATCTAATGCCTGATGATCTGAGGTGGAGCTGAGGCGTTTATGATAATATTAAGGAGTGGCTGCAAATACAGGTGAAGCTTCATTCACTATCCTGCCACTCATCTCCTGCTGTGTGGCCCAGTTCCCAACAGGCCACAGACCAGTTGGGGGTTGGGGACCCCTGCTCTTAGGCACTTGCTGTTGTCTTATTTTGCTGCTTACACTCTCTATATAAGACCTTTCTCAGTCTGGGAAGAGAATTCATGGTAAGTGATTATGGTTCATTCAGCCAACCTTAGATGGTCTGGCTTTTAAGTAACCATAGTTCTTTTGATTTTGTAAACCACTTTAATTTTCAACAGTTTAAATTTTATCGTTAGGCCACAGAGAAGTAATTAATTTTAAGTCAGGAAATTAACACTATCTTGTCAGTTTTTAGTTTTACTCTGTAATGTGGTGAATACATTCAAAGTTAGAAGTAGTAAGACAAGTAGACACAGATGCCAGTCAGGATATCATTGTAATAGTTCATCTATTACAGAAATGGTGAAGACCCAGAACCAAAATAGGCTCAGTGGGCTTGGAGAGAAATGAATGGATTCAAAATGTATTTAGAAGGTAGAATCAACAGGAATGAACAGTGGAATAAAATTCATCATTTATAGATATCACTTAGCCTTGTAACACTTAGCCATGTTAATGCTCATTTACGAGCTGTTCAAAAATTGTTAAAGTTTCAATTAAAAAAAAAGTTAAAGTTCATCAAATGAACTTTATAAATAAGTAGCCAATACTTATTTTGTTGAGGGGAAATCTGCAAGCACGATTAATAGCAATGGTAACATTTTCTTCTAAAGTTATATCAATGAATCTAATTCTATAAAGCCTTGTTCCTATTTTTCTAGTACATGAGATATAGAAGGAGGACACACACACAATGAATATTTATCAAGTGCCTGGGTAACATACTGTTCTTTAAAAAATAAAACAAAAACACACTGAAGCAGCAGGAAACTGACAGATTTAAAAAAGAAAAAAATATTTTCTATAATTTATTTGAAGCTATGAAAGTTATTGAAGTATAATACTTGCCTCGAACATTCCCCAACAGCTAAAATTATTTATGCCCAAGCAAGATACTGCACAGTGGTGAAACATATAAGGTTCACTGATTTTGAATATTCTATTCAAAACATCTTGAAAGGAAAAAAGGCTGTGCAGTTGACTATTTGAGCTAGAATGACTGAAGCATAAAGGAGAATAAGCGAAAAAGATGTTTGGATATTATATAAATATGGAATTTTATGTTCTCCCACAAAATATTCGACTTAAATTTAGGTATTATGAATTAATCTTGCCTATGTTATAAGCAATTTTTTAAACTCTGATGATCTCAGAGAAACTAACTAGAGAGTCTTAATTCTGAATTTAGAAATGTTTCCAATTATGTATATATCTTCATGCCAATATACAGGACGTTCATCTTGAATAGCTTTAATATCCTCATTAGTGGAATATATAATATGAATGATATGAATAATTAATAGAGCAGTATCTCTTAGAAATTATACAATTTTCCCTTCATTAATTCAAATGTGATTATTTTGAAAAAGGTCTTAATCTATAACGTCAACTCCTTTTGTTTAATTCCATTTTCCCCATCCTTTAGAGGATATCTCTCTGAAGAAGATTTTTTGGTATGTGCATTTTGTTTATGCTATGCATGCCAAATAGATCTCCCAAAATGAAACTATGAGCTCATTTGGAAGTAATTTTTTTTTTGTAGCACATGAATCAGAACTCTTATTTTCTTCTCAGCACTACTGGTATTTTATTGCTTCCATCTATAGTCCAATATGCTTTTAGTGCTAAGAACCCTGAGGCCAAACACACAAAGCACTAAGAAAACGGGAACTTCTGGAGATTACAATTTTTGTCTCTCTTTCAGGGTTCTTCCTTCCCCTGGGAGAGTGAAATCACTTTAGGCTAACTATGGAACAGGAACGTGGTGGGCACAAATGATTGACTCAAGTTGGTGATGTTGATTTAGGAGTGTCCGGCTTATAGGTCAGGTGTAAAACCCTTAAATCTGCTTGTCAAAGTCTGCTTGTCAAACTCCTATGGATTTTTCCAGAGTCTGCCGCAATGTCACTTTATGCAGGCTTCTCTGGCCAGCTCAGGCAGGGTTAGGCAGTTCTGCCTTAGTATTATTATAGTACTCTGACATATTCTTATCAAATTATATTGCATTTACTTGTCTTTCACTTATGTACAGAGAAAGACTATTCTCTTCCTTTTATTACTAGACTAAAGCATTACCAAAATTAAGTTGGTTCTCAATAAATAATAATTAAATGGATGGACAGAGAATGGCTGATACTCTCCATCTACGTAGCATAGATTACAGGGTGTTTTCACATAGTGGTGAGGAAGATAGGAATTACCATCCATATTTTATAGATGAGGAAACCCATATCCAGAGAGGTTACATGACCAGCTCAAGTTCAAAAGAGCTAATAGGTTGCACACCTAATTTTCATGCCAGTCAGTCAGTAATGATTTGTGGATCAAAGTGATAGCAGTAGTGTTTTATAAGACAGATGGCAATGACTGGCCAGGATACATTGAAAGAGCTGGTTACCTGTTTTGAAAGCTCTAAAACGCAATCTTAGCAGGTTCTCAAGAAGTTAAATGCACACAAAACCAGACTTCAGAATGTCAGTTTATTTACAATGAGGATGATTTGTGACAAATTATTTCCCTGTACTTAAGCTACATGCACAGTGAAGCCAGGAGACAAAAAAAATGTATCTTATTTATGTATGTAATACACATGACTCTATCTCTGAAGTTTTGACCATGACTCAGACTCCTAAGAAGGATTAGTTCTTAGAGATCAGTAGTATAATCCCTTCATTTTACTAAATGAATGAATGGATGAATGGATGAATAAAGAATGAGAGAGAGAGAGAGAGAGAGAGAGAGAGAGAGAGAGAGAGAAGGAAGGAAGGAAGGAAGGAAGGAAGGAAGGAAGGAAGGAAGGAAGGAAGGAAGGAAGGATAAAATAGCTAGAAAGATAAATGACTTATCTACAGTCACATAGCTTATTACTGATAGCACGAGAGTGCAGAATCAGGTCTTAATAATGATATCTTTACATTTTTTTTTAAAAACGAGTTATGATTACCAAGTTCTACAAGTATAATTATTAGCAAGCCTTCTAAGCATCTAATACGACTGAACATAGGCTGTCACACAGAAATTGTCCTAAATCAAATGCTGCAATATGAGAGAAGTATACCAAATTCTACTACGTCTGTATTGGGGAGATGAGGGGCACAGACTATTTTAGGATCCAATCCATGTTAAAACAAGGCACTTTTTAATAGAGATCGACAATATTAATTATATTTCTTTTCTCCATTCACCTATAGACATTGATGTTACAAAAATAATCTACTGGATTTATCTTTTCGATGTGTCAACTGAAATGTCTTTTCTAGCCCCATTTCTTTTCAACATACTTTTTTTTCTCTTTGAAAATAATACTGGATATTCATATGTTCATGTCATATTTATAAATTTTAAATTTTGAAAATAAATTGACTACTCATTAACAGAACACACATTACTACTTATTGGCCAGCTAAAAGTTTAAATACATGTTCTATTAAGAGATAAAGAGCAAAGACCAAAATAATTCCAAAATTTCAGCAAAAAGGAAAACAAGTGATTATACTTATGAAAGTTTTTGGACATAGAACCCAGAGCTGGTAATAACTCAAGCTGGGGTGCTCTGGGCTCCAGGTCCTAAGTCAGTAGATGAAAACAAATGCTTTCCACGAGTATATTTGTATCTGATAGATTGTACAAGTCACAACAAAATTGAATGATTTCATGGGGCAACACCATCAATTAAGAGAGGGAGCCTTATTTAGCAAAACTGCTCTGAGGACAGAAACATACCTCAAACTGCAATGTGTTAGTTTGCTAACTGATCTTTCTGTTGGAGATAACTGCTAAAATTCCTTCTTTAAAGTACATGAACTTTTGTTTGATATCACCTACTGTGCATATCTTTCTTTACTACCATCAGAGTCTGTAGTCTTCTATTCCTTCGCTGATGCAGAGAAGTATTTCCACAGCATCTATACAGCAAAGCTTTTGTTCTCCTCTAGCATCAGAACTGGCACACTAATTGCTCCCCTCCAATTAATGCTAATATTTGCTGTTATGCACAAGAGTTACGGTTTAAAATAAGAGCCCACGCTCTGAAAGAAATTTTAGGTATTCAAGGTCATTTACACAGTCTAATTTAGAATCAGTTCCTCATCTAGAATATGAAAGAAATTTGTTCATAAACCACAGCATCTTAAATATTATTTTAGATATGAATTTTTAAGCTAGGTCAAATTGTAATATTATGCTGTATAAAAATTGGCCATTTATGTACCAATTCATTCATTTTCCATACAATTTCAGTGGAAAAATTCCCATGTATACTTAAAGTTGAAGATAATTCATTTAGGTCCCCATTGTACATTAAGCAAGCCAACAATTTTTAACTATGTCACAGGTTTAAAATATCTGTCAATTCCTGTTACAGAGCTATAACATGAAATCAATATGGTCAATAGTTACATAAAATGTCAATAGAAGAAATTATTTAAAACAAAAGCAAGAGGCTTTTTAATGCATTAAGATGTATTACTCACCAGAAACAAAGTTCGGAAGTTGCTGAGATCACCAAAAAACTCTTCTATGCTCACTGTCTTAGAGTCAAAAATAAAGTATTCTCCAAGACTCTCATAGAGCTTTACCATATTGTTGTGCATGGTGAGCAGTTTTTCATACTGGTCTCTGGCAGTCTTTGTAAAGCTGTAGCTTTCTGTTAAGGAACATGAACCAATAGTACTTCAAAGGCAATCACTAGATGTTAAGGTTGAATTATATCACCATTTCTGTAAATACTTACATGTCACTTTGCTAGGGTTGCCATGACAAAATGCAACTGATTGGGAAGTAAACTACAGAAATTTATTTTCTCACAATTCTGGAGACTAGAAATCCAATATCAAGGTGTTGGCGAGTTTGGTTTCTTCTGTGGCCTCTCCCCTTATCTTGTTGTAGATGGCTGCCTTCTGTGTCCTCACATGGTGGTCTCTCTGTGTTGTCAGCGTCCTAATCTCCTCTTCTTATGAGGACACTAGTCACATGGGATTAGGGCCCACCCTTAGAACCTCGTTTTAACTTAATTACCTCCTTAAAGGCCCTATCTCCAAATAGTCACATTCTGAGGTTCTAGAGGCTAGGGTTTCAATATGTGAATTTTGCACAGACACAATTCAGCCCACAACAAATTACTGGAGTCATTATATCATTTAGTGAGTTTTGAAAAACTATAAATTAGGCATAAGAATTTAATGCATAACCCAGAACAGGTCTGCTAGTACAGGTTTGCTAAATGAAAACACATAAGTATAAATATGCCAAAACTGCTTCATATTTTTTTATGAACAAGGTAGGATAGAAACAAACACTAACAAAAAACTTAGAAAAAAAGTATAAATTCTCTTAATGTACATATTCTACATAGAGAGGTTACAGTAAATTCTATATGTAGATTATGAATAAATAGGTGTGTGTGTGTGTGTGTGTCTCTCCATCCCACATGAGGGGAAGGGAGAGGAAGAGGGAGGAAGGGAGAGGGGAGGGAGAGATTCTGCTATAGTTCTGGAACCTTAATCACCCCAACAGCTTATTCAAACCTAGATTCCTATTTGCTGAGCCTGAGCTCAAGAACCCGAACACTAATTTCTAACAAGTTCCCGGGTGCTGCTGAGGCTGCCAGTCCAAGATTACACTCTGAGTAGTATGCTCTAGAAAAACTACTTATCCAGATATTAATTACATCGTTGTTTTACAAATAGTATCAAAAAAGTGGTAACAATCACTACCAAAGCATAAAATGAACCAAATATATAAATGTGTCTGACTAAAGGAATCTCATTATATATAAATTTATACTTACAGAAAGAAATTATAATATTTTCTTCCTGATTATAGAAGATATATTTATAGAAAATTATCTCCTTAGGTGACTTAGAAATCTAAAAAACATAAATAAGTGAACTAAAATTTTCAACAACTCAGAAGCAAGTATTGTGAACATTTTGGGGCATTTCCTTCTGGTCTTTCTTCTATGGCTATTAACTTTTTTTAAAAAAAAATATTTAAATTAGTATCAAGTACACAGTACATTGGTTAGGCATCTATATAGTTCATAAAACAATCCCCCCAATTGCTCCCTCCCTTTTAAATGTTAGATTATAAAAATGCTTCAGAGAAAGGTAAGCAGGCTAACCATGAAGAATATAGGGAACTAAATCCACCTTCTAAAATTAGAATTAAATTTATTAAAAATCAATAATGATCACATAAGTAAAATATCTTTAAATAGAAAGGTAATAAACTTGGAATTGTAAAAGAATAATAGCACAGTTTGTGGCATGCTATTTTAAGATCCACCACAGTGTATTAATATTTTGTGATAGTATTATTTTATCAGATACTGATAATTGTGTCTTGAAATACTTGATTCCATAACACTTTCTGAATTCTTCAGTGTGTTTTATTATAACCTGGGGCCCAATTTATTTTCCATGGGAACATAGCTCTACCTATACAATGGAAGTCAATGGGGAAATCAGACCATTTCTGGAAAATTACTTTGCAGCTGATACTTATGGAATACATCATGATTTTAAAAGTGAGATGCCCCCCTCTACATATTTTCTTTCTTATGCTACTTAAGTATTGGCATCCGCATTAGCAATCCAACAACCTCTTCCCTGCTAATAAGTAACATTATACCTTTCAACCCTCAAGTTCATTTTGATGTCAACAGAACTGAAAGAATTAATGCATTTCTGACTCTTCTTTTACCAATGAAAATTATATGTAATACTACGTACACATTTTGATTTCACTTCTAAGAATATCACCATTTTTTTTTTTTTTTACTTTTTAAAATGTGTTAAACGTCCTATTTAAGAGTTATGGAAATAAGACAACACCCTTCATTTCTTAGCATGGAATGAAAGTGAGATTTTCGCTTTCTAGTCTCTCTTCCCTAAATAAAGAAAACTCATGCCAGAGACTTGCTAGGCAGAAAGAAACACTTTGCAAAGGTCACTTACTTGTACTCTATTTGCAATGCAAATTAATAAACTGTATATTTCAGAAGCCTCAACATCTGTACAGCACAGAGAAAAAGCCAAAGATAAAAAAGGTGAAAAACTGTTTCCCATTTATCATGACACAATTTTTCACCAGCTAAAATATGCCCATGTAGTGATACACAATTTCACAAATTTGTTTTCCTAGAACAAAAACTGATTTCAGAAATTCTGTGTGTGTACCGAAGTGAGACAATTTGAAAAATTCTGGGAACAGTTTATCTTAGAAATAATAAATGGACAGCAACCCAATTTCCAAGTTCTTCACTTATCTTCACAGTGATTACTTTGTAAAAGAAACAGCATGAGTCAGCACTGAATCTTTCACAGTTGCAACCATGATACCTAATCCTGCCTGGTACTGCAGGTAAAAAAGAACTAGACACTATCATTCCTTTTTCATCACTTGATTTCAGTTAGAAATTTTTATTTAATTTTTTTGAACAGCCACTAAATACGATATACTGGTTAGTACTATGTTAATAAGCACTGTGATGGATACAATAACATTAAAGCCTAATACAGACCTTGAAGAAGTTTATAATCTAATATTACAAATAATTCTACCATTATCAATTTGCATTTGTATAAGACTTTACCATTTTCGATATATTTTTCCTCCCATTATGCCCCGTATTCTTCATAACAACCTTACCAAAGAGGCAGAGAAATACCACTATTCAGATTTTAGGGTTGTGGAAACTAGAAAAAGGCACTCATCTATCTTGGGTTAGAATGTAGTGAAGTGTTGCAGAATATGCCACTCCAAAATATGCTTCTATGGCACAGGTTATTCTGAGCCGATTGAGAAACAGCAGAGATAGGAAAATTTCTGAGAATACTAAAAGTTACCCTTTTGAAAGGAATATTTACATTTATAAAGGAAATCTCCATTTGTGAGGGTGTCTCCCTCTCCTTACCAGGAAGAGAAGGATGAATCAATGATGAAATTGCAGATTTAAATCTGCACAACAAACCTTACTCTTTTTTTTTTTTTTTAATGGTGCTTTTCCTGGTAACTCTCCTCCCCCAATAACTGGTGTCTTCACACCTTTCTTTTATCTTTAGCTGGAGATGGTATTTAAATTGGTGATTTAGGCTACCTCAGGGAATTAACTCACTTTTACCAGGATATCTCCAAAGTATACATGAGGTGTGCATATTAATAAACTTCTGCTTAGTTTTTTCTTGTTAATTTTTTATTATGGGGGAAAAGAAATAAATGATATCTAAATTAGAAAGAAGTAAAACTGTCACTATTTTTGTATGCCATGATTTTATATATAGAAAACCCTAAAGATTCTGCTAAAAACAGAAATAACAAATTCAGTAAAGTTTCAGGGTACAGAATCAATATACAGAAATCTGTTGCATATTTATACACCAACAACAAACTATTAGAAATTCAGAAAACAATTTCATTTATGATTGTGTCAAAAAGCATATAATAACTAGAAATATATTTTAAAAAATAAGTGAAAGACCTGCATACTGAAAACTATAAGACATTGATGAAAGAAACTGAAGACACAAAAAGGTGGATATTCCATGCTCATGGATGAGAAGAATTAATTTTGTAAAAATGCTTACATTACCCAAAGCAGTGTACACATTCAATTCAATCCCTACCAAAATTCCAATGGCACTTTTCAGATAAATAGAACAAACAATCTTAAAATTTATATGGAACCAAGAAAGATCCCAAATAACCAAAGCAATCTTGAGAGGAAAAAAAAAATGATGGAGGCATAATGTTCCCTGATTTCAATTATTTTTACAAAGCTATAGTAATCAAAACAGTGTGATACTGGCATAAAAACAGGCACATAGATCAATGGAACAGAATAGAGAGTTCAGAAATAAACCCACGCCTGTATGGTTAATTAATTTATGACAATGAGGCAAGAACATACATGGAATAAGGAAAGTCTTTTCAATAAATGGTATTGGGAAAACTGCACAAGAATGAAACTGGACCACTGTCTTATACCATACAAAAAAAAATAATTAAAAACGGATTAACGAACATAATAATTTGTATGGGTCCAGAATGAGTATCCACATCAAATTATTTAAAGCTAAAAACAATTAAAGTCCAACAAACTGAAGAAGAGTTATGTATGATTGTTTGTTTGTTTTTACCTCCTTCTTACCTATCTAAAGGAATTCAGATAAAAAACATGTTTCAGGAAGGTAGGCTTAGCCTATTCACCTTAGCACATGTGAATTGAGTGCAGCAAACAGGGAAGATCCATGCAAGAATATGTTTGTTAGATGTGCCCTGTTGTTTCTGGGTGGCCCAGCAAGAATTTACCACATATTTGCTCATTCTCATCTACTGGTGAATTACCTCTTTTCCCTTTCAAGTCCCAGAGCCCTACCTACCACTCCTTACTCAAGAATGGCATATAAGCCTCAAGTACCCAATTGGGCCCAATCATCAGGGCAAAAAGCAAAGAAGTAGAACTGGATAGCAGAGAAACAACAGTTGATTTTTACCATCAGCAGGTGCAAAACAGAGGCTGAACCGCAGTCTCCAACCCACAACCCAGAGCTCACCTCCCCGCATACCCTACGAGACTGATTACCCCGGAGCCCCAGGGGAATCTGAGCAAACACTGCTGACACTGTCGCTAACACTGACAGGAACTGAAACTGAGGGTAGCAAGCATGATTAAATATCTATGAGAAAATAAAAAGGCATTTTTAAGGCTTTATGTAAAGCAGGGATCCAAGAGGCTTAGACGCCACCTACTGGAAACCAAAAGAAAAATACCTTTTTTTCAGCAGGCTAAAGAGAGACCTTTATATAATAAATCTTCTTTCTGGAAAAACAAAAAGTAAAAGTCCAAGACCAGATGGCTTTACCAGTGAATTCTATCAAACATTCAAAGATTTAATACCTATTCTCTTCAAACTCTTCCAAAAAATCAAAGGGAAGGCAATACTCCCAAACTCATGTTATGAAGCCAATATTACTCTGCTACCAAAATCTGGTAAGGATTAGACAAATAAACAAACAAAAAAAAACTATAGACCAATATTTCTAAGAACGCAGATGCAAAAATCCTAAATAAGATACTAGCAAACCGAATACAGCAACATATTAAAAATATTATACACCATGATCAAGTGGGCTTCATCCAAGGGGCACAGGGATGGTTCAATATACGCAAATCGATTAATGTGATACGCCGCATAAAGAAATTAAAAAATAAGAATCGTTTAATCATATCAACGGATGCAAAAAAAGCCTTTGAGAAGATACGACATCCATTTATGACCAAAACTCTTAACAAAATTCATATAGAAGCAAAGTACCTTAACATAATACAAGCCATCTATGACAAACCCTCAACCAACATTATACTGAATGGTGAAAACCTAAAAACCTTCCCTCAAAGATCAGGAACAATGCAAGGTTGTTCATTATTGACACTGTTATTCGATACAATATTGTGGGTCTTAGCAAGTGCAATCAGACAAGAGAAAAATATAAAAGGCATCCAAATAGGAAACGAAGAAGTCAAACTGTCACTATTTGAAGATGACATGATTCTCTATATAGAAAACCCTAAAGACTCCAGAAGAACACTACTCGAAACAATAGGCAAATACAGTAAAGTTTCTTGATACAAAATCAATGTTCGAAAATCCATAGCGTTCCTATACTTTAATAATGAATTGGCAGAAGAAGTAGAAAAAACAATTCCTTTTGCAATTGTACCAAAAAGAAAAAAAAATTGGAATAAATTTAACGAAACACGTGAAAGACCTATATAATGAAAACTACAAAACCCTATTAAAAGAAATCGAAGAAGATACAAAGAAATGGAAAGATATTCCGTGTTCTTGGATTGAAAAAAATCAACATAGTTAAAATGACCTTATTACCTAAAGCATTATACAAATTTAATGCAATCCCCATCAAAATCTCATCATCATTTTTTTAAAGAAACAGAACAAAAAATCATCAGATTTGTATGGAAGCACAAAAGACCCCGAAATGCCAAAGCCATCCAGAGAAAAAAGAACTAGGTTAGAGGCATCACTCTGCCCGACTTCAAATTATACTACAAAGTGACAGTAACCAAAATGGCATGGTATTTGCCGCAAAACAGATGCACAGACCAGTGGAACAGAATTGAGAGTCCAGAAGTAAACCCATATTTACATGGGCAAATAATTTTTGACACAGAAAGTCGAAAACATAGTGTATAAAGCAAAGGCTCTTCAATCAACGGTGCTGAGAAAACTGGAAAGCTACCTGTAAAAGAATGAAACTAGACTCTTGTCTCTCATCACACACCAAAATGAACTCAAAATGAATTAAGGACCTGAATATAAGACCTGAAACAATAAAATGCATAGAAGAAAAATAGGAACTAAAGACAAGGACCTTGGACTTAAAAAAGGATTTTATTACTTTGACCTCAAAGGCGAGGGAAGTAAAAGCTAAAATAAATGAATGGGACTACATCGAACTAAAAAGTTTCTGCTCAGCAAAAGAAATCAACAAGGTAAAGGGTGAACCATCTGAATGGGAAAATATATTTGCAAGCAATGTCTCTGATAGGGGCCTAATATCCAAAATATACTAAGAACTCATACAACTTAACAACAATAACAACAACAACAACAAAAAACAAATGATTCAACCAAAAAATGGGCAGAGGACCTGAACAGACACTTTTCCCTAGAGGACATACAAATGGCCGACAAATATATGAAAAGATGCTCAACATCGCTAGCTATTAGGGAAATGCAAATCAAAACCACAATGAGATACCATGTCACACCTGTTAGGATAGCTATAATCAACAGGACAAGTAATAACAAATGTTGGAGAGGATGTGGAGAAAAAGGAACCCTCATACACTGCTGGTGGGACTGCAAATTGGTACAGACACTATGGAAAACAGTATGGAAGTTCCTCAAAACTCTAAGAATTAACCTACCATATGATCCAGCAATCCCTCTACTGGGTATTTTCCCCAAAGACTTGAAAACCCATATCCGAAAAGATAGTTGCACGCCGAGGTTCATAGCAGCATTATTCACAGTGGCCAGTGTATGGAAGCAACTGAAGTGTCCTACGGTAGATGAATGGCTAAACAAGCTGTGGTACATATATACAATGGAATATTACTCAGCCATAAGAAGAGATGAAATACTGTCATTTGCGACTACTTGAATGGACCTCAAGATAATCGTGCTAAGCGAAATAAGCCAGATCGAAAAAGTTGAATCGCATGATATCACTTATATGTGTGATCTAAACCTGAAAGAAACAAATGAACAAGACAAACAGAGACTCATGGACATGTAGCTGAAGGAAATTGGACTTTGGGTGGTAAACACAAAATAGAATATATAGATGTCAAATTATAATGTATACCTGAAGATTATACAATTGTATTAACCAATGTTACCCCAATAACCTTAATTCTTTTAAAGTAAAAAAAAAGAAAATAAAGATGTGATACACATACATGCACACAATCTAATACACTCAGCCATGAAGAATGATGGAATCTTGACATTTGTGACAATGCGGATGGACCTAGAGAGTGCTACACTAAATGAAATAAATTAGACAGAGAAAGACAAATACCATATGATTTCACTTACATATGAAATTCAAAAACAAAATAAATTAATGAACAAACCAAAACAAAACTCATAGGTACAGAGGACAGATTGGTGGTTGCCAAAGGGGAGAGGTGGTTGGGAGTGGGTGAAATGGGTAATGGGGATCGAGAGGTACTAACTTCCACATATAAAATAGGTCATGGGGGTGTCATGTATAGGATGGTGACTATAGTTAATAATATTATATTGCTACTTTGAAAGTTGCTAAGAAAGTAAATCTTAAAAGTTCTCATCACAAGAAAAAAAATTGTGACTTTGTGTGGTGATGGATGCTAGCTGAACTTATTGTGATGATCACTTTGCAGTGTATACAAATGTTGAATCAGTATGTTGTACATCTGAAACTAACATAGTGTTGTATGTCAATTATACTTCAATTAAAAAATCCAACCTGAGGTAGCTATAATTCATCCATAGGCATGTACTTAAATAGAAGGTAAATTATTTTCTTTACACTTTTAGTATATTATCTATTGACTTTTTTTTTGTAATTGTACCTGCCTGAACATAAATTAGTTGAAGTTAGGTGTTGTAACCTTTGCCTTCTAACTGATAAAATAGATGATGGGGTTCAGAATATGCTACCCCAAAACATAGCACTATGGCATATTGAATATTTTAAGCTGAAGGCCTTTGAGAAAATAGAAGAAGCAGAAGGCCACTCTGACCTTCTCTTGGCACTCCTCTCCAGAAATAAGTCATAAGGCCTTCGTGTGAGAGGGGCCTTCTTATATCCAGAGGAAAGGACCATCTTTATCTCCAAGATGGAGGGACATCAAGAAGAATCCAAATGAAGGGGACTTGCTAAGTTCCCCTCAGTTTATTACGCTTACCTCGTACTCTTCACCCTATCATATCTTTCCATGACTTTCCACTCTTTATCAATCCTAGCATAAAAATTCTCAGGTCTAATGATTTCTTTGGGTCTTAATTTCCTAATAAAGGCTACCATGTCACATGAAAGTTACATTCAATAGATTTGTATGTTTTTCTCCTGCTAATCTATCTTTGCCAGTTTAAATTTTGGACCTGGCCATAGACCCCAAAACAGATGAGTGAAACTTTTTCCTCTCCTTCATAGTATTACTCCATCAAATACTTGGCAGAGAAAACTGTTTATCATTATACTTAATCTTGATGTAAAGAGTAATTAACACAGAACGCTTGTTCCATTAGAACTGGAATAAGTATTCACAGAGCACTGGGGATGAAGTTTATGTATCTCATAGCTAATTAAGTCAAATCTGTTTAAAATTCCTCATCTTTGTAGGCAGTGTATTAGTTATGATTTTAATAAAAAAACTTGAAATTTTAAATAGCATTGCTGCTGGATTGTTGAGAACATGAAAAAATCAGCTTGAGATCCACTTAACCTTCACACAAGCTTTAGTTAGCAACATGACATACTCATTTAAATAAAAGAGTCACAAATATACAACCTATTGAAGAATATAGAAAGCATTTCCTCTTTCCATGACCTGTCAAAAAGATTCCTCTGAATGCTAAAAAAAATATTAATTTTTCCATGTAATTTGAATACATCATTTTTAGTAAAAAGTTGTTAGTATTTCAAAAAATTTACCTTAAAACAATATTAAGGCATATTAAAGTAGCTGAAATGTACTTACAAATAACATTATGTGATAAATATGTGTCGACAAATACTTTAAAATGTGAAACATTAACAAGGACAATATGGAATGCATATATTAATTTTCATTTGGATTCAACATGGTACTTTAAAATAATCCAGAATATAGACTAAAAATCTTCAAAAAATCAGATTACAAAATATAGGCATAGGGTATTTAAACAATATAACAAAGATAGCATAGTCAATGAGGGATTTTGAAACAAAATTCCCAGTTTTTAACATATAGGAGGCAATTATGTTAATGGGAGATGGAACGATTTTGTAATGGCCACACTTTTCCACAAATGGCCTAAGTCAGCTGGGTATAAAGAAAATGCTTTTAAATCAGCTTCCAGTTAAAGCCACAAATTCGATGGTTATTATAGAAGTAAGGGGTACACTCAGCACTCTTACTTTTCTCTATTCCCATTCATTACTCACTTCCTTGTGTCTTTTGTGCATATTTCTTTTCACCCTCCCTTGGAAGACAGAATCTATCTTTGCATTCTTAGAAACCCAATAGAGTGATCTTGCCATTCATTTAGTCGAACAAATATATAAAGTGCCTACTATGTTCCAGGTATCTTCTAGGTGCTTAGGATATAGTAATGAATATTCACATAAAGTCACTAGTCACTGCCTTCACGGAGATTACAATTTAGCGGGAAAACATACATGAAACAAATACATTTTAAACAATCTAAATTACAAATTAAAGAATTTTGATTGCAAAGCATAGGTTGTTAAAGAGTGTTATATTTGGAAGACCTAGTAGACTTATTGGGGGTGTGGGTGGCCCTCTTGAAGGATGAAACATTAAAACTGAGACCTGAAAGGAAAATGCCAGGAGAAGGAGCACTGGGGGAGGGTGAGTGGAAGCTCTGCAAGATATTAAATATTCTAGACATGCAAAGAAGAAAAAAAGGCCTGGAAACCTAGAGCTTACAGAATAAGTGGGAGACAGGAGGGAGACAGTTTCTGAGGTACATAGGGGCCAGATTCTACAGGTCTCTTGACATTTTGAATTTTTTCCTCAGAAAAATATAAGTCATTGAAGAGTTTTAAACAAGAAAGTGATAAGATCAGATTTCTTTCGCATAAAGGCATAAAAAATGCTATCTTAAATTAACACAGACACATACAACATACACTAACAATGATAATAAAAAAATCCTGGAACTAATGGAATATAGAATACTGTCTGAATGATAGTAAGTCTAGTTAGTAGATCCAAACTACTGATGAGAAGTAGATATATTATATAAATATCCAGTTAAAGTATATCTGGTAAGTTACTAAGAATATTACATAGAATCAAAGGAAGCTAAAAAACAGCAGGTATTAGGCAATACATAACTATTGAGATTGGCACATAAATAGTTGTGTTTAGAGTAACAGAAGAGTTATGATTATAACATTTTGAGATTGATGTGTATATTTTGGAATGTCAGTATTATTATTTAATATTCAGAGTATGCATACACAGATGTTAATGAGATCAAGTCCTACCTCCAGCCCTACCTCACATTCAGCTCTCAGTGTCATTTATCCTGTGGCTACAATGTATAAGAAATTGTGAGAGATTAAGTAGAGAAAAAGAAAGTAAAGTGATAAGACATGGCTTCTAACCATCACCGAATTTATAAACTAGTGTTGGGAGACAGATAAATAATAGCAGAGCAGCAGTAGCAGGAACTAATGTTTACTGAATTCTTACAATGAATCAGACTCTGAGCTAAATGCTTTATAAGCCTTGTCTTATTTAATCCTCCCAATGGTCTTATGACACATATATACTATTAGTAACTCCATTTTCACATGATGAAATTGGCTTTGGGGAAGTCACTGACTTTCTGTGTGACATCTTTATAGTAAGGAGTGGATTCAGGATTTGAACCTGGGTACCCTTCCCCACGACCCCACAATACAAAACTACGCATTTAACCAGCATGCTTATTTTCTTTTGTTTGAAAAATAAAGAAAAGTGTGTGGCAAAATAAACTAAACTCCAAGAAAGATGTGGAAACACACAGAAAGGAGTGATTCTGAGATTATTGGGAAAGGTTTCAGAAGAAAGTAACTTTCCAGTTCCATCTGGAGGTATGGAAAGGATTTCCCTACCCAAAGAAGAAGACACCCCAGGCAATGAGAATAACATGAGCAATGGTATAAAAATATCTAGAATTATCAAGAAACTTTTACTATTCTGAGGTAACATAATTTGGGGACACAAGGAGATGCAGAGGAGATGCCTGTCATGAGTAGCAGAACAAGCCACCCTAATAACATATACCTCTTTGGCATGAGGGTTATTTTGAGTTGAAGGCACTTGCAAAAACAGCAAATGCAGAGAGAGGCTTTCTCTGAACTCCCCTTATTTGTTTAAGACAGATCCTCTAAAAGAAACTCAATTGTCATAAATCTTCGCCCCAGGGTTTCATCGACCAGAGAAGGTTGCCTTTAATCACAGGAAAGGAGACTATAAGTTGATCTCAAACTTTGTCATACACTATTATACTTCCATCTATTCTTCTAAGGGGCCATTCATCTTTTCTAAAAATCCTTTACTCTCCTCCAAGTGGTCTACAGCTCCTCTCCACTTCTCCTATTAAGATAGTATATGAGCTCTCAAATCTCATAATCTCATTGTTTGCTTGGGTGTTCTCTTTTTCCCTTTGTGATGTCCCTGTGCATATATCAAAAATTAATAAATCTGTATACTCCTTTTCCTGTTAATCTGCCTATCGTCAGTTCATTTCATAGACCTGGTTATTGAACCTACACCTAGAAAGGTGTAAAATGCATGTTAAAGTTTTCGAGTTTACTTTGTAGGCAATGAGTAATCAATGGTTTTTATATAGAAGAATAATATGACCTTACATGTTTGTAGGAATCTAACTCTGGTGACAGTAAGAAGGATGGTTTGGAGAAGTGAGACACTGAACCCTGGGAGAGCACCTAGGAAGCTAACAGAGTAACACTGAATAGAAAGCAAAAAGTAGATATAAGAAATATCGAGGAGATAGAGACCATGGGATGTGGTGACTGACTAGATGTCAGTGGTTAGAGAGAGAGAAGTATTGAGGATACCACTTAGGTATTCTAGTCCACCTGACTCAGAGTATGCTTGGTGTTTACTTGTTCTTTAACAGAACTTAGGAGACAAGAAAGGGAACATTATTTTGGGTGGGGGAGGAAGGAGGGAAAATAATGACTAGTTTTCAACACAGTGAGCTTGAGATATCTATGAATAGATATCTACATTTGTTTTCCTACATTTATTTACAAACATTGTGATGGTCATATCTAACAGGCAGTTGGAAGTCAGTGGGTTTTTGATATCTTGGAGATCAGCTTGGGTGGCAACAGTGAGAACTGCAAAGCAAAGAAAAATGGAGCAAAGACTTCCTCTTTTCCAATCAGATCTAGATCAGAATGGTGCCTTAATAGTGCTCCCTTAACACTCTTGTTGGTGCAATAAACATGCCTTTCATCTGAATATGTTTGGTCTTGATATGCACCCCTGAAAATAAAGAACATCCTGGACTTAAAACTTTAGCTAAGAGAGTAAAATATCAGATCCCACAGTCTGTGCTAACAGTTTCCAATGATTAGAAAAGATCATTTTACTACAAATGTCAATGAAGCAAAATATGTAGTGTGAATTTGCCAAAGGATATATCCCCGGGGAACGGAGTTTTATTGTTTTGGGTAGTGACAGAACTGAGTTTAAGACATATTATGACAGACTCAAGAATAACTGTAAACAGTTATAAAATTCGTTAAAAATGGTGGTGCCAAGTATCTGAGAATCCCTGTTTCATCATTTTTGTGTGTACTCTTTGTAATTTTTATTTTTTAAATTTTTACTACACAAGTACTTCTGCTATGTCTGATGCTTTAGAATGAAAATCTAGGTATTTGGGATTGTTCACTGTAAAATAATTCTCTAAATTCTTTGGGCATTTTATTTTTCTAGTTTCTTATATTTGTTTTCAAATGCCTATTTTGGGTTTGGGGATTATTAGACTGACTTGTAGATAGTTTCCAAACATGCATTTTCAATCCAAACAGTAGTTTCAAATTCAGCTGAAAATGCTATATTATTTTTTGTTTATCTTTCCTTAACTAAAATCACCAGTGAGGTAAAGAAGTGTTATCAAAAAAAAAAAAAAAAGAAAAGAAAAAAGAAAAAGAAAGAAAAGAAAAATCTTCTAAACCAAGTTGACTCATCCAGGTAAGAGGTATTTGAATAAACTATGAACTGAGGTAACATATTTAATCCCTTTTTTGCATGGAAAGGGTGGGTCTATAGAATTCACTTTTCACAGAAATGAAAATGGAGAGACTAAAGTAGAAATTTTGTAAGATTCCTTCCAGCTATAAAGTGACAGATTCTATAAGTATTCAGGTTAAATAGAAGCATGAGCATCTTGAGAAACAGTAATTAAAGTGCTTGGATTTCTTTAATGGAGGTACTTGAATATATTATACAAGCTAGTTGCTTAATTTTATACTAAAACTTTCTATTCTAGATCAAAAGTAATTGGTGGTAAAATATATATTTTGTGCATTTTTTGTATTTCCTATGATTTCTAAAATAAGGTTAAGGGCCTAATAAGTACTTGGCAACTTCATCCTGAATTTAAGCTATAATAAACTATCTCAAAGGCAGACGTGTTACTCTAAAATAAATAATAGCACTGAAACACTACTTTATGTTTCTAACACCATGGCTTATTGAGGACTCATATCTTGATTTGTGCTGTTTGCCGTTCCTGACATTAGAAGTCTCTCAAAAACTTTTTTTTTTTTTTGCACCACATTTCTAGGCTTTTGGCAACTCTTTATCTATTTTTAAGGTTCTCTAAACATATATGCATTTATGTGTATGTATATATGTATGTACCTACACATGTATGTAGTATGTGTATATACATATGTAAGAATTTATTAATTGTACTTTAATGCTAGTAGGTGCTGTGTTTTTTTCTAGTATCAATTTAATGTTTACCTTAAATATGAAATTGCATTAATTGTGAAAGACATTTTTAGATTCTTTCTATAGAAGAAGCTATTCAAATACAGTGGCTTTACTTCCAAATAACATATTCTTTCTTTTCTTTCTTTTGTTGGAAAGATAAAAATGTGTCCTGTGAAATTTTTCTGCTTGAGGAAAACAAACAATAACAAATAGCTTCAGTAGTGTTCAGTCTGTGACATGGATATAAAGTAGGACTGCAGATCTATCTTTAATGTATTTGCTGCCTCTAAGTGTTTCTGACATCTCAAAAAATTATGTGATCTTAGGAATCGTATGTGTTTCAATGTCAATGTGTTATTCAAAGCAAGAACTTGGACTGAAAAAAGAAGGCAGGATCTCAGATATTTGCACTCCCACGTTCATTCTAGCATCATTCGCAATAGCTAAGAGGTGGCAAAAATCTAAATGTCTATCAATACATGAATAAAGAAAATGTGGTATATTTACACAATAAAATATTATTCAACCATTAAAAAGAAGGAAATCTGTCATATGCTACAACATAGATGTAACTGGAGAACATTATGCTAAGTGAAATAAGCCAGAGAAGGACAACAAATACTGCACGATACCACATATATGAGGTATCTAAAGTAGTCAAACTTATAGAAGCAGAAAGTATAATGGTGGTCGCCAGGAGCTTGTGGGGAGGGAAAATGGGGAGTTGCTGTTCAATGGTATAGTTTCAGTCATGCAAGATTAAAAAGTTCTAGAGATCTGTGGCAACACTGTGCTTATAGTTACAAATATTGTATTGTATTGTACACTTAAAAATATGTTAAGAGAGTAGATCTCATATTACGTGTTTTTTACCATGTTAAAAAAAAAAGGCAAACTTCTATTTAGGTCACTAATTCTATACACACACACACACAAATACATGATGAATCCAAATTTTTACTTGTATATCTGAGTAGTCTCCGGGTTCATCCAAGTTCAAGGTAGAGGGGTCAGTGACTGTCTCTTTCTCCCCTTGCAATTTAGTTCACAAAGACCTTGCTTAGGAGCAAAGGGGGTGTGTGTGTTTGTGTGTGTGTGTGTGTGTGTGTGTGTGTGTGTGTGTGTGTGTGTGTGTGTGTGTGTGTGAATAGAGGGAGGGCAGGAAAAAATGCCAGTGGATGTACCTAGATAGACTTTGAGACATATTTTAGAGCTACTTTGTGACAATACCAAGAGAAGACTTGTAAGTGTTAGGCAGTTACCTAGGGAACAGCAATAGAATTAGAGCTATAGTGATAATAGAAACATTCTATGATTAAGCTGACTATAAGCAGAGCACCTGGCTGGCTCCCTCCTGTATGCTCTCCCCTTTGTAACACCCAGGTTCCCTGGAAGACATGTTGCTGCCTGAGAATACTGAAAGTCGTCATTGGCTGGTCTAAGGAAATTCTGATGTAGAGATAAGTTGCAAATAAGTGATGGGACACTTATACAATTGTTAATGTATATTTCTATTGTATATTAATACTTGAATCACCCTGATATAAGTTTAGTATTTTTTTTTGTTATCGTTGTTTTTAAAGTGGGTATTTTCCTTTAGCATCTCAATGTATTCTCATTTTAGTGAGGACAATAGTGGGGGCAGGGAGTGAGTTTTACTCATTTATATATACAAGCAAAAATACAACTCTTTTATCCACAAATGCCCAGGCATTGTCAAGACATAACAGCAAAGTGTCCCAAAATGTTAGATTGTTAGCTACTTTGCATAAAACACATATCCAAACACATATTAACTGAACAGCAGATGGCAGAGAAAAAAAAAATCATTTAGATTGCAGTGTGGTTGAAACATACTCAGTAAATTCTGTAAAGATGGAAACCTGGGCATAAGATACACCATATTGAGTAAGCAAATGGAAAGTCTAATCCGATTCTTTCATCTTTACTGCTTTTGATTTACCCTTTTTCTATAAATATATTATAATTTTTATCATGATGCCTTAAAGCTATTTTCTGATGGAAAGCGGGGGGGGAGGTGAAAAGAATATGTTTATATCATAATAAATCTTGGGAAATACTTAATCTAGGAATAAAGACTTTTAATGATGTACAGTGCTTCCTAACACTCATTAGTGGATAAAAATTAATTTAGATAAAAATACTAATGTACTAGCAAAAAATGAATATGGCTATATAGTCTAATATATATGAGAAGTTTCTTGAGCTCATTTTACGAATCAAATTAATAGAATATTTATATGTTTAAATATTATTTAGCTTATAAATTATTTTTCCCAAAGTAAAATAAAAGTAGAAAATAATAAGTATCTCAAAAGAACATTTGGGAAATAATTTAAATATTTGCATATTTACTACTAATTTAGAACTTTCAGTGAAAATGACATTTTATTTAAATTAGATTTAAACTGAGATGCATAAAGTAAACAGGAGCATTGACAGATTCTAGATCAAGAAAAAACAATAATCTAATACTTAAGGAGTTAATAGTATACTTTTAGAATAAAATGATGATATGATTAAAGGAGACTGCAAAATACTATACATATACATGTTTTGATATTATTACAAAATGAGAACACTCACATGACCCAAGCTAACAACTGGGAAGAAAAGTCATTGCTTCTGGAAGGGCATCTTTGCTTTTTGATGAATTAAGAATGAGTTAAATGGATTGTAGGTAAGGGTATGAAAAAATGCTATTTAAAAAGGTAATATAAATATTAGGAAAATATTAACTTTGAAAAAAGATTAAATGCCTAACACAGAAATTTCATAAGCCCTCAGACAGTTGTCCAAAAAATTAAAACCAGTTGAACATTCTTATATTTTAGACTGCAGGCACAGACATTGATTATAGTATAATTATTTAGTTTATAAGTGGCGGGGAACCATTCTCAACCAGGTTTTCAAACTGTCCAATTAAACAATCTCCTTCTCTTATTGCTCTTCAGGACAGGTGTGCATCAATTACTACGGCAGGCTGTGAGCGAATTTTTGCTATTGTGATGCTGTTTAATATATGCACATTTGCCAAGCAGGAGGATATTAATCAATCATGGAGAGTCACTGAGTACAGCTCAGCACACACAACTGCAGACCACATCTTGCTTTCCTTTGATGACACTTGGCTGAAACCTTAACTTGAGCAGCAACGTTGTCCTTGTGAGACTAGGTTTTGTGCCATTCTGGACAAGCTGAAAATGGTATTGTCACAGTTCATTATAATTTTCATAGCAGCCATCTCACAGGCCTAAGAAGCAAGTTTGTTTTGTATGCATAAAAGAAAGTCCCAAGTCTCGGGCAGGTGGGTAGGTGGTTATTTCTGGCTGCAATTTTGCTAAGTTTCTAAATCAGTCCTGCTTTAATTAGGAGCTTTCCTTCTGAGTTATTTTGATGCTAATAATATATGGCTGTCGCATTCCTTGTACATGTTCCCAAACAGCGATACAAACATTATTAAATCTAATCAGTGTTTATGGAGTATTCCATATGCTACCCACTGTGAATCTTTCGAAATGTCATTTTATTGGATAATGCATAATGAAAGGTTGGTATGTACAATGACATGCTTTTGTTCCTTCGATGATTTTTATGAAAGATTTGCTACAGATGGTAGCTGCTTTTGATTTATATTTAACTGTATTTATAAAAGAATATTTTATTGATTAGATTTCTATATAATGTATATTTAAATTCACAAAGCTTTTTCAACTCCAAAGAGGACAATAATCAACCTTCCCTTGACTAAATTAAAGAACAGAAACAATGCTGTAAATGACTAAAATACCTAAAGTAACATTAGGAAGAAAACCTAAGTAATGCAAAACTTACTCTTGCCTAAGACATCTAAGTGACTGCCCAGACTGGATCACTGCTGTGCATTACACTATAACGTCCTTCCTGCTCTCTGTATTAACATCTACTAGTAATATTCAATCTGGCCATTAAAAATAATTCTAACCAGATGGTCTTATATTCCTGAAGATGTATACATGTATTTTCTCTCCCTGAGCAATGCTATCAAGTATATTACGTCTCTAAGAAGCAGAGTAGCAGATGCAGACCGTGCACTAAGGAGGCACATCATCAACCTCAGAAGAGTCTGCTCACTGCTCATATGCACAAAGCAGACAGTGTAACTTCTTCATTCACTTCTTCCATAGCCATGTGCACAAATAGCGATCACCATTAGGGGCATTGTCTTTAAACTCTAAGATGAGTGATATATGTTTAAGAAAAACAATTTATTTTTATAGCTTTCCAGCAGTTTCATCACTGCCTGAAGAGAAGATATAGAAAGAGTTGGCCAGTGCTGTTTTCCTCTGGACATTGATAAATTTGAGTCTTAGCTTCATAGGCTTTTTATATTGCACTATATGTAAGTTCTTCCAGATCTCACAAACCTTTGTGTTTGAGTACAGACTATCAAAATACGTCTGTTAGATGAGACAGAAAAACAACAGGAGCAAACATTGAGATGCCATCATTAAAAAATACAAGAGATGAAAAGCAAAAAATATTTTTGTAAAAGACAGATTTTAAAAATTTATTATTTGACTAGTTTATTATACCTACTGTGAATATGGGGGTTGACTGTTTTGTCATTTCACTGATCTTATGATGCTTTCCAATCACTATGGCATTCTTTCCTAAGATGTTATTTAATGTTAGTGAGCTATAAAGGGGTTTCTCCTTTTATTTTTCTTTCTGCAAATCTATCGTAAAAAGCACTAGAAGTGTGTGATTTCTTTACTGTTTACTTTTATAGTTAAAAGGACATTCAAAGCCTGGCAGGCAGGTACTGTTTTTTATAGTTAATGAAAGGAATTTTATATGAAATGACAGTTGCATTTGCCACCTGAAAACATTAAGTAGTACATAGATTTTTAGCTACATGAGGTATTTTTTGCTCCATATTTTTAGCTTCTATATAGAAGTAAACAAGATACAACTCTTCTCATAAGCCCCACATCACCTACTGCCAAAAACTTGCCACAACCATTAGGAAAAGCAGCTTCCCTGACAGGAAATCATGGAAGTCTTTGGATTACCCATGAAACACTAGTTATCTCCTTAAATGTTTTATGAAAAGCAGAGTCATCTTTAGGCACCAAAGGGTAATTGTTTCCCCTTAAAATTGGTTATTAGCAAAGTCAAATTTTAGCATTTAGATTCTGAATATACAAACACGGGCCAAATTTTAGAATTAGATCCAATAAGTTAACTTGATTTTGGCCTGCGAAGAGCCTCCCTTTTCTATGCTTGCTGTTTAAGGACTGGGAAAAACTTAAGAATCAATATTAAAACATCACTACCTACAAAGACATATCATTATTTACAGCAAATACTAGAGTTGCAAAAGACCTTTTGCTATTATCAACCTATTTTTTAGTCTGAAAGAAAATCTCAAAGTACCATCTCTAATCTAACTTTTGATTTTGAGTGGTAGCTTTCCAAAACTGTCCATATTAAACCAGTGGCTAAGAGTCAGCAGTGCTTTCTGGTGTGTTTTGTTTCCATGTGCCTTCTGGCACACACATGTAATTTTGTGCTTCAAGAAGTTAGCACTTCATGAAAACAGAGACAAACAGTTATAAAATATACACCAGTGCCCTTTGGAAGGAATTAAAAAAATGGCCTTTCCCTGTAGCTATTTCCTTTCCTTTTGGCATTGCCCCTTCTATATCCTATGCGTAGCTTCCCCTCTTACTCACGAAATATTTTTTATTTCTTTTGTACTCTTTCTCCAAAGAATCACATGCTTAAACTTACAGGAATGTGTCATGAATAATATGACCAAGCTTCAAGTACATTTTTTAAACTGCATTCAAACGAATAAGAATAAACTCAGAAGAACATTGTCTCTAATTTACAAACTATGTCGACTCTTTTCTGTCCTGAAAGTATGCTTTACAATCTTCAAAGGGGTCTCAAAGGGAGAAATATAAATAATATATTTTCATTAAATACAGTGGGACATGTATTTGATGAATACATTAAAATTTAGTTACAATTAAAATTGCAGCTCTACTTCTGTGGGTTTTTGCATTTGACACTAACATTTGTTTATCTGAATACTTCATTAAAATTGTGTCTCTCCAAATTAAATCACATGCAAATATATTTCTAATGATATAAATTAGTATGGCATTTGTTTAAATATGGCTAATATCGAAACAATTTCCTGTATAATTTTCAACCAGGATTGGAAGGCAACTTTAAAGATCTGGCAAGTAGTATTTTAAAACACATATCTATGTAAATGTATACAAAGATACATGCATACATATATGTATGTGAATATGACTATAATTATACATAAGTCCATTTAATTGTTATTTCTTATTCTGAAATGATAATATTCTAAACAGAAAGAAAACAGAGAGAAAACACACTAATTATTTAAACATGTTTGGTTGTGCACTAGGGGCTATGATAATGTCTGTATCATATGTTACTTGTTTTATTTCAGATTTTTAATGCACAGTAATGGTCTAGTTCACATGGCATACTTTGATCTATGACATGTACAAAATGAATCATGTTATGAAGCTCTACAAAACACTTCATCCTTAAATTTGTTTCCATACCACTGCAAATGTAATCCTAATTATCTAGTATATAACATGATTCAGAGGTTAATTCTCCATCTAATACTCTTTTCCAATCTCTGGCTATTAAAAAAAATTACATAATGCTATTCTAAAAAGTTCAGATAAGAAAATGTGCTCCTATTCTATCAACATATAAATGATGTCATAAAGGATAACTGGCAACCATAGTGGACTCATAAATATTAAATGAATTAGTAATGAAATCTCTATTAATACCAACTGAAATTAAAGTTATAGCCTTTAGTGAAAATTTTTCATGCTTTTCTTTTTACTCTTTCTATGCTGAATATAATGTTATATATACATATATATATACACATATGTATATATATATGTGTATATATATATGCATATATCAGATAAAAGGAAAGATCATTTGTTTGATTCTTAGGTAAGAAATTATCCAAAAGCTCAGATTTACCTACATACAATGCAACCTCAACTTGAGAAATAATTTTAAGAGTAACTGATTTGTTCTAGTTTGCCTGGGACTTTCCCAGTTTTAGCACTAGGAGTCCTGTGTCCATGGAAGCTCTTTGGTGCTTGGCAAAATCTGCAAGGTTAGTTATTCCAGAGGTAACACTCAAACATATGGTCCCTTAGGCTGTTTAATAATTTAAGGTCAGAATATTTCACAAAAACAAATAAACAGGCTTTTTTGTTGTTGTTAGAAAGTAATGTGTCTCTAAACAGAAAAATAACTTTAAAAGAATATATTTAAATATTTATTATCGATAAAATTTATAATATGTTGAGTCCCTACTCTGCACCAAGTGCTACACTAAGCACTAATTCTTTTCTGAAACAATATTATGAAAAATTTATATTAGAAATACTTTAAAGTTCTAATGCTCTATAAAAGAGTTAAATCCATCCAATTAGAACAGGAAAAATGATCATTTTCCAAATTTGATTAGTGTGTGTGTGTGTGTATGTGTGTGTGTGTGTGCGTGTGCGCGCACGCGCATGTAACTATACCCTAAAAATCTCTATGTTGCCATGGAGAGGATAAGAAACATAGACTGAAACTCATTTATTGAAGGAGTGGAATAGAAAGCACCAGGGATAGCTGGAGAGTCAAGCAAATTCCTTATCAATTTCTATACAACTTCTTTCTTATTATATTATCTGTTTATTCATCAATTTTAGAAAATTCTCAAGGTTATAAATGGAAAATAGTCTTGTTCAACATTCTAAATTTAAAGAATTAGAAAAAAAATAGTGTTTTGAGTAGTTTATCAAAGTGCAATGTTTCTCATCTTATCTTTGCCTCAGAAAAGAAAAAAAAAATACAGCTACCTTTTCTTGAAGATTCTCCTGTGTATGAGTGCTTATGAGAAAGCAGTCTATATTTCTGATTCTATTAATAGTGCAAATGAGAAGCTTTATTTAAGTTTAATGTTTCTATAATTTTACCACTATCCTTTCTTCAATTGTGGGTGATGATTAAGACACTGGTGATGGTCTGACATGTTAAAAACTGTAATCAAGTTACAGTGAAATTATTACAATCACCGACAAGGTGAGGACATATTGGTTCTTAAAGTGGAAGCAGGGAGGGGTACAGATAATTATTGTTCCCTTCAGCCACATTCATGCATATAAACAGTAGTACCATCATCACATATTTTTACAAATGTGAAATGCAATATTCTACAATTCTATTAATTTCCCTCTAGCAGTATTAGCCCAAAATAGGCTCTCACAAAACGACTATCTAGAATCTACTTCAACATGATTTGATGTTAATACTAATATTTCTTCTGTCGAATCAATGTATGAGTTTTAACATTGGCTTATTTAACTTGATTTATTATTAGGTAATAATAAGCACAAGAGCATGTCTGTTTATAAACAACTAAACCATGAACAATCATTCATAAGAAAAGAAAGTGATATTTCAAGTCTGAATTTTGCCTTGCATTCCCTAAGCAAGAGAAGGTGGGGTATTTTTTTTTTTTTTGCCCTTAAACCTCTTATTTTAAAGCATTCTTACAAAGTTGTTTGAGTTTAAAGAAGTTAATCATAAGAACTACTGACAAACGATGGACAAGACTAAAGAACTTACTTTGCAATCAGAAAAGTGGTGGTGGGGCCATCAAACGAATGATGATATTTTAACATTATCATTGTTCACCTGCTTTAGTTCATTTATTATAGATTGTACCCAGAATGGACACAGTAATCCTTCTGGTTCAAGTTCAACATAAAGTCATCCTGAATTTTCAGAAAATAATAGGAGCATTACAATACTCATAATGCAATTCATATTCCAGGCAATTTGCTTTCTCATTTTGCCTAGACACCCTGCACTGGTTTCTATTACTTTTCTGTTTCAATTCGTGCTGTGTCTATTATGGAAGCTAATACACATCTAACTTTTTCATTTGGCATGGACCCCAACACATAAACACATTTGCCCCATCTACACAAGACTGTTGTAAATTTTGCTCAAAGCAAATGGAAACCCAGAGGGAAACTAGTCAATCTGTCAAAACATATTTTTTTCCTTACTGTGTAAATAAAGTTTGTCTAAATAGAGCTTGAGGTACAGAAATAAGAACTGGACTGTCTCCCTTCATCAAATTGTCAATGCTCCCTACCCCTGGTTTACTTGTTTCTTTGATTTTTATATATCAGGGGGTTTGAAGGCAAGAAAGTGAGAAAAGGAGAAACAGAGGGAAAGAAGAAAAAGAGAAAAGGAAAGAAGAGAAGGATCATCTATCTTTTTCTATTCGTCTGTGTACCTTCTACATATAAGAAATGATAATCTTTGTATGGAACCCTGGGGTAAATAGACAAGGTTGTTTACATACTAAAACAATAGGCTAGAGGGCACTGGCCACCCTAAAGGCTGACATTTCAATATAGTGAGGATAAAATTTTGGGATTCTCTGCTGTAGATCTCCAAATTCTATATAATTTAGAAAGATGGAAGGTAAACACAGAATCAAATGTAACTGAAATGCTTATTTGTTTTGTGGGGATCAGAAACAAATACACACACGCATAATTTAATAGATGCCAAAAATGATTATTTAGGCAAAATTACATGAAGAAACTTAGAATAGACATAAAATCAATAATCATCAGCTTAATAAATATGTGAAGCTGCTTTTTCCAAAGTTTTAAAATGTAATACCCATGAT